>NC_141877.1:387086997-387396709 GCF_056163025.1 Triticum urartu
TTCAAACTTTTTGGTAACTTGTTGCCAAAGGGGGAGAAATATGTATATCATAGGCTTCAAGAGAGAGTGTCTTGCTTTATATCTCTCTTGCTATTTTGGTTGAACTACTTTATTGTGTGCTTGTGTGAGATACTTTATGTCCTTGTGAGATGCTTATATGATCATGTGGTTGATCATATGCTACCTTAATGTTTGGTTGAATGATGATATCCTTTATATTCCATATATGATCATTCACTTGCTTGGTGATGAGTGCATGCTTTTAATTTCTATCATTTTGAGCGTTCCACCAAGATGTATGTGACATGGAAGAGTAACCCACGATCCTAATCGATTGTGCATTTGCATTCAAAAGCCAATTTTAAATAATGCACAAATTTAGGGGGAGCTCTTGCTTATCACATACTTCTCAAAGTGACGATGTTTTTCAATCTTATAATCATTTGACGAAGCTTTGATCTATATGTTGTCATCAATTACCAAAAAGGGGGAGATTGAAAGTGCAACTATCCCTGGGTGGTTTTGGTAATTCCTAACAACATATAGCTCATTGAGCTAATACTACTTGAAGATAAATATTTTAGGAAAAGCTCAATGATTGGCATGGCATGGATTAGAAAGTGGACTCCTCAAAATGGTAAGGACAAAAGGATTGGCTCAAGCTCAAAGCACAAGACTCTACATTTTATTTTTAGTGAACCAAGATCACATTGAGTCCATAGGAAAAGCCAATACTATTAAGAGGGGATGAGGTGTTGCTTAATGAGGTTCTTGCTCAAAGTGCTTAGTGATATGCTCCACAACCCTCAACCACTTTCTCATATCCAAATATATATCCCAAACCAAAAGTCAAACTCGGCCCCACCGATTTGATCTATTCGGCGCCACCGAGTTCACTTGACATAGCCACTGCCACAGTCTTTTCGGTCCCACCGATAGGGATCTCGGTCTCACCGAGATGGGATTGTAATCTCTCTGTTTCCCTTCGCAACGTTTCAGTCCAACCGAGATGAGCGATCGGTCCCACCAAGATTGCAATGCAAACTCTTTGTTTCCCTTTCGTAACGTTTTGGTCCTACCGAGAGAGAGAATCGGTCCCACCGAGATTGCCTGACCAACTCTCTGGTTAGTCTATTACCAAAATCGGTCTCATCGAGTTTGTGTAATCGGTCTCACCGAGATTACGTTATGCCCTAACCCTAATGATATCGGTCCCACCGAGTTGAGATGTCGGTCCCACCGAAAACGCTAACTGTCACATTATGAACTAAATCGGTCTGACCAAGTTGTATGATTCGGTCCCACTGAGTTTGGTGATTTGTGTGTAACGGTTAGATTTTGTGTGGAGGCTATATATACCCCTCCACCCACTCTTCATTCGTGAAGAGAGCCATCAGAACATGCCTACACTTTCAACATACATTTTCTGAGAGAGAACCCCCTACACTTGTGTTGAGGTCAAGATACTTCATTCCAACCACATAAATCTTGATCTCTAGCCTTCCCTAAGTTGTTTTCCACTCAAATCATCTTTCCACCAAATCATATCCTATGAGAGAGAGTTGAGTGTTGGGGAGACTATCATTTGAAGCACAAGAGCAAGGAGTTCATCATCAACACACCATTTGTTACCTCTTGGAGAGTGGTGTCTTCTAGATTGGTTAGGTGTCACTTGGGAGTCTCCGTCAAGATTGTGGAGTTGAACCAAGGAGTTTGTACGGGCAAGGAGATCACCTACTTCATGAAGATCTGCCCTAGTGAGGCAAGTCCTTCGTGGGCGATGGCCATGGTGGGATAGACAAGGTTGCTTCTTCGTGGACCCTTTGTGGGTGGAGCCCTCCGTGGACTCGCGCAACCGTTACCCTTCGTGGGTTGAAGTCTCCATCAACGTGGATGTACGATAGCACCACCTATCGGAACCACGCCAAAAATCTCCGTGTCTACATTGCATTTGTTCCCTCCAAACTCCTCCCTTTACCTTCATATGCAATTGTTTTACATTCCGCTGCTATACTCTTAGAATTGCATGTGTAGGTTGTTTGCTTGACTTGTGCTAAGTTGCTAAAATCTGCCAAGAATTAAAATTGGGAAAATGCTAGATTTTTATTTGGTCAAGTAGTCTAATCACCCCCCCCTCTAGACATACTTTCGATCCTACACCAAGGCGCCGGCAGAAGGGCTGGGGCCAACGGCAATGGCTGTGGCGGCGGCGCCGCGAACCCACCGGCCGAAGGTAGCCCATAGGCCGCAGAGGGGCCGTAGGGCAGCGCGGGCGCGTATGACTGAGGAGCTGTGTGAAGCGCCTGATGAGAGGTCGGGCGGGCGCCGAAGAAGTCGGGGACAGGGGCGCGCGGTACAAGCATGGAGTACGCGTGAACGACCCCCATCCAGGGGTTCTGGCCAGCCTGCCAGGGTGCCGACGGGAGCTGCTGCTGCGGGTGGCGCGGCGCGCCGCCGTGGGCAGCCGACTGCTGCTGCTGCTGCTGTTTGCGGCCGCCGCGGTCACGGCGGCTACCGTGGCGCTGCTGCTGCTCGGCGGGGGGCGGCGGGGGGAGCCTGCGGCGGCTGCGGGTAGGGGAACCCGGGCGGCGGCGGCGCCTAGAAAGGGCCCGGGGCAGGCCGCGACGGGGGAGCCGGGGCGGTGGGCGGCGCGCCGCCGCGGGTACCGGTGGTGAGGGCCATGTCGGTGGCCCAGGTGCGCGACATCCGCATCCTCCTCTCCTTCAGCTTCAGGTACGCGACGATCTTGGGGAAGGTCGGGTTGGTGATGAGAGGGATGTTGGAGGCGGCGTTCCAGAAGTCATCGTTCAGGCCGGCAATGAGGGTGCTAAGAAGAAGCTCGTCGGAGACCTTCTCATCGAGGTCGCGGAGCTCGTCAACGAGCTTCTTGAGGCGCATGCAATAATCGTCAACAGACGAGTCAAGCTGCTGGCACCCAAAAAACTCGCCGTGCAAGAAAACCTTGCGTTGGAGCGCGTTGTCGGTGAAGAGGCCGTTGAGCTTGGTCCAAACGGTGTGAGCATCATCGTCGGCGGAGACCACCGTGTGGAAGAGGTCCTTCGAGATGGTGGTGTAGAACCAACGGATGAGAGTGGCGTCGATGGACGTCCACTCCTCATCGTCCTCCATGAAGCGGGAATCCACAGAGCTATCGATGTGATCTCGGAGGTTGTACTCACTGAACACAAGGGAGAAGTACGTCTTCCAGGCATAGTAGGTGGAGGAGATATGATCGAGAACGACGGGAACTCGAGCGAGGATGTTGAGATCGCGGATGACGACGGGGTCGGGATCATCGAACGGATTGGTGCGGCGGCTGCGGGTGGTGTCGGAGGAACCGGAGGAGGCCATGAGCCCGAGAGGGAAGGGGGGTGCGGCGGCACGCGGGAAGGGCGGCGCGGCTTGGGGCGGCGCGGCGTGAGGCGGGCGGAAGCGTGGAGAGGGGGAGGGCGGCTGCACACGTGGGCGGCGGCGCGGCGGCGTAAGGACGTGGCGGCAGCGGCGGCGGGTGGTGGCGGCGATTAGATCGCGGCGGCGGCGGCAATGGTTAGGGTTAGGATCATAGGTATGATATCATGTTGGAAACGAGAATTTTGGCAATGCTTCACAATGCATTGATAGGTGTATAACGCACGATATGTTAAGAAAAATTGACATGTGCTCCATCAGCCAACTCACTTATTTCGCTCCTCTAGTAACTTTGATATACTACTAGTGTTTTCTGCAGCGATTGCGGCAACACGGTGGTTGCCGAATTCCATAATCAGCCATACATATATCGGACGGAAGGGGGAAAATCAATGCATATTGCGCCTTCATTTTCTGCAAGCTGGTGAGCAAATCTCTAAAAAAGACTCTCGAAGCTCCTGTATGTCTGGACCGCAGTGTCTAGATCGTTTTTACCATTCAACGGGATCCCCTAAATATTCACGGACCTGGTTGCAAATTTGAGGATGTTTTGCGGACGTGTAGAGATCTGCATGTCCAACCAAAAGCAACTACGTTGTGACCCGCCACGTGTGGACATTTACGTCAGTCCATTTTAAGAGCTTGCGATTGGAGATGCCCTGAGCCCTAGGAAATCCAGGGTATACCTGCAAGTCAAAGTCTTGGGTATTTTGCGTCCTTCCGGTGCAACTGTGCAAGACACGGTTCAGCGGTGGATGGGTGGACTGAACATCTCGCCCGGATTGCACGCTTAGACGCCCCTGTAGTACTGGGTATAGACTTGGACGGGATCAACCGTCATGTTATAATCTGGAAGTGATCAGGCTACTATCACTGTCGATCGCGACCGCGGACTTTGACAACCCTGTGCATACAGCTACCCAGTTAGGCTCTCTCGGCCGTCCTATCTGAAGGCGTCTTGCTTATATAACTATGGTCGATACCCCATTGCTAGCTGCATTGCATCCCTCTGGCTGGCTCCGAGGGCAGAGGATGGGTTTGAATAGATCGATGGGTTGCACGATACCTTGCTTCTTGATCTTTCTTGCTGCGAGTCTACTACATGTACATGTGCACTCCGATGCTGATTCCTTAGGTACGTCCACGGCTTTGCTCTCAGTAATGAAGGTCTTTTTTCCTTGCCCAGTCCAAGATTAATTAAATTTTCATGGTTACTATAGTATTAGAAGGGTTGGGCGTGCTTTGCTGTGTCCTTGGTATTGTTGAGATTCTTAAAAAAATAATCTCATTTTGTTTTAAAATATAAGATGTTTTACTTTTGTGAAAAGTCCAATCTCTTTAAGTTTGATCAAATTTATGAAGAAATATATCAAAATTCGTAATATCAAATTGGTGTTATTGAATTCATCATGAAATGAATTTTCATAATTTTTTGACTTAATATTGTGGATGTCGATATTTTTGGCTCTAAAGTTGGTTAAAGTTAAAGAAATTTGATTTTTCAAAGAGCTAATACCCCTTGTATTTTGGAACTGGCGGAATATTTAGTTTGACGGATGGGGAAGACGATGGTGCGTGTGTTTTATTTTTATTTATAATGCGGTTATTTGTGGGCCTTTCATGGCGTGATTCTATGTTATGCGTTAATCAACTCACACTTCTGTGGATAAATTTCTCCATCGGTGGCTACATGTACTATATTGGTGCTATAGTATTATCACATGGTGGCGATTCTTTTTTCTAGGTGGTAAGAGGGTGCACGGGGTTGATATGTTTTTTAGCAGGCTGGTGTTGATTGATTTAAAAAATCGTTGGACCGATCAAAATCGTAAACCAAATTCAAAATCGAATATCTCAATCAAACAAAAGAGCTTCAAAATTAGAGAATATGGTGAATTAAAATAATTAAATGTGAGAGCTCCTTAAAAAACTATTGATCTGGTCAAAATCAGGTGACAAGATCCCCACCTGAATATATTGCTCAAAAAGCTGTCAAAGCCAAGAGTCACCCCTTAAGCTTTGGTTGATCCAGTTTATAAGGAAAACCAGATCAAAAATCTAAACAAGTTGATCCCGTTTATGAGAGAAACCGGGCCAAAAACCGTACATGTAACAAGGTTACAGAAGAAGAGAAAAAAATTGACGCCCAAGAGAAGGCACGGCCTATCTAGCAGGCAGAAAGGCCAACACCACGAGAGACACAAGTAGATGTAGGGTGCTGTCGAGGGATCACAATACCAAGACTCAGCAAACAACCTAACGCACCACACCGGCGTGCATACCGAGCCCCACGGCACACCAAAGGATTATCTATAATCAACGAGTGCCAAACCTTAACACGAACCTTGACTGGGAGATCCTCCACGGGCGGTCGAGACGATTAGCAGGTTGGGGAGGCATCATTGCGTCGTCATTGAGCAAAAGTGAACCGAGACAACACCAAGAGCCCGAAGCTCGCCGCAGCACAACAGCAACCATGGGAGGGTCTTGAGCATGACAACAACAGGGTGGAGACCACGCGAAGGACAGATGAAGAGAAACACATGAAGAAGAACACACCAACATGGATGGCACACAAATGATGAGCAAAGGCGGAAGAATGGTGGCAAAGGGCTCGACGAGGAAGCAACGCAACGACAACCATGGGAGGGTCTTGAGCAGGCACAACAATAGGACGACACACCACCGAAGGGCAGGGGTCGAATGAGAGGCAGCGGGTGATGGGTTGGAGGGGGGGTGTCACGGAGTCATTGGCAGACCCAAAGTCGCCAGCAACCTAGCACAAGGCATGTCAATGACAATGGCAGGGGTTCCCAAGCGACGCCTTCAACAAGGTGTACATCGTCGTCGGAGCTTTCGCCCGGACCCCCCCCCCCCCCCCCGAGAGGAGATGCATCTCCCAAACCACGCCTCCGGGGAGGATTACGACGGAAAGGGCGGCCGCCGTGGTCACTCATACAGAGCGGGATTTCTCCGGGAGTAAGCACCTGACCTCAAAGGCACTGCCAGCCGGCGTAGATACTCCAGCCTCGCCCAAGCATCAGAATCAACGCTAGCACTGGGGATGAAGCAGAGCAAAGGAGGTCGGGCGGCCACCCCGCACCACCCAGGCTGGACGAGCAGGCGGACCAAGACCCGAACAAGGCGGGGCGATGGATCCCGCAGCCGTGGGACACTGGCCTGTAGCAGAGGAGGGTCGACGTGGAGGATGGTGGTGCAGGTTGAGAGCGGCGAGCACCGGCCGGATCTGAATGGTGGAGGACGCCGACGGGCACGATGGAAGTGGATGCCGCGCGACGGTACGAGATGGAGCGAGGCAGGAGCTGGTCGGGGCATGGAGGAGCAAGACCCGGCATGGAGCCAAGCCGCGCTGGTGCAGGCCATGCGTGAGAGGGGAAGGTTGTATCCCGGAGCAGCGGATGTGGATCCAGAGCTGAGGCGCATAGCTCAGCGCTCGAGGGCGTGGAGTAGAGGCATGGAGTCGAGGCGCTGGAGAGCTGCGGTGAAGGCGGAGCGCAGCAGGCGAGGTCGAGGGCGGTCGAGGGAGCCCGTTGGATGCCAGCACGGCGAGCGGTGGCGAGGACCGGCCGCGGCAGAGCAGGTCGAAGCTGCGCTCCCGGCCCAGTCGGATGGAGGTCGAGGAAGGACGAGGGAGACCGGCGAAGCCCATCGCGACAAGCGGCGATGAGCGTCGGCAGGAGCCGAGCAGATCGAGGCGGCGCACTGTGATGAAACTTTTGGATCTTGGGGAGAGGGAGGAAGCCTGCAGGCGTGAGAGCAGGCCAAGCAAGGCCCCGCCGCCACCGTCCATCACACAGGGCTTAGCCCGGCGACATCCTCCGGCGACGGCTAGGGAAGGCAGCGGTGGTGGGCGGTTGGTTTGGTGGTGGCGGCGTGGGGCCTCTGGAGTCGCCACGAGCAACTCGGGAGGCAGCGGTCTCATCAACATGTTGGGGCGCCCAGTTGCCTCGCAATTTATGAAGTAGTTGGACCCCTCACAAGAGCGTAATAAGTTTCAAGTTTCAATCATTGAAACTTATGAGTTTCAACTGAAACTTGTAATTTTCTCGCTCATTTTTACTAAGTTTCATAGATAAAATTTTAAGGTACTTTTTTGTCGGCCGTAGCCACGAAAATCATGATTTTATCAGTCGCGCATACTAAGTTTTAAGAGTTGAAACTTAATATTTATTTTCAAAATTCATCAAAACATATTCAAAATGGATTTTATTTGAAAGCACTCATCACAATAAATACGAATATGCAAATAGAACTTAATTTGGACTTTACGTTTAAAAGATATAAAAGTTTGAAAATCAAAAGCCAAAAATAAAAACACGCAAGGGACTCGGTGCCCACACTTGTACCGTCCGCTGCTTTGTTAAGCCCGACCCGCCCCAAGGTATGATCAGGTTTAGATCAAAGCGATGGGCAGTACAAATTACAAACTTGACCCAATATAATGGAAAATTACACTTAAGTCCATGAGAGGACCCCTAACAGAGATGAAAGATCACAATTGGGTCTGAATCTTCTCTTGAATGAAAACAATCTAGTCGGCGCCTGGGACAGAACCACTTGGTCCGACAAGACCTCCCTATAACTGCATTGCCATGGACTCCACCCTGAAGCACACTATCTCCCTCTGGCATACTTTAATTCAACACTAAATTGATAACCATTACAATCTCATGTCAGGCCTTTTTGTCGGGACTTGTGAGATATATTCAGCTCAATAAATCAGAGTCTAATGTGAAAAGTATTGGATGGAAGAATATTGTGTTGTTGTTGTATTGATCTGACCCAGGTGTGGGATATATATAGAGTACAATATATGAGAGAGATTTGGAGTAGGGGACAAGTCGTACATGGTTTAAACCAATCCTATCTCTAACTCCTATTCTCTAACTTAAACATAATTATACTTCTAACATTCCCCCTCAGTCGTAGCATGAGTGAAGCAGACGATGACGACTGAATTTGAACTCTTGTGCTTTCGTCGTCTTCTCCGCCGCGCCATCATCAATTGCGTCTCTGATGGGTCGGCACCTAGGGCGGTGACTGCGTCCCCTTCTGGTTCCTTCCTGCCTTCTCCTCTATTCCCTCCCGCAGTCACAGCGGGAGTGGCGTGAACGCTAGTGACGACACGGACGCTGTTGACTGGAGTTGTTGCCGATGAGTTGCTGTAGACGTAGCCATTAATGTCAATGTCGAGGTAGCCGATCATGTGATGTAGCCGTGGTCGAGATAGTCGTGGATGATGAAGCCGCACAAAGCCGGAGGCGCAAAAAATTGCGCGATGTTATAGATGACGGAGCTGCAGTCGTGGACGATGCACCTTGCGGATATCAGAGGGTGCCGTCGGCGATGAGTCCACCGGTTTTGCCAAGACCGGAGGAAACCCATCGAGCACACATCGGTTTTGTCAGAACCGTGTGGCCGTGTTGGGGTCGTCACTATATTGACGCCATGTCGATGCAGTCGTGCCGTCGTGGATGACGCGGTCGATGCCGCCATCGTGACGCGGTCATTGCCTTCGTCGAGGTCGCATCTTGCAGAAAAGTCTATCAAAGGACGCTAGGTGCCCATCTTGTGGACGAGGCGGCGGCGGTGTGTTGATGAAGATGTTGGTGAAGACGACGTTGATGAAAACCTTGGTGATGAAGTGTCGGCGATGACGTCGCAGCGGCATGTCGACGATGATGCGTTGCTAGAAGGCGTCCCTCCGCGGCGACGAACTGTCGATGTCGCGCCGTGATGAAGAAGTATGTTGGCTCATAGCCTGGCGTAGTCGTACTGGTTGATGTACTTCGGCTCGGGTCGTCGAATATTGATGCAGAACGCTCGGTGTAGATCGATGTGTCAGATTGGTGATGTCGATGCAGTTGCAGCAGGTCGGCTCGGTGTAGATGTGTTCGGCTGGCTGCACCCCTCCGTGTTGGAGTAGATGTGCCGCAGGAACTGCTGCAGATTGACGCCGCGTGCGTGAGATGCTGATGCTGGACAGGTCGATGAAGCTGAAGACGCGTGGAGCCGGGTCCGGAAGAAGCTCGATGCCGATGCTATCTGGTTGGAGCTCGATCGTAGCATGCTCATATCCATCAGCACGCACTTGGTCGTGCCGTGCATGTATGTGAAGCTTGATGGCGCATCTGCATGATGAATTACTGGGAGTGACTCGTCCTGTACCTGGAAGGCTGGAATTGCTGCTGCTTACGGCGCGTGTGCGTGCGAGGCTGCCCCTAGAGGTCATGCGGGTTGATGGAGCTACAGACATGTCGAGCCGCGTACTGGAGGTGTCGGCCCGGAGATCCGCGTGCGAGAGTCCGCCCTCCCGTGATCCAAACGGGCGTGATCTTGATCACTGTTGTGAGATCCGCATACTCATAGTCTCGTACACGATGGAAATCTCTACGGGAGCTACACCCACCTGTGAACGTGCGTGTCATTCGCTGCTGCTCGCCGGTGCGCCGTCTCCGCCTGAGAAGCCGCAGTCTATCGGTGACTGCGTCCCCCACGGTCCGCAACATGCCCCGCCGTTGTGTAGACCAACCAAAGCTTGATTTTCACCGGAATTTTGAGGGTAGATTTAGGGATTTTATTTTGTGGCTAAAAGGAATTGATCGAATCTAACTAAGGAATTGATCTATTGATTGTGAACTCGAAAAAATGGATCCAAAACTACGTGACCGATCTAATCTTTGATTGATCGGGTGCCGCGCCCCCGGAGAGAGGAGATTTATCTCCCCGGGGGCGGCGAGCTGCGGAAATGGTGGAAGGTCCTAGGATCGGCGTCGTTGGACAAACCGCTCTGATACCATGTGAAAGTATTGGATGGAAGAATATTGTGTTGTTGTTGTATTGATCTAACCCAGGTGTGGGATATATATAGAGTATAATATGCGAGAGAGACTTGAAGTAGGGGACAAGTCGTACATGGTTTAAACCAATCCTATCTCTAACTCCTATTCTCTAACTTAAATATAATTATAAAATATGAGATGACTGAATATTATGGTGTTCTATGTTGTTGTGATCCGACCCTTATATGGGGTATATATATAATACACAAGGGGTAGAGGCTTGGAGTACAAGACAAAATATACATTGTTTAAATCTATTCGATCTCTATCTCCTTATCTCTATCTTTAAACCCAATATGTATTCTAACATCTAATTCATTTATCGACTTCTAGCAATTCACAATGTATGTACTCGAAAGATTTTTTACAGAAGTTAGAAAAATGAAAAGTTCACCAAAGCCTCCTGAGAAAGTACAAAAATAATCACAAGGAAACAGGGCTCAGCTCACTACAGCCCGAGATTTGATCCATTTCTTGCTCCACCCGCGTTCCATTGATTTTTACCTAACATGTTTCCCCATCCGTGCAGACGAAGGATTCATCAGCATAGACTGCGGGCTTCCAGGTGGATCCAGCTACCTGGACGAGAAAACAGGTTTCAACTACACTTCAGACGATGGGTACATAAACACCGGAGAGAACCACAACATCTCTGTAGAATACAATGCTCTTGAACTGCTCAGGTCAAGTTTGAACCTCAGAAGCTTTCCCAATGGAGGCCGGAACTGCTACACCTTGTCTCCTGCCACGACAGGCTTCAAGTACCTCGTGAGAGCAACGTTCTTGCACGGGAATTATGATGGTAAGGAGCGTGACCTCGTCAGGTTGCCACTGGTGTTTGATCTCTACATGGGGCTCCATTTCTGGGACCGGATCAGCGTCAGCAGCACTACGACGATGTACGTCGCGGAGGCAATCTTTGTGGCTGAGGTAAGCTCAATATCCGTTTGCTTGATAGACATTGGCAGTGGGACTGCCTTTGTGTCGTCACTGGAGATGAGGCAGATGAAGAGCTCATTGTACCCAGTAGCCTTGCAAAATCAGTCCATCGCGCTCCAGGAACGGCGTAGCCTTGGTGCAAGCAGCCTAGTCAGGTAATTAAGTTCAGAGAGTAATGTAGTGTATTTTCTATTAACTACTCCCTCTGTAACAAAATATAAGATGTTTTTCAATGCCCTATGCAAAACCAAAAAAATGTCTTACATTTTGGTACAGAGGCAATATAAAAGTAACAAATACCTGTAAATAAGACGAAGAACAGTGAACTGCACTATATCTTTCTAAACATTGTATTACTTGGGTCTTTCATTCATATCTACTAACAACAATAATTCTCCGCTGATTTCTTTTACGTGACAATCAAGTGGTTAGAGGAGACTTAGATTGAGCAAAAATTCAATATATGGGCATGCTGAATAAGATTAACACACCTGTTAGCTCATTTGTATAACTCTGGGGATCATATTATCAAAAATGTGTATCTTGAGCTTACAATCCAGGCAAAGAATTTGATAAAGTTTACTAACCTGCATGCAGTTTACTCGGTGATGAAACATTAGCATATACAAAACCACTAAACACAGTTTACGTACAAACTTTTAGGAAGTGTGGTTCGCATCAATTGCAGAAATAGTGTACAACAAGAAAATAAGTACAAAGTTGCTACTTCATAACTAGTGAAAACATAACAATTTACATAAACACATAAAGATATACACAAGCATATTAACTCAGTTGTTACCTTTGCAGGTATCCGGATGATCCCTACGATCGTTTGTGGTGGCCATCAAACGGTACCTCACGGTGGCTGAATCTATCGACAACAAGTGAAATTAAACATTATTTAACTGATGAAGTTGAGGTACCAATTAGAGTGCTCCAAACTGCCGTCACCTCGCCTACCACCTCCATCCCTCTCAACTTGTCGTGGACAGTTCCTTCTGCCTGGCTGGCCATGGCACCGCCTGGGTACTACCTCAATTTGTATTATACTGATTTCCAGAATCAACACAAACGGGAATTTGATATATACTACAATGGCTTCCTGTGGGAGGCAAATAATCGGCCAGTCAGCCCAGCCTATCTCTTTGCAGACTATACAACTGCCACCGCTATAGTCACTGATGCCAGCGGTTTCTACAATGTCTGCATCATCGCTACCAACACCTCTGTGCTCCCTCCCATACTAAGTGCATACGAGATATACTACCTCATCCAGCATGATGATACTGCAACCGATACACAAGATGGTACGTCCACATTCCGATCTCCCTTGGTTCCAGCCAACGGAGAAGAGTTCTCTGCATAATTGTGAAGTCATGGTTTGCCATTTTCACATGTGTTAAGAGAAAATGATAAATACAAAGATGCAAAGAGAAACAACTAAGACCCTTACGCTGAATAAAAAAAGGCAACAAATTTAGGATAATGTCTGGTTCACCATAGGGTCCTACAAATAATACACTTCACACCATTCCAAATATTGAGACGTGAAATCATTTGTGCAAACACGAACATGGCAGGTATCCAGTACAAAAGCCAATTTTGGGCACAAAGCAACTTTTGGCTAGGTATCGGATCAACACTTACTTTCTTGCAAATAAGTTCTAGATGTAGTTCATGGTTGTGGTGCCATTCTTTAAAATTAAACTTCAAATTAACAGTGCGTTAGAAGACAAGACAAGTTTGCTCAGAACACATCTAACTTTTATTTAATTTTCCTATCCTTTTTATTTATAACTTGTCAGAATTTTCTTACCTTTTCTACTCTTTATGTAGATTATGTTGAATAAACGTAAACTTGAAACACTAAATGTATAAGGCTAGTAATTTTCTGAATTTTCATGCTGATTTGGTACTTACACTAAATCTTTGCACTTTTGTATAAGATACCTCTGCAACATTCAGCTTCTTGAACTTCTCACTTGTTTCTCTTCATTGCAAATGATTTTCCATCCTAACTAGCTGCACATAACTATATGTACTTCATGCGTTCATTCACAACTTTTCTGATGCTATTTGGTAAAGGATGGGGACATGTATCTCTACTCGGGAATAGTAATTGCATTTGCCCCTACCAGTTTCCAAGTTTATCAATTACTTTAATCAGGACCCTGTAGCCCTTCTTTCAAGGGGTTACAACCAGCACCATCTCCAAATATGCAAATGCCTATGGCATTTCATGTGTACTTCATACAAAAATCATATATACTGCTAATACTTCACGCATCATGTGTATTCATTGTAATTTCAGACTGGTTTTAATTCTGAAATCTGAATAGGTGAAGAAATCCTTAAACTGAAGAAAAAAAGGAGAAACATCACAGATAACTCACATAGGAATACCAGATTGTAGTATGCATTGCAAATTAATAACTTTTTTTCAGTTCATAAGGTTAATAGGGTTGTCCCTAATTATACTATTGTAGTATGCTAATTTCATGCTTTGTTCTATCATTTTTATTCTCTTAGTTGAAGCAATGATGAATATCAAAAGTGAATACCAAGTCGAGAAGAACTGGATGGGTGACCCATGTTTACCCGAAAAATATACATGGATTGGATTGACATGTAGAAGTGATGGAGTGACATCAAGAGTAAAAACTTTGTAAGTCTTTGGTTAATTTTTTCATACTACTTTCGAATTAATAAAGCTGGCACTGAATTTTGGTTCCAAGTGTGTGAGATTATCCAGATTTAAACCCTAACTCTAAATCATCCAGCGGATTAATTATTGTTTTTCCAACATAGTAGCACTAACATAGTACATCATTTTTTCAGGGACATGTCCAACAGTGATTTGCAAGGTGCAATATCTGAACAATTTTCTTTTTTGAAATCACTCCAATACTTGTGAGTATAATTTTATAAAAGTTTGTTTTCTTAGTTAATAGCTCGAAATTCTGTCAGTAAGTGGTATGTTTTCAAAATCTATTTCAGGAATCTGTCGTTCAATAATTTAAATGGACCAG
This sequence comes from Triticum urartu, assembly GCF_056163025.1. NCBI lineage: Eukaryota > Viridiplantae > Streptophyta > Magnoliopsida > Poales > Poaceae > Triticum > Triticum urartu. The sequence goes on from NC_141877.1 coordinate 387,101,240, forward strand.
TGCCCGATTCTTTGACAAACTTATTGTCCCTTCGTGTCCTGTAAGTCCTATGCTTTGGCAGTTTATGAAACAAGACAGTCATATAGATTGATTGGGGACGATTTGTTGTCTTTTTTTTCTGCAGCGATCTATCAGGGAATCATCTTGATGGTCCAATTCCTGAAGCTTTATGCATGGCACGCTCACTTACTTTAAGGTTTGGATCTCTTTCTTCTCTTTGATTTTGCTCCATAGATGCTGATACAATTTTAAAGCAGACCTCCTTGAGGCCGACTTGTAAGAATTGGAATGCAACATCTACAGATTTAGGGTGAAATAAAAAGCAACATATTAAGTGTTTATTTTTACTCTGATGTCTAGTATATCAACCTCTGGAACATCCATATATGCCTTCATCCAATTCATTAGAGTGATTTTTTAATGTAATTTTAGGTATGACACCATAAATGGAGATCCATGCAATGGAAAATCACCACATAAGGAAAACACCCTCCTCATAACTGTCGTAGCAGTACCTGTGGTGATAATGGCATTGCTGGCATGTACATTGACAGTGTTTTGTTTCTGCAGAAAGCAAGGTAGATATATGTCCTGTTAATTCTTACAAATTTGGTTTATTTCAAGATACGAGTTCTAATGATTTCGACTTTTTTCCTTTGCTGCAACAAATGATTTATCAAGATTCAGTTCCAAGTGTGCTACTGGGATGTGTTGATCTGCCAGGTCCCAAAAGTCAAGAAAACTGTAAAGGTCATATACACACATCCGACAGCCGTGAATTCACATATGCGGAGTTGGTTGCAATAACAAACAATTTTTCCGCATGCATTGGTGAAGGAGGTTATGGACCTGTCTTCCATGGCCAATTAAAAGATGGTACCCAGGTTGCTGTCAAGATGCATTCTCCAACATCAGCAACAGGAAAAGGGATGGAAGAGTTTTTAGCTGAGGTATTTAATTTGAATCTATAGAGTATGACAGGCAATTTTTATAAGTATGCATTCCAAGCAGAATATAGATTCAATTGTCCAAGGATTTCTCATGTTATTCGTAGTATACTGAAAAGATTTGTGAAATTATGGGTATATGAAGTTTGTAGATCATTAGGTAAGATAAATAACAGGTGGAACTAATAAATGCATATCCAATATTGTAACTTGCCAGGCGAAAGGGATAACGATTCCATCACTTCCATAATATCATTTTGAAACTGACTTTCAGAACTAAAAACACTTCTGCAGGGTCTCAGACTCTAAATTTATTTTATTTTATTTTGTAGGTTGGGAGCTTAACAACCGTGCACCATAGGTATCTCGTTGTGCTGGTTGGCTACTGCACTGACAAGGACCATTTAGCTCTAATTTATGAGTACATGCCTAATGGAAGTCTTTATGATAACATACGAGGTTCGTAATTTGCAAATTCCAAAATTATAATCCCGGACTTCCTTGCGAAATCCCTTTCCTAAAGAAGAAAACTATGATTAGTAGTACTATGTATCATTGTTCTTTAGAGATCATGCAATGTACAAAACTATTTACATGATTTTAAGCCTTCATTAAATGCATCTTGTGTTACTCACTTTGCGACCGCATCCGGATAAATTGTTAGCTTTTACAACTTCAATTGTGATACTTCAGGCAGAAATGCAATTGTTCAGACACTGGGATGGCGTGATCGAGCACGGATTGCACTTGAAGCTGCCCAAGGTGTACTTTGGAGGAAACACTGCATTTCTTGATTTTGCCAGTTAAATGCACAAGCAATATATGATAACATGTATTATCTTACATAGGTTTGGACTACTTGCACACGGGATGCGTATTACCAATAATTCATAGAGACTTGAAGGCGCACAACATTCTTCTAGGACATGACATGGTTGCTAAGATCTCAGATTTTGGATTGTCCAAGTCATACATCAATGTGGCACAAAGTCACATATCTGTGACAGCTGCAGGAACTCTAGGCTACATCGATCCAGAGTTTGTTTTCATACCTATTCTCTTAGAATCATGTATAAAGTTATTAGGAAGTAAAAAACACTTCACTATAAAAAAAGGTGCATTGAATTATATTATTTTTTATTAAAATAAAGGCCTCATATTAGGCAATCAGGCCTTTGTAATGAACCCATGCATATGTAAGCGTCTTCGATTTAAACACCAAATTAATATTAGAAGTTCCCAGCAGAATTAGTTGTGCCTCGCGATTTACTATAGCTGTGTATGAAATATCTAAGTTCAGACTCATTGAATGTTATGAGTAACAAAAATGTGGAAAATCCGATAAATGGTACATTAAATGAAAAAGAAAAACATACATACTATTGTGCATATTTGGTGCCTAAACTAGAAGTAGATTGCAGCTGCACAGCAAAGGGTGATTGCATATGAATCCTGCTAACCAGGCATTGTTGGCCTATGTGTGCATTGCTTCATTTTCTACTTAACTTCATAAAATTCAAATAGTTTTCACAGAACGAACTAACCAGGCACATTGGCCCAACTGCTCTTTTCTAGGTACTGTGTTAGCGGCAGGCTCACCACAAGCAGTGATGTCTTCAGCTTTGGAGTGGTTTTACTAGAGATTGTCACAGGTGAACCTCCAATCTTGCCGACCCCTGTGCATATTGTGCAGCGTGTAAAGGAGAAGGTTATCATGGGCGATATTGAGGCAATTGTTGATCGAAGACTTCACTGTCAATATGACTTCAGTTCTATTTGGAAGGTTGTGGACATGGCCCTGCTTTGCACAAGAGAGGTGTCCAGTGAGAGGCCAACAATGAGTATGGTGGTGGCTCAGCTAAAGGACGCTCTAGCACTGGAAGAATCACGTGTAAGTTCAAGCACCATTAGCCAAGTCGGTTCTAATGTGGACCTGTCAATTAGCTGGGTAGCATCAGGAAGATGAAGCCTAAGTGATCCATTCTGAAATTACTCTTTAAATATTGGTGTATTCATGGACATGTGTGCATGTCTAATGGAGTCCTAGACACGTATGCTACAACTTGAGAGATGTATCTGTGACATATAGCATATCATGCATTCTGTATCCTATAGAACTATGCAATGTCTGAAACTTTAGCTTCGTAGGTGATGTCTTAAGAGTATTTCAAAGATCAATCAGAAAGACTGCCTGAAAAAAGCTATAACAGGATATCGGAATTGCCACTTCCAAATGTGGATGTTCTTCTGCAAACCGGAGCAATATGTAAAGCTAAAAAGATTACCCGGATCTGTATTTTCTGTCACTTCTCTCCGGCAGAATATCCTGCTACATACATACCAAAGTTCTGTTCAGGAGCATCTAAAAGCAAATGGAAGACATCTCTTCCAATGTTAAATCACAAAAAACACGACGAAGCATGATGAATTCTCAGTTGCTAATACGAACAAGCACAAACTATTGGAACCTGCAATTCACTATTTCACAGCTAAAAACGCTAGGAATTCGATTGAGCCCGAGTTAGGGCACCTGGTGCGTAGCAATGCATAGCGAAATCATGCTGGAACATACAACTTCAACACATGGATATGGATCAAAATTTGAAGCATTCGATGAATCAGGTTGCGGTGTAACCTAGTTACCTCGACAAGGATACGCTACTGCAAACTGTGGCAAGAACTCGAAGCCTCGCCACCAGCACCAGATGGGGGAGCATGGCCGCGGGGAATCGGAGGGGAGCTGGCTAATCTCGATGGCCACCGGAGGCTGTGTAGGGCGTGGGCCACTCACGCTGGCGACTCGCAAGTCAACGCCCAAGGGGAGCGAGAGAAGCGTTTTTTTCTGTTGCTGGCGCGGACTGCGCAGGAATGTTACGGAGAAAATATCGGATACATATCCGGTGTTTCCTCGGAAATGGCTCCATTTACAAAAATAATAATCAGAATTTAACTCTTTAAATTTCAAAAATTGAAAAGAATACACATGTACATAGGGATGTATATTGAATGTTTCTAAAATTTAATGATGAAATATGTTTTGACATGAGCAGCGAAAAAATCATGTAAGGGCCCAGGATTTGAAGATTTAAGGAGTTCCTATTCAAAATTTCAAAGATTAAATTTTTTATTACAGCGATATATCAGAATTGATCGTAACATGAAATTGCTTCATATTTTAGAAAACAGGCATAAGAAGCGTTCAACTTTAAATTAATAGTAAAAGTCAACACAGCCAACGTAACATAGTTATAACATACTCATATGGTAAGCGACGAAATTACAAATGAGCTACAGACTACTTATAGAGTACATCAAGATTTAAAAGAGGCCATGAGTCGTAAGCGCCGCAATTATGAATGAGCTGTCCTATGGTAAGCATGAAACTGCTTTCTTGAGCAAGACATTCTCGCCACGTCATTGTCCTTCCTCTTCGTCAGAGAACACCAACCATTGCTATCCCGCAAAAAAAGAGAGGACACCATTGCTGAAAAAAGGCACCATTTAAAAATGTAATTAGCAGGGCAAGAAGGGAACAATCCTTCAATAGAAAGTTTGTTGCGAATAGTCCAGAGGGCCCGGGTCAGGGGCGAAGCCAGGAAAACAAGTCGTCGGGGTCAATACGAACAAGTAAAACTAATATATCCTCTCAAAACTAACATGTCTACAATGTTTTTAGTAACCTCACATAAATAAGAAACCATAGTGGCCAATGTATGATAACAAAAAAAACTCTGATTACAAAAATAGGTATCTTTTTATTTTGCTAGCTTACTTGACGTTGTGATTGGGGTGTAACTTGAGGCACTAATCTAGATTGTGTAATCCATGTGATTAACCATCTAGACCGTCAAGTAATTTTAAGAAAAAACCACATGTCAAACAAACCCTAAAATAATAGGAGAATAGGAATTTAAGATGTTAAATCTCACTCCTTCGGATTAATAAGATGAATAAATCAATTTTTCTGTCACTTACAAACTGGATCTGCAGACCAGATGGAAAGGATTAGAGATGGGGGCGGTCGGCGGCCTAAGTTACAAGCATATACGAGATTTCATCAAGCAGCGATCGCTGTGGTCTCATTTCATCCTAAACTTCACCAGGGCTGTACAGGGACTGAAAATAGCCTTGCCTGCCCGCATATGCGATTGTGTGACAGATTAGGCAGTTTGTTTCATCCCTCGGTGTACAAAGCTAGAATGTAAACTGAAAGCCATGTGCTCTTGCATGCGAGACAAGGCAAGTGGAGGCCGTTTCAATCCTTCCTTGTTTGGTTTGGAAGGCTGTTCATCACGACTACTTGGTACTTCCTTGTCAAAAACGTTCTTATATTATGAGACTGAGAGAGTATAAAACAAAGGTCAATAATTCTTGTTTCGAGGCTGCATTTAGCTTCCACTAGCTAAGGTTTAGTCTGGAAGAAATCCACATCTAGGACCATCCAATAGCTGTAGCTGAGCCACCATGCGTGCATGATGATATATTTAGGGTAAACATGGTAATGCAAACTTCAAAATTTAAGATAAAAATTTGATGATGCAAATATTTTCTCTTGGCGATGCATTTTCTTGCAGTCTTGTTGATCTGAACACGCATGCATGCCTTGTCCGGTAGCGTCACGCTGGGCTGCTCAAGCTCTATAAAACCCAACAATGGCTTCCATGGTCCCCATCCTCTTGCGCTGCTCACTCCACACACAATCCAACAATGGCTTCCATGGTCTCCATCCTCTTGCGCTGCTCACTCCTAGTTCTCCTCCTTGTCCAGTCTACACACTCCTCCGTCACCTCGAAGGCCAAGAACGCCATTGCCGAGGGGCACAAGCACCCTCATCCTTCCAGCTCGAGCACCTACATCGTCCTCACCAACCACCTCGCCAAGCCGTCCAAGTTCGACACCCTCGAGCGCTGGTACGCGTCCATTCTGGGCAAGAACTCCAACCGCATCCGCTACACCTACGGCACCGTCATGCACGGTTTTGCGGCTCGTCTCACGGACGGCGAGGCCCAGCGCATGGCGACCGTCCCAGGCGTGTCCCGCGTGTACAAGGACAGGCTGTACCACACCCAGACCACGAGGTCGCCGTGGTTCATGGGCCTCCACGACGACTTCGGCGCGTGGCCGGACGCCGACTTCGGCGACGGCGTCATCATCGGCTTCGTCGACAGCGGCATCTGGCCGGAGCGCGCCAGCTTCAGCGACGCCGGGGTCAGCCCCGTCAGGTCCACCTGGAGGGGCCAGTGCGTGGACGCCCCAGGATTCAACGCCAGCCTGTGCAGCAACAAGCTCGTCGGCGCCAAGTCCTTCATCACAGTCGACGAGCTAGATGCCGGTGGCCTCGCCGATTCGAGTCCGAGGGACATCGATGGGCACGGAACGCATGTGTCGTCAACGGCTGCAGGCTCCGAGGTTGTTGGCCCAGACCCAACGCCGAGTACTTTCCGACGACGATGATATGACCGACGAAGAACGACGACAAAGCAAAGCTGACTGACTCTTGAACAATTCGCTGTTGACCGGTGCACTTGGTCGAAGCGAAACACGTCTGAGACGGAACCACGTACAGGCAGAACAACTAATAGCTAGCTAATCGATTAACGGATCGATCCAGTACTAGCAGTACTCACGCACGGCAAACTTTCACACGGTATCAACGTGCTTACTTTTATCATGCCGCATTGGATCTTCGTATAGAAAACTTTCAGACTTGTTATCAACATTAAGCATCACTTGTTTCGGATCTCGATTCATGAGATCATTGTAGCCACCCTAGCCACACACCTTCACACGCCGCAGTGACAGCTGCAATATACTCTATTGCATTAACTGCGAGTGCTTTACTCTTCTTGTTCAGCTCAAGACAAGGTTTCGTTGGAGCGTTAATTGGATTGCAATATTTCATGCCACGGCTTTCAAGTACCTTCCTTGTGTATGCCTCCTGACATAGTGTGATCCCTTTCGTCTTTTGATGTATCTCTATCGCGAGGTAATAGGTCAAAAGACCTAGATCATCCATCTTGAAAAACTCTTTCATCTGTAGCTTGAACTTTGCAATCACCTCTTCATCTGCTCCAGTAATCAATAGGTCGTCGATGTAGATGCCAACTAGTAGACGATCATTTCCTTCACCTCTCTTGTACATTGCATGCTCTAGTGGGGCTTTCTCAAATCCAAGAGAAATCAATGTCCGATCAAGTTTGATGTTTCACTCCCGAGGTCCTTGCCATCGCCCATACAAGATTTTGTGTAACTTCAGTACCTTGTGCTCTTCTCCTTCTTTGATGAAACTCGGTGGTTGATTCACATACACATCTTCTTCTATCTGACCGTTCAAAAACACGGATTTTACATCCATGTGATGTACTTTCCATGATTTCTGAGCCGCGAGAGCGATGAGTAATCTCACCGACTCCATCTTTGCAATGAGAACGAACACTTCTTCGAAGTCCATACTTTCCTCTTGCACATACTCTTTGGCCACAAACCTCACTTTGTGCTTCATGCACCCTTCAACATCTTTCCTGACCTTAAATTGCCACTTGAGCTCTATCGCCTTTTCATTGTTGGAAAGATCCACAAGCTCCCATGTATTATTGTCATGGATCGACCCCAACTCTTTTTTCATAGCATGACGCCAACACTCCTTCGTATTTGCGTCCACAAATTTCGCCGGTTCCTCGGCGCTTGCTAGACATCGTCGCCCACTCCCGTTCACCATTACCGAGTTAATCGTCTGAAGAAATTTCTCCGAATATGGGTGTAACTCCGGATGTAGATGGACGTGTCGTTTTCTCCGGTACTTTCGGAGGCGACATAGGTGCCGAAGTGACATCATCTTGTGCGTACAATTCTGCTAGCAACTGCGAGCCACCACTGATGCTCGCTTCTAGGCTGACAAATAGAGTACTAGACATACTTGCTGACTGGCCACCACCAAGTGATGCTACTGCACCCCCTGCGCATGAGATTGGTGCTGCATCATTTACACGTAGTAATGTTCCAGGTGCCACCACGTACGAACCATGAGACACTTCCTTAAGTGGGTCTTTTCCTTCCTCTGGATGTTGCCCACGTTCTGGCCCATGCACCATGCCTCCACGTGGTGATGCTTGAGCTGCTAGCTTGCAGTGGCCACCACCGCCCAACTCGCAGGAGTGACCGGCTTCTTCTGGGTACCCGTCCTTTGCTAGGCTGCGCCCTCCGACCCACATGGCTGGGCTTTGCAACAGAACGCGTGTGCCTCGCTCGCCTCGACTCGCTACTTGGCGACCGCCTGCAACGCTCTTTGCCGAGTTGTTTTCGTGGACATTTGGCACCACGTACGCCATTATGTCATTGTTTTTTGTGTTGCTTTTGCGGCCGCCTACGGGCCTTTCCTCCGGTTGACCAACATAAAGACTGCTTCTCCATGATTGACCACACGCTGCTTTCGCTGCATCCGATTTAGCAAAGTTAGCACTTACGTCTGTAGTATCGACATAAGTTTCGGAGTCATCTCCCGCATCAGTAGCATCGACACGAGTTTTCGAACCATGATTATGAAGGTGGACTTTTTCTTTCACGAGCACGACAATTTCTTTAGCCGGCGCTTGAAGAACTAGATCCTGCTTGTCCACGAGTTCACACATCAACATCATGTCACTATCATCTCCTTGCTAGGCTATGAGCGCCTTCTGCTTCGGTGCTTTCTCGCAGTCAGCCTTGAAGTGGCCAAGGAGGCCATAGTTATAACACCTCACTTTTCTGATGTCAAACTTTCTCCTCGGTGGTGGTGCAGCCTCATCCTCTGAGTCGTCGTCTGAGTCGGCGTCCGAATCGGCGAAGTTCTTTCTCACCGAACGCTGCTTCCCCTTCTTCTTGCTGCTGCTCCTGGATCCCCCTTGCTTTTCTAGGGCGATCCACTGCGCCTTCGTGAGCATCACAAGCTCGTTGTTCCTTCCGTCCCCAAGACTGTACCTCATGCGCTCATCGTGAGCCTTGTATCTTCCGACAAGATCGTCGATAGAGAGAGTCGCGAGATCGACGCATTGCTCGATCGCCGTGACAATTTGCAGGTACCGGGGAGGGGCCGCACGCAAGAACCGCCGGACAACCGAGACCTCCGTGAGGTTCTCCCCAAGCGCGCGAATCCGATTGACGAGAGTAGCCACCCGTGAAGCGAACGCATCCACGGACTCATCATCGCCCATGACCAAAGTCTCGTAGTTCCTTAGGAGAGTTTGGAGATTGGCTTGCTTGATACGGGTGTGTCCCTCGAACATGAGCTTTAGCGTATTCCACACCTCCTTCGCCGTTGCTTTGGCAATTAGGTGCTGGAGGACATCCATCGGCATCACCGAGTAAATCGCCGACGCCGCCTACCGATCCTTCCGGTGCTCGGCTCCCTCCTTCTTGAACGTGTCGCCTCCTGGGTCGACAGCGTCCCATAGCTCGTTGGCGCGGAGACCACACTCCATGAGAGCCTTCTAGACCCCGAAGTTCTCGCGATCAAATCATAGGTACGACGACGAACTTGCCGGAGCAGCAAATACTTTAGCTGCACCGGAGTACTCCGCCGGCTGCTTGTTCTTCTCGTCGTCCAACAGAGGTCCCCTCGGCCGATCTCTTCAAGTTTGCGGGCGGGAGAGCGAGCGGCGTGGCGCGCATGGCGAGGATCACCATGTACAAGGCGTGCATCCGGGGCGGATGCTCCTTGTCGGCCATTACCGCGGCGATCGATGCCGCGGTGAGCGACGGCGTGGACCTCATCTCCTTGTCCCTCGGAGGCCTCGTGGAAGCCTTCTACGACGACCTCCTCGCCGTCGCCACGTTCGGCGCTGAGCGCAGAGGCGTCTTCGTCGTCATGGCGGGCGGCAACGACGGCCCGAAAGCGTCAAGCATAACCAACATGGCCCTGTGGATGACGACCGTCGGCGCTGCCACCACGGACCGGGTGTTCCCGGTGACACTCCGGCTCGGGAACGGGGTGGTGCTCACCGGGCAGTCCCTGTACAACATCCTGTTCTCCCAGGGAGCGGGCACGATCCCGCTAGTGAGCAGCGACTGCAGCGAGTACGGCGACCTGACGCCCGACAGGGTCATGGGCAAGGTCGTGGTGTGCTCCCAGGGTGTAGGAGCTTGGGCCGGCTTTGACGTGGAGAGAGCCGACGGAGCCGGGATGATTTCCGCCGATGGTAGGATACGGTTCGGGGACGCGGTGAGGGCCCAACCCTTCAACCTTCCCGGTCTCCTGCTCAGCTCCACCGGCGGCAAGAAGCTGGACGATTACATGTCGTCCGTAGCGTACCCGGTGGCGTCCTTCAACTTCACCTACGATGTTAGAATAAATCCAAGACGCTCCGTTGATCTATCGAGGATCAAGCAATCACACAAGGCACGACATCAAGATTTGTTAACGAGGTTCATCGATATGGCTACATCTCCAGGACATGACTACGGACGCTCCTCCCCATGACACCGTCACAATACCGCACCCCGGCCGCCCGGGCGCCGGCACACGCCACCGGCTCCCCCGCGTGCCCGTGCTATTATGTTGGCATATGTTACATCGTGTGTCTACCCTCGGTATATATGAGAGGCCTAGGATACAAGTGTCCTACTTGGACACGACTCCATATCCTGTCCACACACCGTACGACTCTAAGTCCAACTGTAACCTAACTTGTACAATAATATTCGACACAACTCTAACAAACTCCACCTTGACGAATATTCTCCACCACCTTGAATTCGTCCATGCGTCGAACCTCCATGTACATTGGACTTGAGATACGCCATGAGCACCGCTGCTACTCCCAGACTCCATATGACTCCACCTGCAACTATAGTCCCTTCTCGTCTTTTTCAGTCAATACTCGAGCAAAATTAAGTTCCTCAATACTCTACTTTGTGCTCCCAACTTTCGAAGAATCCGTTCAACACCATCACACACCGACCACTGTCTGCGTGAAAATGAACAACTCACGTATTGGACGCCACAAATAAGAGTTACCTGAACTCAACATCACCTCTCTTTCTTGACCGTCTGTCTGAAACTTGAAGGAATTTCACCGTTGCCCTGTGTCACCCTGAGTCAAATTTACAGTTGTCTCATCCTTTTTTCCCGGATAGTCTTTGACATGTCCCATAGCTATAGCACTCCGTCTCCTTCTATACTTATGATCCGCACTTTGCAATGTGCACTGAACACCACAAAATATACGACCATGTACTCTCTCAGCCTTTGACAATTTCAGACTTTCGGCCACTTTCTCAGATTCTTCATGGTCAACTCCTGTCCATCAACCGGCACCGATAGACCTAGTCACCAACTTGAATTCGGTACTCGTCAACACTGCTTCAGCACCCCATGCACACTTTGTTTAACAATATATCTGACCACCGGTGCCCTGGCATGTCGCTGTGTCCCGTGCTTACCGCACACCTCGCCGCTATCACCGCCTCGAGTCTCTGCTGTCCTGGTCGAGTCTCCCGGGTAGCTAGCCCCCACTGTCTCAACTCTCACTACAGAGAACCATCGATCATCACCTACGGATGTCGAGTATCACGCCTCCATCAGACCACTGGCGCCCAGTCCGATCCACGTGTCTCTCGCTTTACCCGCTGGAATAGGCTTCGACTCTCCGTTAACTTACGCCGTAGCCCCTTCATCAGCTCAGAGTGTAGTCATCCGTCAGACTCCAACTCCACCTTCAACATGACTCCATGGTGGTTGTACGTGCCACCCTCCCGTGCCCTGTCGACTCCAAGCTCTCATGTGCACCGTCTTGAATCAACCTTGCGCAATAGTCTGTCGAAGCCGCACAAGCCCTCAAGCATGCACCACGTGTTTCCACGCCCCAGAAGTCGGCCACCATCAGCATCACGCTCCTATGTCGTCGTCGCTGAAATCACCGCCGTCTTCTGCTTTGACCGACATCCCCGTCGATCCGTCAGACAGTCCAGTCCGACCCAGCCGAAATTATCCGACTGCAACCATGCTTCACCCTGCGTCGTGTCCGCCTCGCACATCTGTGCATTGCCTTGACGCCTTGTGTTTGCATAATCCTATCACGGCGCGCTCCAGACTCCTCCAAGCCTTATACGCACGTCGCCATCCTCGCCACATACTCTTTGAACCTTGTTAGCAATCTTGACAGAAAAACCTTCCGTGCAAACCTGATTCCTTGCAAAATTATTTTCCTTATCCATTGCTAGCACTTGTCCGTGTACCCCTAGCAGCCAAGACAAGCTATTTTATCTTCCAACTACTCCTGGACAACAAGCACGTTCGTTTGCATGTGACGGCAACATGCAAACCTCCTGGTACAAACATCTATGCAATTAGCAATACAACCCTAAAAAAGAGTTATTACCATGGTATCTTCCGTGGCTGCACCATGCATGCGTCCACAAGTCCCATCGCTCCTCGTTCTATATCATTGCTGTCCATGACACAGTATATACCATACGTTGCAGATTCTCTCTTTTTTATAAACAAATCTCATGCACCTATACGTACATCCTCCTGCAACTCTCCAGCACTTGCGCTTTGTCCCGGTTCCCCTCTGACCATGCACAAGTCTCACCTGCAGCTCCCAGCAGCCCAACACGGGCCTTGTCAGCTCCAGCCCAGTGCCTATCGGCCACCTATTGCACCGGTCCATGGGCCACGGCCTGCTATGACTCCTGTTGTGTAGTCACTAGCCACCTCGGCTCGATCGCTACGTCTTCCGAGTCCTGACGCACGTTCCGCCGCCGCCGCCACCAAGTTGCTTTCCGATCGGATTCGATCCCATCTGCTGACTGCACGCACCAGCCGCCCGACCGGCGTCCAACTTAATCGATCTGTCTCCCGCTTCGAATTGCTTCTTGTAGCTGCTCGCTTCCAGATCGATTTCTCGTCCGCGCATGGCGCCCCGCAGGCAACATGTTATCAGCGAACAACCTTGATCCAAGTCGAGTTTTTCCTCTAGATCAACGATCTGCGGCCTCCTCAAACCTTGCTCATAATATCACTTGCTCATAATATCACTTATTAGAATAAATCTGAGGCGTTCCGTCGATTTATTGAGGACCAAGCAATCACACAAGGCACGACACCGAGATTTGTTAACGAGGTTCACCGATATGGCTACATCCCCGGGACATGACTACGGGCGCTCCTCCCCATGACACCGTCACAATACCGCACTCCGGCCGCCCGGGTGCCGGCACACGCCACCGGCTCCCCCGCGTGCCCGTGCTATTATGTTGGCATAGGTTACATTGTGTGTCTACCCTCGGTATATATGAGAGGCCTAGGATATAAATGTCCTACTTGAACACGACTCCATATCCTGTCCACACACCGTACAACTCTAAATTCAACTGTAACCTAACTTGTACAATAATATTCGACATAACTCTAACATAACATGCTGCACGATCACCGGCGAGAACCGGGCGCCGATGGTGGCGGGCTTCTCCTCGCGGGGCCCCAACCCGATTGTCCCCGAGATCATCAAGCCGGACGTCATCGCGCCAGGAGTGAACATCCTCGCCGCCTGGTCTGGTGCCGCCCCGACATGGACGCGCGGAGAGTGGAGTACAACATCCTCTCGGGGACGTCGACGGCGTGCCCGCACGTGGCCGGCGTGGCGGCCCTGATCAAGAAGCGGCACGGCGACTGGACGCCGGCCATGATCCGTTCGGCGCTGGTGACGACCGCCGGCCCGCTCGACAAGGACGGCAGGGACATCGTGGACAGCGGCAGTGCCATCGGCGCCGCCGTCATGGGCGCGACGCCGCTGGCGGCCGGGGCCGGGTTCGTGCTCCCGCGGCTCGCCATGGACCCAGGCCTGGTGTACGACGCCGGCACGCAGGACTACGTCGACTTCCTCTGCACCCTCAACTACACGGTGGAGCAGATGCGGCAGTTCGTGCCGGAGCTGAGCAAGTGCGACAGGACGATCCCCAGCGGCGTGGCCAACCTCAACTACCCGTCGTTCGTGGTGGTGTTCGACGGCTGCACCCGCGTCCGCACGCTGACGCGGACGGTGACCATGGTGTCGGCGCGCCCCGAGAGCTACAACGTGACGGTCGCGGTGCCCGACGGGGTGAAGGTGACCGTGACGCCGGCGACGCTGGAGTTCAGGTGGCCGAAGGAGAAGAGGAGCTACAGCGTGCAGTTCAGCAGCGAGGCGGGGGCGAAGGCGAGGACGGCCGGCACGTGGGAGTTCGGCCACATCGCCTGGGAGAACAGGAAGCACCGGGTCAGGAGCCCCGTCGCCTTCAAATGGGACAACTGATGCCATGCATGTAGGCCTGAACTCTGAGAGAGTAATGTTGTGATACTTGAGAGTTGATCTGTAATGAAGAAGAAGAAGAATCAGCATTTCATTGTGGTGAACTTGTGATGAGGAGAAAGGGATAATCATCATGTTATTTTTCTCAGTACAATTGCATCTAATTTCGTATGGATCGTCGTCCAACTTCATGGAATGGAATCATACATACTACTACATAGTTTTAATCCGTAGACCCGCATTTGCATTTTGCATGCCTCTCTCGGTGGCTGACCATGCGTATTTCCTTGGTGATGCATTCGTGTTTAGCTAGGTTAGAATACTTGAGATGCACTTCTATCATGGATGGTACTGTACGTCATACGTCTAAACAGACTGGTGTTGCTTCCGCGCATCATCTGCCGTCGTATTGTATCGGGACAAATGCTACTTGGAGAGAAGCAGATTTGAAAATAGCTAACAGCGTCATGTTAGAAAGTATCAACACCTATAATATCTAACAAATATAATACGAAAATATATTTAATGAATGGTACTGTATGTCATATGTCTAAACAAAACATTTGATCAGTCGACTGATTGGGTTCATGAACATGAGAACACGTTCTTCGGCCTTCTCTCTCACACCTTTCCTCCTTGAATGCATGCCTCCGCTCCTCCGCCTTCAACTTCCTCTCTCCGGCCACCAACTTAGGCCTCCATTTCTCGTCCTCCAAAGACTTGAGCTCATTCCACCTTTTCGCCTTCTCTTCTTTGCGTTCGATCACCAATGATTTCTTGGTCAGTCATAGACACAAGCTCTTCCTTGTAGTTGCCGCCGAAGGCTCCTCTCCTTTTCCTCTCTCTTGCAATCTTGTTAGCATCGGGCCTCTTATTGGGATTTTCATCCTCCTCATCACTGGCTTCAACGATATGCTAATCCTTGACCTCTACGGAGTGGCCTTGAAGTTTCTCCTAATCCACTTCTCATTGTTGGCAAGTTCTTTGTAGCAATGGTGCAACATGAAGCCCTTGCCACCATTCCTCTTGTTGTGTTGCTTGTATAGCTCTTGGACGAGAGGCACATAAAGATTTTCACCACACTCGGTGGCGAATGGTTGACTCGATCAATACAACCGAACCATTGGTTGCATTGCTCTTGGATGGTGCCCCGGCAGTGCCCAAAAGAGCCTTGAGTGCGGCTTGATGTGACATCCACGATGGTGCTATGGTACTCTTCCGTCCTACCCCAATACTTCTCTTTTGATTGATCTGTGTCAACCGATGCATCAAGCGTCACGTTCATCCAAGCTTGACAAAAAGCAATCTTCTTCTTGGCAATAGTTGTGTATTCTTGGTCTCTTCATGCTTGATTGTGTCTTCATGGGATTATCGACCTCCTCCTCCTCCTCCTCCACTTCAGGATCATCCTCCTCCCCACCCTCTATTGTTGAGAAAACATCGGATATTCATATTGAGGGGCGTAGGGGTGGCTAGCGACGGGGTACGAGCAGCCGGACAAGTCGAGGCGCTGGAGTTGCCTTCTTTTTCGCCTCCGCCTCGGCAAGCATCTTAATGGCTGATGTCGGCTTCTTCGCCCGCTTACCGCCAGCCAAATCAAGAGAAGGGTGACTTGCCGTCGCTGGGGCCGGCCTTGCCACCGCTCTTGCTGCCGGCCTTGGTTGACGGTGGGGAGGCCTGAAGCAAGTTTTTGGTCCCCGGCCTCTTCCTTCGTGCGGGCAGCAGCATGTGGGTTGACTCCGGCGGCGTCACGCCAATAGCGGTGGTCGGCGAGGTGGCGGAAGTCTTGCAGTTCATTCCTGCCAAAATCAGGGGCATCGATGGCAAGAATGGGTGGCGACGACATGAAGTGGTGGCCGTTCGGGGGCCGATATATTTACTATGGGAGGCACCGATCGAGTATATTTGAGAGAGTCGGGCTGCCTTTGCGGCCAACTCATATATTTTTTACGCTCTAACGGTTTGAAAGATCGCTAGGTATGACAACTTCTCGAAATGAAGAGTTAAAGGTTGGGTGTGGCTAGATCTCAGTCGACTGAGATGTAGCAAGTCTCAGTCAAGTGATAAAACATATAAAAAGAAAAAATTAGAATGGAAATCTTGCACGAATCTTCACGTAAGATCCCACGATTATTGCAGTGCTAAGACTTGGTAAGTCTCGGTCGACTGAGATTTAGCAATCCCATTAAAGCTTTTAAGAGACCGGTTAGAGATGCTCTAAGCAAGTAGCTATGTCATCCTATGAATTTTTTTGAAAAGGAGGATATCCCTCGGCCTCTGCATCAGGACAATGCCTGCATCCATATATTATTAATAATGCGATCCAACAACCGAACATCATCGACCCGGAAAAAAGCGAAAAACAAACCCTGAGGCCGTATACCTCGTGACAGTAACTCTCCCAAATAGCCACTAACCCTATGATACAAGACACAACATAAACAAATAATGCACAACTCCTAGGCTACGCCTTCAAGAAGGAATCGTCGCATGATGACCCACAAGTATAGGGGATCTATCGTAGTCCTTTCGATAAGTAAGAGTGTCGAACCCAATGAGGAGCAGAAGGAAATGATAAGCAGTTTTCAGTAAGGTATTCTCTGCAAGCACTGAAATTGTTGGTAACAGATAGTTTTGTGATAAGATAATTTGTAACGGGTAACAACTAATCAAAGTAAATAAGGTGCAGCAAGATGGCCCAATCCTTTTTAGCAAAGGATAAGCCTGGACAAACTCTTATATAAAGGAAAGCGCTCCCGAGGACACATGAGAATTATCATCAAGCTAGTTTTCATCACGATCATATGATTCACGTTCGGTACTTTGATAATTTGATATGTGGGTGGACCGGTGCTTGGGTACTGCCCTTCCTTGGACAAGCATCCCACTTATGATTAACCCCTATTGCAAGCATCCGCTGTCGGTGTTAAAACCGGCGGATCTCGGGTAGGGGGTCCCGAACTGTGAGTCTAAGGTTTATGGTAACAGGAGACAGGGGACACGATGTTTACCCAGGTTCGGGCCCTCTCTATGGAGATAATACCCTACTTCCTTCTTGATTGATATTGATGAATATGAGTATTAAAAGATTTGATCTACCACGAGATCGTAATGGCTAAACCCTAGAAGTCTAGCCTGTATGACTACGGTATTGAGTATATATCCTTTCCGAACTACACTCTCCGGTTTATATAGACACCGGGGGGATCTAGGGTTATATAGAGTCGGTTACATAAGACGGAATCTTCATTGTTGTTTGCCAAGCTTGCCTTCCACGCCAAGGAGAGTCCCATCCGGACACGGGTACAGTCTTCGGTCTTCGTATCTTCACAGCCCATCAGTCCGGCCCATAGATAACAGGCCGGACGCCCGAGGACCCCTTAGTCCAGGACTCCCTCAGTAGCCCCCGAACCAGTCTTCAATAGCGAGGTGTTCAGCACACAGATTGTCTTTGGTATTGCAAGGCGGGTTCCTCCTTTAATGATTTCCATGTAGTGTATTTGGTCGTAGATTCAATGTCTCCCCTCGGCTCCAGCGCGCTTAATGTCCTCGTTTTCCACGTGTCGAGCGAATGCGGACAGTCAAGGTATTTTTTGCAAATAACACCCTAGTACTGCAAGGAAGAGCATCTATTTAAAGAGATTGGATCTCAGATCCTTTCGGCACCAAGCGGAGAAAATCCTCAGAGACCGCCAGGCAAGACCATTCCAACATGGCCAACAATCCCAGCTCCTCTTCCCGTTCCAACCTAGAGAGAGGCGAGTGGGAGAGGTGCTCTGTGTCCCATAGCCGATTGGCGAAGCTGCAAACGCAGGGATTTCTCCCTCCAGCAGATCTGGTGCCTGTTCGAGCAGGGTCGGCCTCCTTCAACGGCAAAACCCAGGCAGAGGATTTTCCCAATCCGTCCGCGGGAGAATGGGTGTGCTTCATCCCCTATCTGCTGAGGGGAGTGGGGTTTCCAATTCACCCATTCCTCCGAGGGCTGCTGGAGCACTATGGCCTCCAGCTGCACAATTTCACCCAGGCTCCATCCTCCACATTGCGGGTTATGTCGCCCTATGCGAACTATTCCTGGGTTGCGAGGCCCATTTTGATTTATGGAGAAGACTGTTCTGCCTCGTCCCTCACAATCAAGGTGGATCAATTTTTGAAGTGGGAGGAGCCGAAGTGTGGCGCATCGCCGGGACCGCATACCTGTCCGGCACGCCAAAGAAATCTCCTGAAGAGTGGCCTTCCGCATAGGCCTCCCCGAGTTTTCAAATGCTCCACTGAAGAAGCGCCATAGCTGGCGTCCTCAGAGCCTCGAGGAAGAGGATAGCGCGGAGATCAGCTTTCTACTGGGCAAGATTAAAACACTTGCCCAGTATGGATTGTCAATAGTCGAGGTGATGGCGATTTCTATAACGCGGGGGGTCCAGCCACTCCAATACCGAGGACTGCCCATGTGGCATTATAACGGAGAAGGCGACGCCTCACGTTACAGCCGAAATGGCCCGAAGACCCCCGCCGCTCTAGCCAAGATTCTGGCCGAGCTGTATAAAGGGGAGAAGGAGGAGTTCAGCCGCCTCCAATATCGAGACGGACTTTCCATGTACAATCCTCCAAGCTGGGTAAGGTTCGGCCCCACTTATTTTATCCTGTCCCTGGATCATTCATTGACATGCATCATCTTATCTGCTCCTAACAGGAATGGCAAAAGGCTATTGAGGGGATCTATGACCCTGCCCCTCAGCCGGAGAATCGCAACCGGGATCTTGACCCCGGATACGAAGAAGATCCGGACATATTCGTGGAGCTTGAGGAGGGAACATTCTATCAGATGAGCTACGATGGTACATATGTACCCATTATCGCCGATTACCCCTGTAGCGACCCGACCTTAGATGGTCAAGTCTCTGTGCTTCCGTGTCATCCCTCGACCGGTAATGCTGACACACACAGTACTCGAAGGATTTATAACAAAGTAGCAATCACACACTTATTACATCGAATGTCTCAAGAGAGAACTTATTACAATAATATGGCTTAAGGCCATCTAATACGATAACAGCGGAAGGCTTGAAAGATAAAGTGAGTCCATCAACTCCAACGGCATAGCTGAGCTGCACGGCAATGACCTAACGAACCTTACTCCTCGTCTGAAAAGTCTGCAACATAATACGTTGCAGCCCGAAAACGGGTCAGCACATGGAATATGCTGGCAATGTAACACAGTAGAGCAAGAACAGAATAATGCTATCACTACATGCATATTTGGCTGGTGGAAAGCTCTATGGTTACAGTTTTGCGAAAAGCCAATTTTTCCCTACAACAAAGGAATAGATTTTATTTAACTATCATGGTAGTTGAAACATCATTGAGAAGGTTCCTCCAACTCAATCCCAATTAAAGTGATTAACAACCCAACGATATTAATTAAGAATGATGAGATACATGTGATAACCCAAATACTAGATACTCAAGAATTGTCCATAACCGGGGACACGGCTAACCATGATTAGATTATACACTCTGCAGAGGTTTGCGCACTTTTCCCCACAAGACTCGATCGCCTCCGTTGGATTTTTCGCACTACATGGTATTTGAGATACGGATGACCGAGACACAGTCTTTCAGAAACATTAACTCTCTACTCCGGACAGACCATACCAAACCTACATCCCACTACCTGCTGATCTGCCTCTTCAAGAGCTTCGCGTAACTTACTAAACTATGCTAGAGCCCATAATAGCTTGTGGCTGCACACGGAAGTTTCTAGCATGAATCATCTCAGTTCCCTTTGAGCCTGGGTGGCGGTCCATAGGAAGATCACACGGGTACTCCGGGATTTCCAAAAAGTACAGGCAACACTGGGTACTCTAGGTGCCTCAGTCCACCCAGATGTTTGATTAAGTTGCCACCTTAAGTTGAACCATCAGTTAACAAGCTCACATCTGTCATGTATTTCACTCAAACCCAAACCACGTCTACGAGCATAGCATAGCATAGTATATATAAGCAACGGGTAGAGTAACTCCCAAGGGTTTGAATGTAACAAGGCAATAGGTTCTACCTCATCGACTACTTCCCAACCCATAAGTTAATAACATCCTAATCATGCAATGTTTGAGGATTGAGACTAATGCATAAAAACTGGGTGATAAAAGGGATATGATCAAAGTGTTACTTGCCTTACTGACGATCTGCGAAACCAAGGGACTCGTAGTAGCACGCTTCGCACTCCGGATGTTCTATCGCAAGCAAACAATAGCATACATAAGTAACAAGCAACGATGCACAAGCAAAACTCCAACAAAATAGGTTGACCAGAAATTTCAACTTAAGAACTCCGGTTCGCAAAAAGAATCAAATCAAATGGAGCAATGAAACTCAAACGGCGAAAGAAAGAAGCTTCGTTTACTAATCTGAAACTAGGTCAAATTTTGCAGTAGAGAAAACTTGTTTGAGTTGGTTAAGCGGAAAGAGGGTTTCGAGACGAAACTCCAGGCAATTGAATCGCCTGATTCCGACTAACGAGCAAAAAGAAAAATAGAAACTAAGATCGGATCAGAAATCGCGATCAGAGAAAATTGCAGAATAAATCCGATAAAACAAAACTGACGAACAGACTAAGGAACGAGCGTTCGTTCACTGTTTCTAACGGGCGAAGAACCGTTCGTTAAAACGATCGTTCGGACAAACGTCCGCCAAATAGAAGAACCGAGAAAAACCGGCGAATCTAAAAAAAATGGATCTAGGGTTCTAAAAAAACCGGTCGGTCTTTATAAAAAAACCGGCGGTGGGGCGCGGCGGCTACCTCCGACGAGAGGTCTAGCGGGGTGGCGGCTTAGGGGGCGGCGCTGCTCGGCGGCGGCGACACCAGGCGGCAGGCGGCGGCGGCTTGGCGCGGCGTGGGCGGCGGTGGTGTGGTGGGGTGTTGGGGGCGGGGGTGGCGGCGTATATAAGGGCGGGGCGGGGCGGCTTGGAGGAGGGGGCAAGACGCGGCGGCGGAGAGGAGTCCGGCTCGGACTCCTAGTCCGAGGCAGCGGCGGAGGCGGCGCTCGTGGTGAAGGCGGCGGCGGCGGCCTGGCGCGGTTGGGCCTTAGGCCTAGTCGGCGCGGGAACCTCTTTTTTTTAAAAAAAATAATAATTTCGCCGACCGAAATAAATCCTAAAAAAAAGTCTAAAAATCCCAAAATAAATTTTCACCGTCTAAATAAAATATTTAGAATGAGATGAACATTTTCTTGGCCCTAAAATGCAATTTTGGAAAACGTGCAATTTTTCTAATGCAAACAAAATTGCAATAAAATCCAAATAAAACAATTATTTGGTTTTAATATTTTTCCTCCAATATTTCAATTATCTTGGAGAAGTCATATTATCTCCTCTCATATATTTTAGTGTGAAATATTTTTGGAGAGAAAATAATTAAAACAAAAAATCCTCATTTTCAAGACTTGATAAAGATCAAATTTGAAAACCGGGAAATCCCCAACTCTCTCCGAGGGTCCTTGAGTTGCTTAGGATTTCGAGGATCGCGAGACGAAATGCGAATAAAATATGATATGCATGGATAACTATGTATAACATTTCAAATTGAAAATTTGGGATGTTACAAACCTACCCCCTTAAGATGAATCTCGCCCTCAAGATTCGGGTTGGCTAGAAAATAGGTGTGGGTGGTCTTTGCGAAGATCATCCTCCCGTTCCCAGGTGGCTTCATCCTCGGTATGGTTGCTCCACTGAACTTTACAAAACTTGATAACCTTACTGCGGGTGACTCTGCTGGAAAACTCAAGAATCTTAACTGGTTTCTCCTCATAAGTCAAATCACTATCCAACTAAATCGCCTCTAGGGGTACTGTATCTCTTAGCGGTACATCTGCCATCTCAGCATGACACTTCTTCAGCTGTGAAACGTGAAACATGTCATGAACTCCTGACAATCCCTCGGGTAACTCCAACTTGTAGGCAACTTCTTCCATCCGTTCCAAAATACGATACAGTCCTACAAATCTCGGGGCTAACTTTCCATTAACTCCAAAACGTTTCACTCCTCGCAAGGGTGATACTCGCAGATATGCTCGATCTCCAATTTCATAGGTTACCTCCTTGCGTTTTGAGTCTGCATAACTCTTCTGCCTGGACTGAGCAATCTTCAGTCTGTCACGAATCAATTTAACCTTCTCCTCAGACTCCTTGATCAAGTATGGTCCAAACAACTGTCGGTCTCCTACCTCGTCCCACATCAACGGTGTTCTGCACCTTTGTCCATACAGGGCTTCAAATGGGGCCATCTTCAAACTGGCTTGATAGCTATTGTTGTATGAAAACTCTGCGTATGGCAAATTTTCATCCCAACTAGATCCATAATCTAGCGCATAGGCTCTCAACATGTCGTCCAAAATTTGGTTGACTCTCTCTGTTTGTCCATCCGTCTGCGGGTGAAATGTTGTACTAAACTCCAATCTCGTTCCCAAAGTCTGGTGCAACTGGTGCCAAAACTTTGAGCTAAACTGTGTTCCTCGATCTGATACGACGGTCCTCGGAACTCCATGCAGACATACTATCCTGGACATATATATCTTGGCCAACTTTGCACTTGTATAGGTGGTTTTCACTGGGATGAAGTGAGCTACTTTGGTCAAGCGATCAACTACTACCCATATGGAATCATATCCTGCTTTGGTCCTGGGCAATCCGGTGATAAAGTCCATGCCCAGTTTATCCCACTTCCATTCGGGTATCGGCATAGGCTGTAACAGTCCTGCTGGCTTCTGATGTTCTGCCTTCACACGCTGACATACATCACATACGGCGACATACTCGGCAATATCCTTCTTCATACGGTCCACCAGGAACGTTCCTTCAAATCCAGATACATTTTGATGTTTCCGGGGTGTATTGAGTAGGGTGAGTCATGGGCCTCGTGAAGTATTAACTTCCTGATCTCTTGGTTATTGGGCACATAAACTCGGTCCTCAAACCATAGGGTATCGTGCTCATCCTCATGAAAACCTTTGGCCTTTCCTTTGCCCATCTTCTCCTTTATCTCGGCAATCTCTTTGTCATCCTTCTGGGCTTCCCGAATTTTGTCCAGCAATGTCGACTGGACCTCCATTGTTGTAATAAATCCTCTAGGAACAATCTCCAATCGAAGTTCCATGATGTCCTCTGCTAATTCCTTCGTCAGTCCCTTGCTTTCAAGGATATTAGCATAACTCTTCCGGCTCAAAGCGTCTGCTACGACATTGGCCTTTCCTGGATGATAGTGTAGCTTCATGTCATAATCCTTTATAAGTTCCAACCATCTCCTCTGTCGAAGGTTCAGCTCCTTCTGGGTGAAAATGTACTTCAAACTCTTATGGTCCGTGTACACATCACAACGGTTTCCAATAAGGTATTGTCTCCAGGTCTTCAATGCATATACTACGGCTGCTAGCTCCAAATCATGCGTGGCATAGTTTAACTCATGAGGTTTCAGTTGTCGTGAGGCATACGAAACAACTCTCCCGTCCTGCATAAGCACACATCCAAGTCCTAAGCGTGAGGCATCGCAGTACACTTGGAACTCCTTATGTATATCTGGCAGTGTTAGCACTGGCGCTATAGTCAAGCGTTTCTTCAATTCCTGGAAACTTGCCTCGCAATCTTCTGTACATTTAAACTTAGTATCCTTCTTCAATAGTTCAGTCATTGGCTTTGCAATCTTGGAAAAATTCTCGATGAATCTCCGGTAGTATCCTGCGAGTCCAAGAAAACTGCGGATCTCGTTAACTGAAGTGGGTGCCAACCATTCAGTGACTGACTGAATTTTGCTGGGGTCTACTGCTATACCTTCTCCCGATATAACATGTCCAAGGAACCCAACTTCCTTCAACCAAAATTCGCATTTGCTGAACTTAGCATACAACTGGTGTTCCCTGAGTTTCTCGAGAACTAAGCGCAAATGCTCCTTGTGCTCCTCCTCGTTCTTCGAGTATACCATAATATCATCAATAAACATCACAACAAACTTGTCCAAATACTCCATGAACACCTTGTTCATCATTCTCATGAAATAGGCAGGGGCGTTAGTCAGTCCAAATGACATGACCGTGTACTCGTATAATCCATATCGTGTTGTGAATGTTGTCTTCGGTATGTCCTTCTCTCATATCTTCAACTGATGATACCCCGATCGCAAATCGATCTTCAAAAACACTTTAGCTCCCTGCAACTGATCAAACAGATCGTTGATCATCGGTAGTGGGTACTTGTTCTTAATCATCACTTCATTTAATGCTCGATAATCAACAACCATCCTCAGGGATTTATCCTTCTTCTCAACCAAAAGTACTGGGGCTCCCCAAGGTGATGAACTTCTTCGGATGTATCCTTTCTCCAATAACTCCTTGATCTCTTTCTTAATTTCTTCCAGATCATTAGCGGGCATCCGATAGGGTCTCTTGGATATTGGTCCGGTACCTGGCAACAGTTCTCTCAAAAACTCAATGTCTCTATCTGGTGGCATGCTTGGTAACTCCTCTGGAAAAACATCCGGGTAATCCTTCACTACAGGCACTTCCTCCTGAACAACTCCCGTAAGGGCATTCACCTGACTCCTCCTAGGCACATGCCTAGATACATACTTAATCCTTTTTCCTTCCGGAGTGGTGAGATAAATCGACTTACTAGCACAGTCAATGCTTCCTCCAAACTTTGACATCCAGTCCATACCCAATATCATATCCAATCCTTGTGACTCCAAGATAATTAGGTCGGACGGAAAAACATGTGTACCAATGGTTAAGGGTATCTGGTCACACCATCGGCTAGCCATAAACTCTGCTCCGGGTGAACTCACTAAAAGAGGGGTCCTAAGGGTTTGGGTTGGTAGCTTAAACTTATCCACGAATCCCCTTGATATGTATGAATGCGATGCACCAGTATCGAAAAGAACAAGAGCGGTAAATGACTTAACCATAAACTTACCTATTACCGCGTCCGACTGCTCTTCAACCTCCTCCACGTTAACCTGTTTCACTAGTCCTTTGTTGAATGGATTTGGCTTCTTCCCAGCGCTCCCATTTCCATTTCCATTCTTTCCTTCAGGGCACTCCGTGGCATAGTGTCCAGTCTTCCCACACTTGAAACAAGTAAGAGGACTTAAGTCCCTTTTGGCGGGTGTGGCTGGGTTGGGGCGGTTATGATTATTGTTGGTTCCGTTCCCATTCCCATTCTTAGATCCATTGTGGTTATGCGATCCTCCTCCAGTGTGGTTGTGACCTCCATGGTTATGAACAAGTCCTCCCGAGTTCGGGGTTAGGCGAGGCTTCTGCTGAGCTCCAGAGTTATACTTCCCTTGTCCATACTTTCTCTTGCGGCTCTCAATCAGCTGCTGCTTCCCTTCAATCATAAGAGCCTTATCTACCAACTCCTGGTAGTTGTTGAAGGTTGCTACCATCAACTGCATACTCATCTCATCATTCAGCCCTTCCATAAACTTCTCCTGTTTCGCTGCATCTGTGGCCACATCATCAGGGGCGTAGCGAGATAACTTGCTAAACTCATCCACGTACTGAGCCACAGTACGGTTCCCCTGGCGTAAGTTGCGGAACTCCCGCTTCTTCATTTTCATAGCTCCAGTGGAGACATGGGCTGTGCGGAAAGCTTGCTGAAACTGGTCCCAAGTGACATTAGCTATAGGAAAAGTGGCTATGTAATTCTCCCACCATGAGGCTGCTGGTCCATCCAATTGATGTGCGGCAAAGCGCACTCTCTCAGCATCTGTGCAACCTGCGGTGGTCAACTCCCTTCCAATACGGCGCAGCCAATCATCCGCAACTATGGGCTCGGTGCTACTGGAAAACACTGGCGGCTGTAACCTTAGAAAACGGGCTAGGTTGTCCACGGGAGGCGGGTTGTTGTTGTTGTTGCCCTGATTCTGAACTAGCAATTGCATCAAGGTATTCTGCTGTTGGATCAACTGGGTGAGCTCCGGTGGGAAGGCAAAACTGGTGTCACATCTCGGAGGCATCTGAGGGTTTAGATGAAAGATATTAGAATAGAGAAGGGGGTCTAATGAGAAAACACTACCCATATGCACATGAGACAAACACAATCATTTCACTCAATCAATCAAGCAAGGGCATACAAACGATCTAGAACTATCGCACAAGTGCTCAACTACTACTAAATACATGGGGAAATACTAGTGATATATGGTAGTCATCTAGAAATTTTGATCGGTGGAAGACTCCATGACGTCTGCTCTAGCTTCGTCTTCAAAGTTATCATCATTAGGTTCGGAATCGGTGTCGTCGATGATGATGTAGTCCTCGGGGCGTATCTCCTTGGGTTCTTCTTCTTCTTCTTCTTCTTCTATTGGTGCTGGTCCTCCCATGAATACTTCGATCTTCTTGACTAGGTCGTCATTCTTCTCCAGTAGTGTCTTGATTTCCTCCTCATATCCATCACGTGTAAACTTGAGTTCTTTCTCAAGTTCGATGATTCTAGTCTTTGCCTTCCTTAAGTCCATCATGTCCGCGCACATCTGGTTTCCCTGACGTCGGATGTGCTGGTTTAACTCTTGGATGAAAGCTGCAATGGATCTATCCTTCCTGCTGCTGATTACTTCCCATTGCTCGTTCGGTGCCCACATATTTGGTAAATAGTGTCCTTAATTTCCCTGTTGTAAACTTCTCCAATGTGTCCAATGGTAATATGGGCTGCCATGCTCTTGCCTAGACTCCAGGTGGGTGCTTCGAAAGAAAACTCTATGGGTTTAGAAGTTGGCGAGAACGTCCTTCCTGGAACTTGTACTTGTATCCTCCAGCGCTCCTCTACAGGTAAAGTGGCGTTGTACGTCCCGGTGAAACTTGGTATTCCAATGTTCAGGTACCTAGTGACTTCCTTCAAGTGACGTCCAAAAGGGGTGTCTTCATCCGGTTGTGCAAACTTGTTCTTCATCTCCGCCATCCTAAAGAGTAGAAAATGGAGAGAAGTCAGAAATGAGAAGAGAAGTGTGACCTAGGGTTTATCTTAGTGGTCGTGTCCTACACTCAGCGTGCGCTCTGATACCATCTTGTAGCGACCCGACCTCAGATGGTCAAGTCTCTGTGCTTCCGTGTCATCCCTGGATCGGTAATGCTGACACACACAGTACTCGAAGGATTTATAATAGAGTAGCAATCACACTCTTATTACATCGAATGTCTCAAGAGAGAACTTATTATAATAATATGGCTTAAGGCCATCTAATACGATAACAGTGGAAGGCTTGGAAGATAAAGTGAGTCCATCAACTACAACAGCATAGCTGAGCTGCACGGCAACGACCTAACGAACCTTACTCCTCGTCTGAAAAGTCTGCAACATAATACGTTGCAGCCCGAAAACGGGTCAGCACATGGAATATGCTGGCAATGTAACACAGTAGAGCAAGAACAGAATAATGCTATCACTACATGCATATTTGGCTGGTGGAAAGCTCTATGGTTACAGTTTTGCGAAAAGCCAATTTTTTCCTACAACAAAGGAATAGATTTTATTTAACTATCATGGTAGTTGAAACATCATTGAGAAGGTTCCTCCAACTCAATCCCAATTAAAGTGATTAACAACCCAACGATATTAATTAAGAATGATGAGATACATGTGATAACCCAAATACTAGATACTCAAGAATTGTCCATAACCGGGGACACGGCTAACCATGATTAGATTATACACTATGCAGAGGTTTGCACACTTTTCCCCACAAGACTTGATCACCTCCGTTGGATTTTTTGCACTACATGGTGTTTGAGATACGGATGACCGAGACACAGTCTTTCAGAAACATTAACTCTCTACTCCGGACAGACCATACCAAACCTACATCCCACTACCTGCTGATCTGCCTCTTCAAGAGCTTCACGTAACTTACTCAACTATGCTAGAGCCCATAATAGCTTGTGGATGCACACAGAAGTTTCTAGCATGAATCATCTCAGTTCCCTTTGAGCCTGGGTGGCGGTCCATAGGAAGATCACACGGGTACTCCGGGATTTCCAAAAAATACAGGCAACACTGGGTACTCTAGGTGCCTCAGTCCACCCAGATGTTTGATTAAGTTGCCACCTTAAGTTGAACCATCAGTTAACAAGCTCACATCTGGGCGGCGGCAGCAGGCGGCGGCACGGCGGCGGCGGCTTGGCTGCGGCGGCGGCGGCTTGGCGCGGCGCGGGCGGCGGTGGTGTGGTGGGGTGTTGGGGGCGGGGGTGGCGGCGTATATAAGGGCGGGGCGGGGCGGCTTGGAGGAGGGGGCAAGACGCAGCGGCGGAGAGGAGTCCGGCTCGGACTCCTAGTCGGAGTCGGCGGAGGCGGAGGCGCTCGCGTGGAAGGCGGCGGCGGCGGCCTGGCGCGGCTGGGCCTTAGGCCCAGTCGGCGCGGGAACCTCTTTTTTTTAAAAATAATTTCGCCGACCGAAATAAATCCTAAAAAAAATAAAAGTCTAAAAATGCCAAAATAAATTTTCACCGTCTAAATAAAATATTTAGAACGAGATGGACATTTTCTTGGCCCTAAAATGCAATTTTGGAAAACATGCAATTTTTCTAATGCAAACAAAATTGCGATAAAATCCAAATAAAACAATTATTTGGTTTTAATATTTTTCCTCAAATATTTCAATTATCTTGGAGAAGTCATATTATCTCCTCTCATATATTTTAGTGTGAAATATTTTTGGAGAGAAAATAATTAAAACCAAAAATCCTCGTTTTCAAGATTTGATAAAGATCAAATTTGAAAACTGGGAAATCCCCAACTCTCTCCGAGGGTCCTTGAGTTGCTTAGGATTTCGAGGATCGCGAGACGAAATGCAAATAAAATATGATATGCATGGATGACTATGTATAACATTTCAAATTGAAAATTTGGGATGTTACAACCCCGGCCTCCTTTCAGTTTCACACGTAAGTAACCCAAAGACACCTTTTCCAAAAGAGATCTCTCATCCTTCTCACCCACCGCACTATCCTGTGCTCAAAAGGGGAAGGGTTCGACGCGTCGTACCGCTCCAGGGGTATCTCTGAAGAGAGCGTCCCCCACACCAGGCGAGCCTCCCAAGAGGAAAGCAAATGAAGACACGTCCGGGCCTTCATCGAAGAGGTATGAATTTGCCAATGTGCACATTGGCAGTCACGTCCAACCGTGACCTTCCCATTTTCCATGTGTCGGGAAAAAGGTGCGCCGGACTATATCCGGAGGTTCGAGCGGCCGTACTTCTCACAGCCAGGATTCAAATCCTGCCGTGAAGACGGGGGCTGATGCAGGGGCGACGCCGGACTGTCCTCCAGCCGAGGACTCGGATGATGTATCCGTCACCAACTTGGAAGTGGAGAGTGCCATGAATCATCGGCGCCGCCGGGCCATTTTACAAGACCCTGGTTTTTTGGAAGAGTCGTTTAACGCCTTCCGCTCGGCCGATGCATACATCCGAGCTGCTCGACATGGGCTTAACAGGGCCACAAGGCAGCATTTGGAAGATGTGCGGGTAAATTTGTTTTGTCTGACTATGATAACCATATGCCAGTAGCCCCAACCATATGCCAGTAGCCCCTGAGACTTAAAGGAGTTGATACAACTGATTTAAGGATCAATGTACAACCAGGTGCTTACGGAGAAGAACACCCTGCTAGCTCAAGAACTAGAAAAGTGTCAGCGCCGGCTGCTTGCTGCCAATGCCAAACTGGAGAAATACAAGGCATCTCCCGGTAATATTTCCCTCTATCGAGAATTCATAATGATACACTGATAGTGTGAATCTGGGTGCTTATCTTTGTGTTGGGTCGTTAGACCAATTATGAGAGCAGCTGGATGCCGCTCGAAGCGAAGAACACGGAGCCAAAAAGCTATTAGCAGTGGGCGAGCGTGTATTGACAAAAGTCGTTCAAGAGAAAAAGAAACTCCAGGATTCGAACACCAAACTGGGCGAAGAACTGAAAGATGTGCGAGCTCAGCTAGCGGACTCTGAGAAGGAGAACAAGAAGCTGCGAGGCGGCATATTCAGTACGTGGCCACTTTTATCTTATAACAGTTTGGAGGTAGCAGTAGCTAATATAGCTGTAATTGCAGGTGTATTGACGAACCGCCCCGAAGAGGAGGTGTCCGGATCATCAAGTGATCTTCTGCTAGGGCTGTCGTAGTTGCACGAGCAAGCTCGGCAGGCGATGCGGAGTGTAGCCAAGGCCTTATGGCCATCCGACTCCCCTCGAGGAAGCATGGAGAAGCTGGTAGAGCTGTTCAAGGGAGCGCGGTGGCGTATCCGACTGTGGAAGATATCAGACTACCGAGAGGGTGCACGAGAGGCCTGGGCCATGGTGAAGACGCGATATACCAAACTGTATCATAATCACTTGGCTTGTGTCGGACCGCTAGGGCCAAATGGGGAATAAATTCCCATTAGTTTAGTATATGACCAAGTAGAGGTGGCCGCCAAATATTCCCAATAGGATTGTAAATTAGACCGCCTTTTGGACGGTATAGAGGAGGAAGTGTTTGAGTCATGAGTGACTATGTACTTTCCTTCTAGCTGGATAATAAAGACAATTGTCATCGTCGACCTTTTCGCTTCAACCTCTGGACCCGAAGGTGCGGAGTGTTTCCGAATACCCTAGCGGTAGAATATACCGGGGTATGCGTGGAAACCAGGCGTAGGGGTCATAATTGCTCGAACAGACAATGTGTATCCGGCTAGTTATGTTATGTTACATTATGTAAGAAACATCTTCTAGAGAGAATAGTTTCGTTAAGGGTTCCTTTCCCTGGGTGTGCATGCATTTAATGTGCATGTCTAAAGTGTGATTGAAAAAAATCGTAGAGTAAGTAACATTTGGGGTTCACAATGGAGTGAATGCGGAAACACCTTTATTTCGCCGACCGAATATTTCCTTAAGAACGCTAGCTTTCGGCTTCACCCAGTCTGAGGTACACATCTAGATGACCCGACGGTAACAATCGCAAAGGTGCTCCCTTTATGCCCTAGCCGAACTAACGGGAACGTAGGGCATAAGCACAAGAGCCAGGCAACCCAGCTTGGCCAAAACTTAAGTCATATCGACACATATAATGGTGAAGAAAAGGTACATATGGAAAAAACGCATATGTGCTGAGCTTGATGCTCGAAGAATAGTCGCAAGCTTCTGTACGAGAAGCCCCCAGGTATAATGAACATACATATTTAGAGATGTACGCATCAGGTAGGGATGGTCTAGCCGTACTAAAGCCGTAAGGCTGAAGAAAAAATGAAAAAGGTAAAAAACGAAAAGAGAGGGAAAAATAACTGTAATAACAGGAGGGAGGAAATGAACACAGAGTTCGGCTCTAGGCATAAAATCGTCGTAGTTTGGCCGCGTTCCAGGGGTTCGGCTCCAGGTGATTGTCTGACACATCACATAGGCGGTACGCTCCTCCGGTGAGAACTTTGTCAATGATGAAGGGATCCTCCCACTTGGGCTTGAGTTTGTCCTTTTTCTTCTCCAGCAAGCGTAAAACGAGTTCACCAACGTTATAAGTTTTGGCCCGCACTTCTCTACTTTGGTACCTGCAAGCCTGCTGTTGATAATATGCGGAACGGGCTTTTGCGACGTTGCGCTCCTCCTCCAAGGTATCTAAGCTGTCCTGCCGATCTAGCTCGGCTTCTCTCTCTTCGTACATACGCACTCGAGGTGAGTCATGAATAATATCGTAGGGTAACACTGCTTCCGCACCATACACCATGAAGAAGGGTGTATATCCGGTAGTGCGGTTGGGCATGGTCCGCAGCCCCCAGAGCACGGAGTCAAGTTCCTCCACCCAGTGCTTGTCCGATTCCTTCAAAGACCGCACTAGTCTGGGTTTGATGCCGCTCATAATAAGACCATTAGCCTGTTCGACTTGACCGTTTGTCTGCGGATGATAGACAGAGGCATAATCGAGCTTAATGCCTAGATTAGCGCACCAGGTTTTCACCTCATCGACTGTAAAATTGGAGCCATTATTGTTGGGTTTCGTAGTAATTTCAAAAAATTTCCTACGCACACGCAAGATCATGTGATGCATAGCAACAAGAGGGGAGAGTGTTGTCTACGTACCCAACGCAGACCGACTGCGGAAGCGCTGACACGACGTAGAGGAAGTAGTCGTACGTCTTCACGATCCAACCGATCAAGCACCGAAACTACGGCACCTCCGAGTTCGAGCACACGTTCAGCTCGATGACAATCCCCGGACTCCGATCCAGCAAAGTGTCGGGGAAGAGTTCCGTCAGCACGACGGCGTGGTGACGATCTTGATGAACTACAGCAGCAGGGCTTCGCCTAAACTCCGCTACAGTATTATCGAGGAATATGGTGGCAGGGGGCACTGCACATGGCTAAGGAATATATCACGTGGATAACCTTGTGTGTTTCTGGGGTGCCTCTGCCTCAGTATATAAAGGAGCCAAGGGGGAGGGGGGCGCCGGCCAAGGAGGAGGGCGTAGGAGGAGTCCTACTCCTTCCGGGAGTAGGACTCCCCCCCCCCAATCCTATTCCAACTAGGATTCCCAAGGGGGAAAGAGGGAGAGGGGTGGCCGGCCACCTTCTCCTAGTCCTAATAGGACTAGGGGAGGGGGGAGGTACGCAGCCACCTTGGGCTTCCCCTTTCTCCTTTCCACTAAGGCCCATGAAGGCCCATATGGTTCCCGGGGGGTTCCGGTAACCTCCCGGTAACCCGGTAAAATCCCGATTTCACCCGGAACACTTCGATATCCAAACATAGGATTCCAATATATCAATCTTTACATCTCGACCATTTCGAGACTCCTCGTCATGTCTGTGATCACATCCGGGACTCCGAACAACCTTCGGTACATCAAAATGCATAAACTCATAATATAACTGTCATCGTAACCTTAAGCGTGCGGACCCTACGGGTTCGAGAACAATGTAGACATGACCGAGACACGTCTCCGGTCAATAACCAATAGCGGGACCTGGATGCCCATATTGGCTCCTACATATTCTACGAAGATCTTTATCAGTCAGACCGCATAACAACATACGTTGTTCCCTTTGTCATCGGTATGTTACTTGCTCGAGATTCGATCATCAGTATCCAATACGTAGTTCAATCTCGTTACCGGCAAGTCTCTTTACTCATTCCATAATACATCATCTCACAACTAACATATTAGTTGTAATGCTTGCAAGGCTTATGTGATGTGTATTACCGAGAGGGCCCAGAGATACCTCTCTGACAATCGGAGTGACAAATCCTAATCTCGAAATACGCCAACCCAACATCTAACTTTGGAGACACCTGTAATGCTCCTTTATAATCACCAAGTTACGTTGTGACGTTTGGTAGCACCCAAAGTGTTCCTCCGGCAAACGGGAGTTGCATAATCTCATAGTCATAGGAACATGTATAAGTCATGAAGAAAGCAATAGCAACATACTAAACGATCGGGTGCTAAGCTAATGAAATGGGTCATGTCAATCAGATCATTCAACTAATGATGTGACCTCGTTAATCAAATAACAACTCATTGTTCATGGTTAGGAAACATAACCATCTTTGATTAATGAGCTAGTCAAGTAGAGGCATACTAGTGACACTTTGTTTGTCTATATATTCACACATGTATTAAGTTTCCGGTTAATACAATTCTAGCATGAATAATAAACATTTATCATGATTATAAGGAAATAAATAATAACTTTATTATTGCCTCTAGGGCATATTTCCTTCAGTCTCCCACTTGCACTAGAGTCAATAATCTAGATTACACTGTAATGATTCTAACACCCATGGAGCCTTGGTGCTGATCATGTTTTGCTCGTGGAAGAGGCTTAGTCAACGGGTCTGCAACATTCAGATCCGTATGTATCTTGCAAATCTCTATGTCTCCCACCTGGACTAGATCCCGGATGGAGTTGAAGCGTCTCTTGATGTGTTTGGTCCTTTTGTGAAATCTGGATTCCTTTGCCAAGGCAATTGCACCAGTATTGTCATAAAAGATTTTCATTGGACCCGATGCATTAGGTATGACACCTAGATCGGATATAAACTCCTTCATCCAAACTCCTTCGTTCGCTGCTTCCGAAGCAGCTATGTACTCCGCTTCACGACGCTTTGTTTAGAACTGCACCAACTGACAGCTCCACCGTTTAATGTAAACACGTATCCGGTTTGCGATTTAGAATCGTCCGGATCAGTGTCAAAGCTTGCATCAACGTAACCTTTTACGGTGAGCTCTTTGTCACCTCCATATATGAGAAACATATCCTTAGTCCTTTTCAGGTATTTCAGGATGTTCTTGACCGCTGTCCAGTGATCCACTCCTGGATTACTTTGGTACCTCCTTGCTAAACTTATAGCAAGGCACACATCAGGTCTGGTACACAGCATTGCATACATGATAGATCCTATGGCTGATGCATAGGGAACATCTTTCATATTCTCTCTATCTTCTGCAGTGGTCGGGCATTGAGTCTTACTCAACTTCACACCTTGTAACACAGGCAAGAACCCTTTCTTTGCTTGATCCATTTTGAACTTCTTCAAAATTTTGTCAAGGTATGTGCTTTGTGAAAGTCCAATTAAGCGTCTTGATCTATCTCTATAGATCTTAATGCCTAATATGTAAGCAGCTTCACCGAGGTCTTTCATTGAAAAACTTTTATTCAAGTATCCCTTTATGCTATCCAGAAATTCTATATCATTTCCAATCAGCAATATGTCATCCACATATAATATCAGAAATGCTACAGAGCTCCCACTCACTTTCTTGTAAATATAGGCTTCTCCGAAAGTCTGTATAAAACCAAATGCTTTGATCACACTATCAAAACGTTTATTCCAACTCCGCGAGGCTTGCACCAGTCTATAAATGGATTGCTGGAGCTTGCACACTTTGTTAGCTCCCTTTGGATCAACAAAACCTTCCAGTTGCATCATATACAACTCTTCCTCCAGAAATCCATTCAGGGATGCAGTTTTGACATCCATCTGCCATATTTCATAATCATAAAATGCGGCAATCGCTAACATGATTCGGACGGACTTAAGCATCGCTACGGGTGAGAAGGTCTCATCGTAGTCAATCCCTTGAACTTACCGAAAACCTTTTGCGACAAGTCGAGCTTTGTAGACAGTAACATTACCATCAGCGTCAGTCTTCTTCTTAAAGATCCATTTATTCTCAATTGCTTGCCGATCATCGGGCAAGTCAACCAAAGTCCATACTTTGTTCTCATACATGGATCCCATCTCAGATTTCATGGCTTCAAGCCACTTTGCGGAATCTGGGCTCACCATCGCTTCTTCATAGTTCGTAGGTTCATCATGATCTAGTAGCATGACTTCCAGAACAGGATTACCGGCCACTCTGGTGCGGATCTTACTCTGGTTGATCTACGAGGTTCAGTAGTATCTTGATCCGAAGTTTCATGATCATTATCATTGGCTTCCTCACTAACTGGTGTAGGTGTCACTGAAACAGTTTTCTGTGATGAACTACTTTCCATTAAGGGAGCAGGTACAGTTACCTCGTCAAGTTCTACTTTCCTCCCACTCACTTCTTTCGAGAGAAACTCCTTCTCTAGAAAGGATCCATTCTTAGCAACGAATGTCTTGCCTTCGGATCTGTGATAGAAGGTGTACCCAACAGTTTCCTTTGGGTATCCTATGAAGACACATTTCTCTGATTTGGGTTCGAGCTTATCAGGTTGAAGCTTTTTCACATAAGCATCGCAGCCCCAAATTTTAAGAAACGACAACTTTGGTTTCTTGCCAAACCACAGTTCATAAGGCGTCGTCTCAACGGATTTTGATGGTGCCCTATTTAACGTGAATGCAGCCGTCTCTAGAGTATAACCCCAAAACGATAGCGGTAAATCAGTAAGAGACATCATAGATCGCACCATATCTAGTAAAGTACGATTACGACGTTCGGACACACCATTACGCTGTGGTGTTCCGGGTGGCGTGAGTTGCGAAACTATTCCACAGTTTTTCAAATGTACACCAAACTCGTAACTCAAATATTCTCCTCCACGATCAGATCGTAGAAACTTTATTTTCTTGTTACAATGATTTTCAACTTCACTCTGAAATTCTTTGAACTTTTCAAATGTTTCAGACTTATGTTTCATTAAGTAGATATATCCATATCTGCTTAAATCATCTGTGAAGGTGAGAAAATAACGATATCCGCCACGAGCCTCAATATTCATCGGACCACATACATCTGTCGGTGTTTTAGTCATCTTGCCCATGAGGCACGGTTCGCAAGTACCAAGTGATTCATAATCAAGTGGTTCCAAAAGTCCATCAGTATGGAGTTTCTTCATGCGCTTTACACCGATATGACCTAAACGACAGTGCCACAAATAAGTTGCACTTTCATTATCAACTCTGCATATTTTGGTTTCAACATTATGAATATGTGTATTACTACTATCGAGATTCAATAAAAATAGACCACTCTTCAAGGGTGCATGACCATAAAAGATATTACTCATATAAATAGAACAACCATTATTCTCTGATTTAAATGAATAACCGTCTCGCATTAAACAAGATCCAGATATAATGTTCATGCTCAACGCTGGTACCAAATAACAATTATTTAGGTCTAATATTAATCCCGAAGGTAGATGTAGAGGTAGCGTGCCGACCGCGATCACATCGACTTTGGAACCGTTTCCCACGCGCATCGTCACCTCGTCCTTTGCCAGTGCCCGCTTATTCTGTAGTCCCTGTTTCGAGTTGCAAATATTAGCAACAGAACCAGTATCAAATACCCAGGTGCTACTGCGAGCTCTAGTAAGGTACACATCAATAACATGTATATCACATATACCTTTGTTCACCTTGCCATCCTTCTTATCCGCCAAATACTTGGGGCAGTTCCGCTTCCAGTGACCAGTCTGCTTGCAATAGAAGCACTCAGTTTCAGGCTTAGGTCCAGACTTGGGTTTCTTCTCCTGAGCAGCAACTTGCTTGCCGTTCTTCTTGAAGTTCCCCTTCTTCTTCCCTTTGCCCTTTTTCTTGAAACTAGTGGTCTTGTTAACCATCAACACTTGATGCTCCTTCTTGATTTCTACCTCCGCAGCTTTCAGCATTGCGAAGAGCTCGGGAATAGTCTTGTTCATCCCTTGCATATTATAGTTCATCACGAAGCTCTTGTAGCTTGGTGGCAGTGATTGGAGAATTCTGTCAATGACGCAATCATCCGAAAGATTAACTCCCAATTGAATCAAGTGATTATTATACCCGGACATTTTGAGTATATGCTCACTGACAGAACTGTTCTCCTTCATCTTGCAGCTATAGAACTTATTGGAGACTTCATATCTCTCAATCCGGGCATTTGCTTGAAATATTAACTTCAACTCCTGGAACATCTCATATGCTCCATGACGTTCAAAACGTCGTTGAAGTCCCGATTCTAAGCCGTAAAGCATGGCACACTGAACTATCGAGTAGTCATCAGCTTTGCTCTGCCAGACGTTCATAACATCTGGTGTTGCTCCAGCAGCAGGCCTGGCACCCAGCGGTGCTTCCAGTACGTAATTCTTCTAAGCAGCAATGAGGATAATCCTCAAGTTATGGACCCAGTCCGTGTAATTGCTACCATCATCTTTCAACTTTGCTTTCTCAAGGAACGCATTAAAATTCAACGGAACAACAGCACGAGCCATCTATCTACAATCAACATAAACAAGCAAGATACTATCAGGGACTAAGTTCATGATAAATTTAAGTTCAATTAATCATATTACTTAAGAACTCCCACTTAGATAGATGTCCCTCTAATCTTCTAAGTGATTACGTGATCCAAATCAACTAAACCATAACCGATCATCACGTGAGATGGAGTAGTTTTCAATGGTGAACATCGTTATGTTGATCATATCTACTATATGATTCAT
Source organism: Triticum urartu (assembly GCF_056163025.1). NCBI lineage: Eukaryota > Viridiplantae > Streptophyta > Magnoliopsida > Poales > Poaceae > Triticum > Triticum urartu. Next base: position 387,139,358 of record NC_141877.1, read on the forward strand.
GCTCGACCTTTCGGTCTCCGTGTTCCGAGGCCATATCTGCATATGCTAGGCTCGTCAAGTTTAACCTGAGTATTCTGCATGTGCAAAAACTGGCTTGCACCCGTTGTAGATGGACGTAGAGCTTATCACACCCGATCATCACGTGGTGTCTGGGCACGACGAACTTTGGTAACTGTGCATACTCAGGGAGAACACTTCTTGATAATTTAGTGAGAGATCATCTTATAATGCTATCGTCAATCAAAGCAAGATAAGATGCATAAAAAAGATAAACATCACGTGCAATCAATTTAAGTGATATGATATGGCCATCATCATCTTGTGCTTGTGATCTCCATCTCCGAAGCACCATCATGATCACCATCGTCACCGGCGCGACACCTTGATCTCCATCGTAGCATCGTTGTCGTCTCGCCAATCTTATGCTTCCACGACTATCACTACCGTTTAGTAATAAAGTAAAGCATTACATCGCGATTGCATTGCATACAATAAAACGACAACCATATGGCTCCTGCCAGTTGCCGATAACTCGGTTACAAAACATGATCATCTCATACAATAAAATTCACCATCATGCCTTGACCATATCACATCACAACATGCCCTGCAAAAACAAGTTAGACGTCCTCTACTTTGTTGTTGCAAGTTTTACGTGGCTGCTACGGGCTTAAGTAAGAACCAATTCACCTACGCATCAAAACCACAACGATAGTTTGTCAAATAGACCCCGTTTTAACCTTCGCAAGGACCGGGCGTAGCCATACTTGGTTCAACTGAAGTTGGAGAGACAGTCGCCCGCAAGCCATCTATGTGCAAAGCACGTCAAGGGAACCGGTCTCGCGTAAGCGTACGCGTAAGGTTGGTCCGGGTCGTCTCGTCCAACAATACCGCCGAACCAAAGTATGACATGCTGGTAGGCAGTATGACTTGTATCGTCCACAACTCACTTGTGTTCTACTCGTCCATATAACATCAACATAAATAACCTAGGCTCTGATGCCACTGTTGGGTTTCGTAGTAATTTCAAAAAATTTCCTACGCACACGCAAGATCATGTGATGCATAGCAACGAGAGGGGAGAGTGTTGTCTATGTACCCAACGCAGACCGACTGTGGAAGCGCTGACACGACGTAGAGGAAGTAGTCGTACGTCTTCACGATCCAACCGATCAAGCACCGAAACTACGGCACCTCCGAGTTCGAGCACACGTTCAGCTCGATGACGATCCCCGGACTCCGATCCAGCAAAGTGTCGGGGAAGAGTTCCGTCAGCACGACGGCGTGGTGACGATCTTGATGAACTACAGCAGCAGGGCTTCGCCTAAACTCCGCTACAGTATTATCGAGGAATATGGTGGCAGGGGGCACCGCACACGGCTAAGGAATAGATCACGTGGATCAACTTGTGTGTTTCTGGGGTGCCTCTGCCTCAGTATATAAAGGAGCCAAGGGGGAGGGGGGCGCCGGCCAAGGAGGAGGGCGCAGGAGGAGTCCTACTCCTTCCGGGAGTAGGACTCCCCCCCCCATCCTATTCCAACTAGGATTCCCAAGGGGGAAAGAGGGAGAGGGGTGGCCGGCCACCTTCTCCTAGTCCTAATAGGACTAGGGGAGGGGGGAGGTGCGCAGCCACCTTGGGCTGCCCCTTTCTCCTTTCCACTAAGGCCCATGAAGGCCCATATGGTTCCCGGGGGGTTCCGGTAACCTCCCGGTAACCCGGTAAAATCCCGATTTCACCCGGAACACTTCCGATATCCAAACATAGGCTTCCAATATATCAATCTTTACGTCTTGACCATTTCGAGACTCCTCGTCATGTCCGTGATCACATCCGGGACTCCGAACAACCTTCAGTACATCAAAATGCATAAACTCATAATATAACTGTCATCGTAACCTTAAGCGTGCGGACCCTACGGGTTCGAGAACAATGTAGACATGACCGAGACACGTCTCCGGTCAATAACCAATAGCGGGACCTGGATGCCCATATTGGCTCCTACATATTCTACGAAGATCTTTATCGGTCAGACCGCATAACAACATACGTTGTTCCCTTTGTCATCGGTATGTTACTTGCTCGAGATTCGATCGTCGGTATCCAATACCTAGTTCAATCTCGTTACCGGCAAGTCTCTTTACTCGTTCCGTAATACATCATCTCACAACTAACATATTAGTTGTAATGCTTGCAAGGCTTATGTGATGTGTATTACCGAGAGGGCCCAGAGATACCTCTCCGACAATCAGAGTGACAAATCCTAATCTCGAAATACGCCAACCCAACATCTACCTTTGGAGACACCTGTAATGCTCCTTTATAATCACCCAGTTACGTTGTGACGTTTGGTAGCACCCAAAGTGTTCCTCCGGCAAACGGGAGTTGCATAATCTCATAGTCATAGGAACATGTATAAGTCATGAAGAAAGCAATAGCAACATACTAAACGATCGGGTGCTAACCTAATGAAATGGGTCATGTCAATCAGATCATTCAACTAATGATGTGACCTCGTTAATCAAATAACAACTCATTGTTCATGGTTAGGAAACATAACCATCTTTGATTAATGAGCTAGTCAAGTAGAGGCATACTAGTGACACTTTGTTTGTCTATATATTCACACATGTATTAAGTTTCCGGTTAATACAATTCTAGCATGAATAATAAACATTTATCATGATTATAAGGAAATAAATAATAACTTTATTATTGCCTCTAGGGCATATTTCCTTCAATTATCGGTGATTATACTGTGCAGGATGCCGTAATGGTGTACCACACCGGATATGAAATCTATTACTGGTCCCGCTTCGGCCGTTTTGACTGGTTTGGCCTCTATCCACTTAGTGAATTTATCCACCATGACCAGCAGATACTTTCTCTCATGACTTCCTCCTTTAAGGGGTCCGACCATATCGAGCCCCCAGACCGCAAAAGGCCAAGTGATGGGGATTGTTTGTAAGGAAGTGGGAGGCATATGGCTTTGGTTGGCAAAGAGTTGGCATCCGACGCAATGTTGGACAAGGTCCTGCGCATCTGTTCGGGCTGTCGGCCAATAAAACCCTGTATGGAAGGCCTTGCTAACAAGGGCCCGAGCTGCGGCGTGGTGACCGCCGAGTCCGGCATGAATTTCAGCCAAGAGCTGCCGCCCCTCTTCCTCGGATATACATCGTTGAAGGACTCCGGTGGCGCTTTTCTTATAGAGCTCTCCATCATGAACCTTGTAGGCCTTTGAACGCCAGACAATGCAGCGGGCCTCATTCTGGTCCTCAGGAAGCTCCTTCCTATTAAGGTAGGCCAGGAAGGGTTCGGTCCATGGGGCAATGACTGCCATGATGAGATGCACCGATGGTGTTATTTCGATGGCCGAGCCCCCGACGACGTCGGTGTTTCCAGGATCTGGGGTTATGTTTGGATCCGGACTAGTATTGCCGTTTTCCCCCTGCCACACCACAGATGGCTTAAAAAGCTTTTCCAGGAAGATATTAGGTGGGACGGGGTCGTGCTTAGCGCCGATACGAGCAAGAACATCCGCCACTTGATTACTTTCTCGAGCCACATGATGGAACTCGAGCCCCTCGAACCGGGCCGACATTTTTATGACTGTGTTACGATACGCTGCCATCTTCGGATCTTTGGCGTCGAAGTCTCCATTTATTTGAGATATTGCCAGGTTTGAGTCCCCACGCACCTCTAGGCATTGTATGCCCATGGAGACAGCCATCCGGAAACCATATAATAAGGCCTCGTATTCGGCTGCGTTATTGGAGTCTGTGTATAGTATTTGGAGGATGTACTGAATGACTTCTCCAGTAGGGGACATTAAAACGACACCCGCTCCTAACCTCGCCAGCATTTTGGAGCCGTCGAAATACATGACCCAATTGGAGTATGTGCCGTACTCTTTAGGGAGTTCGGCCTCTGTCCATTCGGTGACGAAGTCGGTCGGTACTTGGGATTTGATAGCTCAACGTGGTTTATATGTAATGTCAAATGGGGGTAGCTCAATGGCCCATTTGGCAATCCGGTCTGTAGCATCGCGGTTGTTTATAATGTCATTGAGTGGTACTTCGGAGGCCACCGTGATCGAACACTCCTGAAAGTAGTGATGGAGCTTTCGGGATGCCATGAAGACCGCATATGCTATCTTTTGATAATGAGGGTACCGGGATTTGCATGGTGTAAGGATAGTAGATACATAGTATACTGGCTTCTGAAGCGGGAATTTATGCCCGTCCTGTTCTCGTTCAACGACGAGTACGGCTCTCACCACCTGATGTGTTGCTGATATGTATAATAACATCGGTTCGCCGGCGTTTGGTGCGGCCAGGATTGGATTGCTCGCAAGAAGGGCTTTTATTTCCTCCAGTCCGGCTGTTGCCGCGTCTGTCCACTTGAAGTTGGTCGGTTCACCGTAGAAGGCGATAGAATGGTAGTGCCTTTTCTCCCAATCCGGAGATAAAGCGGCTTAGAGCTGCTACGCAACCCGCGAGCTTTTGAACTTGTTTAAGGTCTGTTGGCTTAGCCAATTTGTGACAAAGCTCGGATTTTGGCTGGGTTTGCTTCAATTCCTCTATTGGAAACGATGAAGCCTAGCAGTTTTCCAGCAGGGATGCCGAAAATGCATTTCTCCGGATTGAGCTTAATATCATACACGCGGAGGTTGTCGAATGTGAGACGTAAATCTTCTATTAGTGTTTTGACGTGCCTAGTTTTGATGACGACGTCGTCCAGATAAGCTTCAAATGTTTTGCCGATCTGTTTCTCCAGACATGTTTGAATCATGTGTTGGTATGTGGCGCCAGCGTTCTTGAGCCCGAAGGGCATGGTGTGAAGCAGAATGGTCCATATGGGGTGATGAATGCTGTTGCAGCTTGATTGGATTCCTTCATTTTGATTTGATGGTATCCGGAATATGCATCAAGAAAACATAGCGAGTCATGTCCTGCGGTGGCGTCAATGATTTGATCGATGTGGGGGAGGGGGAAGGGATCCTTGGGGCATGCCTTGTTAAGGTCTTTGAAATCGACGCACATACGCCAGGATTAGTCCTTCTTAGGTATCATCACCAAATTTGCTAGCCAGTCCGGATGTTTTATTTCTCTAATGAATTCGGCCTCGATTAACTTGGCTGGATCTTCCCCCATAGCTTGGCGTTTGGGTTTGGAATTAACTGGAATAGCACTATATAAAGGTCCCTAACCCCTAGCCTCAATTGATCATTGTGAGCGGAACCACGGAAAAGGATCGAGGAATAGGGGTTAGACCGTGTGCGTATATCTCTTACATTGGCACCAGAGCCGATTAAGGGTTTGACGATTTTGTTAGTCGTCGAATCAATTACGATCTGGATTAGTATTCCGCTGCGTACTCTGTCTTTCTTTCCTTAAGAAAGGGAAAGAGATAGGCATGTACGTACACAACAGCTCCACCCAAGATTAGATCGATCTGGCTCGATTCCTCTCGACCGAGCGCCGCCACCGCATTGCTCGACCTCCACCAATCAGCGCCGCCGCTCCGCTCGCATCAGCGCCCAACGCCGCCGCATCCACCCCACGCCCACATCTCCACCTCTGGTCCGCCTCGCCATCCACCTCGGGCCGACCCTGCCACCGCTCGTGGCTGGCTCCTCCTCGACGTTCGTGCCGTTCCCCATCGACGTTTGCCCCGTCAACCTTGCCGAGCCGGAGGGAGCCCGCCGTGTTCGTCGCCAGCTTACTGCCGCCTCGTCAAGCTTGCCCTGACCAACTCTCGCCGGCCTGCTTCGCGTCCACGGCAAGGACTGCTCCGACATCAACAACGACAGGAACTTCAGGTAACTGAAGAAGAAACCAATTTCAATGGCTTCCAATGGGGTGTTCGCTGAATTACTCCGTGCCTACAAACTTGATGGAACAAACTACACGGTTTGGAAAAGGAAAATCATGTTCTTGCTTACGGCTGAGAATATTGATTATGTTTCTGAAACTCCGACGCCTAACGAGCCAGTAGAGGATGCTACAGATGAAGAAAAGCAGGAATACAATGATGAACTGAAGCAATGGACCAAGGACAACAAGACTGCCAGAGTTTATATCCTTGGCTCGATGACTGATTCGTTGGCTGCGGAATATGAGTCGGATAGAACAGCTTGTGGAATAATGCTCAGGCTGGAACAAGATTTTGGAGAAGTTTCCCTTGTGAAGGTTCTTAGTCTTGTGAACAAGTTTCTGACATCGAAGATGGGTGATAAAACAGTCAATGAACACTTCAACAAGCTCTGTGTCTTGGCGGAAGAACTAAAAACTGCTGGTTATCCGTTCTAGGAGGAAGTACAAGTCATGGTTGTTCTGAATTCTTTGCCACCATCATGGGAACAGTTCAAGATTTCTTTTTGTCATTCAGAACGCACACTCAATATGAGGAACCTGAGGCAACACTTGCTAATGGAGGAGGATCGCAGGCTTAACTCAGGGAAAGATAAAGCTTCTTATCAGCCAGAGCTTCACCTTGGTGAGTACAAAAACAATGGGAACCGGAGGAATTGGAATAATAGAGGAGGAGGACCGGACCTAAGGGACAAGATCAATTATAAACGTGATAGGGATCAAAGGAACTACAGAGATGAGAGGAGGGACAGGGGGCAGCATGGAAATAACAACAACAACAACTCTTTTCAGAAGATTGACAAGAGGAACTACAAGTGCCATAATTGTGGTAATACAGGCCACTTCAGGTCAGAATGCACCAAGAGGAGGAAGCCGAACAACGAAAGGGATAATTTTCACAAGGATGACAACCGCAAGGGGAATCAATCCCCTGAAGGTATTACCGATGTTTATGTTTGCACTAAATCCTTATTTACTACTACTTTTCAGAATAGTTGGGTAGTAGATTCTGGTGCAACTTCACACATAGCTAGAGAACTTAGCTCTTTTTCCACACTCAAAACAATTCCAAAAGGAACAAGACATGTCTATTTAGGAACTCAAGCTAAAGCAGACATACTAGGAATTGGAAACTATGTGCTTAAACTCCCTGATGGAGGAAACTTAGTGTTGGAAAATGCACTTTATTCACCCAATATGAGAAGGAATCTAGTTTCAGTGTCCAAACTAGAGTCAATAGGATATAAAACTATCTTTGGTGATGGGAAGGATAAAATTGTCTTAAATGGAAGATTAGTACATTCAGGCGATAGACATGATGGACTATATTTTCTAAATGACATCATGGAAAATAATTGCTTAGTAGGCGAAGATAACTCCGTTGTGAGGAATATAAATGGACAGAATAATTGTTCCGAATCTTACTTGTGGCATTTGCGACTTGGACATATATCTAAGAATAGGATTAAGAGACTTATTAGTTCTGGAATTTTGAACTTTAAGTGGGAGGATTATGGTATTTGTGAAGCATGTATTATGGGTACAATGACAAGGTCGCCTTTTCCCAAAGCAAATAGATCAACAGAACAGCTTGCCATTGTTCACTCTGACATTTGTGGGGAATTTTCCACACCCACTTTGGGAGGGCAGAAAATCTACTTTATCACTTTCATAGATGACTATTCAAGGTACGGTTATGTGTATTTGCTTAAACACAAATCGGAAGGATTTGATGCTTTTAAAGTGTTCAAAGCGGAAGTGGAAAATCAGCTAAACAAGAAAATTAAAATACTTAGAACTGACCGTGGTGGTGAATACACGTCAAGAATACTAGATGATTTCTGCAAAGAACATGGCATTATTCATCACTATACCTTGCCATATACTCCACAACAGAATGGAGTGGCAGAAAGAAGGAATAGGACTTTAATGGATATGGTTAGGTCTATGATGGCTTATTCTGACTTGCCATTGTCTTTTTGGGGAGAGGCACTTCACACTGCTGTATATTTATTGAATCACTCACCTTCTAAAGCTGTAAGGGTAACACCCTATGAGCTTTGGAAGGGAAGGAAGCCCTCACTTCACCATTTGGCAGTTTGGGGGTGTAATGCTCAAATAAGGATACCTAGCCAGTTGCGCACCAAACTACAATCTAAAAGTACCCCAGGAATTTTTATTGGTTATGCATCACGTTCTAATGGTTACCGTTTTTGGGATCCTCAAAGAAAGAAATTGATTGAAAGTGGAGATGCAGTTTTTCTTGATCAGGATACACCTCGCCGTGCTAAACGAGCTAGGGTGGAATTATTAGTAGAACCTGAAGATATCTCTTTACCTGAAACTGAACCTCTAGTTCAGGAAAATAATGATGCTAGTCAATCTACTAACTCTATTTCGAATAGCATGCCTAGGAGAAGTGGGAGGAATACACAACCACCTGCATATTTAGATGAGTATTTTGTTTTTCTGGGGGAAGTGCACTCTAAAATTCAGAACTTAGAGGAAGAACCAAAATAGTTCAAAGCTGCATTGGCAAGTCCTGAATCAAATCTTTGGATGGAATCCATGCAGGAAGAATTAAACTCTATGAGGAAAAATAATGTTTGGGAATTAGTTGAATTACCAAACAATCGAAAGTCTATTGGTTCTAAATGGATCTTTAAAAGGAAACTGAATGTGACTGGTCAGGTGGATAAGTATAAAGCAAGGCTTGTTGCTAAAGGATTTACACAAATGGAAGGAGTTGATTTTGTAGAAACCTTTTCTCCCGTTGCTAAATTTACCTCCATACGGATCATTAGTGCATTAACCGCTTATTATGATCTGGAATTGCATCAAATGGATGTTAAAACAGCATTCTTAAATGGAATGTTGGAAGAAGAAATATACATGAACCAACTAGAAGGTTTTGTGGAAAGGGGGAATGAAGGGAAGGTCTGTAAATTATACAGGTCTATATATGGTCTTAAACAAGCCTCACGTCATTGGTATATTCTTTTCGATAATGCAATCACGTCATATGGTTTTTCAATGACGGAAGGTGACCATTGTATCTATTTTAAGATAATGGGAAATAAATTTGTTTTGTTATCTCTTTATGTTGATGATATTCTCATTGCTTCAAATGATAATCTACACTGATGGAAGTTAAAACCTGGTTATCCTCTAAATTTGACATGAAGGATATGGGGGAAGCTTCCTATGTTCTGGGAGTGGAAATACATAGAGATAGAAGGAAGAGAATGTTGGGTTTGTCTCAAAAGGCATATCTCAATAATGTACTTCAGAGATTCTCTATGGAAAATTGCAAGCCTGTTAGAGTACCTATTCTTAGGGGAACTAAACTTAGTGAGGAAATGTGTGCTAAAACTCCTGAGGAAAAGAAACAAATGAGCAATATTCCTTATTCATCTGCATTAGGTTATTTAATGTATGCTATGCTATTTACAAGACCTGATATATGCCATGCCGTGGGTTTGTTGAGTAGATATCAAGTGAACCCTGGACCTGAGCATTGGAAACAGATTAGGAACACTTTGCGTTATGTCAAGGGAACTATGGACTATTTTCTGTGTTTTAATGGACACAATCTTCAGCTGCAAGGGTTTACTGATGCTGATTGGCAAGGGGATCTTGATGACCGGAAATCGACTTCTGGTTATCTGTTTACACTAGCAGGAGGAGCTATTTCCTGGAGTAGCAAGAAGCAAGATTCTGTAGCACTTTCATCTATGGAGGCTGAATATATTGCTGCGTCGGAAGCTGTGAAAGAAGGTATATGGTTAAAGGGGTTTCTTGCGTCTCTCGTGGTGGTGGAAAGCGCTTCATATTCTGTTATTATTTTCTGTGATAACCAGGCGGCAATCAAGGTCTCAAAGGATCCCAAGTTTCATAGCAAAACCAAACATATTGAGGGAAGATATCATTACATTCGTGACGTCGTTAATAGATTAAGAACAGTTCGTTTAGATTATTTACCTAGTGTGGACATGGTTGCCGATCCACTGACTAAACCTCTTAGTCAGGAAGTATTTTGTAAACATGTTTGCAACATGGGTGTTTATTTATGGAATTAGAATGTTTTAGCCAAGTGGGAGATGTAGGAAATACTTATGTGTGGCTTGCAACATTTTTACTACATAGTTCCTGGAATATGTTTACCTCGATATGGAATTTACCGATGCACTTGAATATTGCTTGGAATACATGAATGGAATATAGTTCATGGAAGCCGGTACATATATGCTGGAAACAGTATTTATTAATGCTGGAATATTTATTGTACTAAATGTATATTAGCCCAGGCACAGCATATTATGGAATGCCAGGTTGTTCATGGGATTGGCTCCATGAATTGGTAAAGCCTGTGAATTCGAATTGTAATTCAAATTCAGCGTGCGACTCACACGTACGTGCTTATGGGACAGTTTGCAGATGAAACTCCTTGATGGTTACTAATGATCGTGGTTGGTTAAGTTAACCTGGAGTCTTCGTTTAAACAAATTTTATCTGGACATTTATCTGCAGTTTATACAGTTTGAAATTAACCGGAATAGCACTATATAAAGGTCCCTAACCGCTAGCCTCAATTGATCATTGTGAGCGGAACCACGGAAAAGGATCGAGGAATAGGGGTTAGACCGTGTGCGTATATCTCTTACATATTTCTCAATTACCACTGGTTTAATTCCTTTGCATCTTTGGCAACCCACAATTGATTTTTTTGTTAATATCCTATTGAGTGCCCGATTCATCTCTCTCACTTTAGTTTCACCATTATTTCTCAATCACCACTGGTTTAATTCCTTTGCATCTTTGCAACCCCACAATTGATTTTTTTTGTTAATATCCTTCCATTCCAGAATCGGTACGTGAATATCCTTCCATTCCACAATCCTCCAATCCATCATTCATCATTGCTTTAATACACCTCCAAGACAGCCTATGATCTGTTTTTAGTCATCTTGTTGATAATTAAGGTCAACTACAAACATATATAAACTTGTAAGAATCAGTGTAAACAGGCGAGGTGAGATAATTTAACATATAATATTGTCGTGTGCCTCGCTATGAATAAAAGAAGGCCCATCATTGCGGTGACTTTATGCTGAGTAGGCCCAGCGGTGCAGCAATGGTATGTACTAATTTCTTTAGTTCAATTTATGTACACAACTAAGGTCATCAGGTATTGTGGTGAACGTCGAGCACTCACAAATCTGCAGTGAAGGGTTCGATCCCCTTGCACGAGCGTATTTCTTTTTCGGTGAAATTTTCACTATTTAGATCTCGTCATGTCATATGGTTCTTATAACCTGTAATTAAACGTTGAAGTTCAACAGCTCATCTGGCGATTGAGGAGCGCTCACGAGTTGAGGTCCAGGGTTTGATTCCTTGCTCAGGTGTTTTTTCCAATGAAATTGTTTGACTGTTTTCACGTGACAGCGGGCTGGCCCAGTCAACAGTTGTCCCTGTGCGGCGGCTGCCGGACAGAAAAACAAAGATGTGCTGCGGGTTGTTTTTTTAAATATAAGGGACTTTTCTGTAAAATATTGTGACGGTGATGTCACTAGTTATGTCCCACTACTCAATTTTGTCAAGTTAGAAGTTTTTTTGATAAAGGACTTTTTAGTGAATAGATATATTGAGATGATACAATCGTATTGAAAGAAAGCCCGGCCTCTGCATAGCTAGATGCACACAGTAATAACGTCCAAAGCACCCTAAAAATAAAATAATTCGATACAAAGCCAAGCAATAAATCATGTCTAGCCTAAGGAGCGGTAGATCCTATCCGTAAATCACACCGCCATCCATGGAGTAGAAAACCTCCCTGGCCGTACGCTCCAGCCACATAGACACCATCATAAAAAGGTCACTGTCCTCCGGCTTCTGCTGGATAGACCACGTACGGAGCCATAGTGTACAAATATGAATAACCTGCATAGGAGATGAGACACATTTATTGTTACAAACCACAACATTACTGGTAAGCCACATTGCCCAGCATAAGGCCGCCGCTCCCACAAGAATATGTGCAGAAAATTGTCAAGTTAGAAGTTGGATACGAGAAGTTTTGAAGAAGCTAGCGAGTCTCCGAACAAGCCCTTAGTCCTGACTTGTGGGGGGCACATTTATCTTACGAGATAGAGAGAACTACCATGTGGGTCTATGGGTATTTTTATCATATAACATGATCAACGGCTTTGATCTAGCAATAACGATGTCTAATGACATTTTTGAGCAAACATCTAATGAAACGATGCTAGTTTTTAGATATCTTATGTCATTTTTGTGCAAGCAACCCACAGAAGGATGACATTTTTGAGTAGTTGTAATTTTTATTGGTAAAATTGAGTAGTGAGACACAACTAGTGACATAAATGATAAAACTCCGTTGTTTTTACTCATCAGTCTACATCATGTAATCTGGTGGCTGATGTTCCCGCTAGTAGGGCAAGGCACTCTGTTGATGCCGTGTGGGATTAATGATGTCCCGGATCTGATCTGAAATATCATTTGAACGAACTTGCTGCTGTTAATTACACTCTTACGGTGTTAAAAAATGACTTATATGAAGGTACGGAGGAAGTAATAAAAAAGCCGCCCATCTTTTACCTAGGTAATAAAGAAAACACCCCCTCCTTCTCTGGCGACTTGGGGGAGATCCAATCGCGTCGCCGCCGGACTCCCCCTCCCTCCTCCTCGTCTTGCCGCCGCCTGAGGCCCTGCAGGCGAAGCCCGGGCAGGTCCGGGGACGGCAACGGCGGGGCGCTTCCCTGAGTCGACCTCTCTCCTTGGGCCTGGATCTCATTGGCGGCAACCCATCGGATGCCTCGGCTGATCCGTGTGGCGGCTGGCCACGGGATGCCTTGGCCGGATCTGCGGGAGAGGGTAGTGGAGCTGCGGCGCTCACCGACAGGCGGCGGCATGGCGTCGACGCTGGGAGGCCCAGATGCATGGCAGTGGCTGGATGGCGTGCACAAGGGGACGACGCTCCGACGATCTGGCCTGGCGTCTTCTTCAGGCGATGCGGTTCCCTGATCTGATTCATATCTCATCGGCCTGCCTCGGGACTTTCCGGCTTAGAAGGATCCAGTCCTCCGGCCATGGTGGTCCTGTGGTGAAGAAGGTGGATGTGGTGGAGCAGCTAGGCTCATTTTTCTGGAGGAGATGGAGATTGCGGGCGAAAGCCAGACTTTGACTACGGTCTAAGTGAACGACGACGGCGCCTATGGGCGTCGCTACCTTGATGAAGGCGTCGACATGTAATCTTCGGCTTCCCTCCCAGAACACTTGAGGGGAAACCCTAGGTCCGGGTTCGCCCGGATCGGATGATGGCGGCACTTGGGGTCGTGTTCCCCGTTGGGGGTATCATCTTGGAGTTGGGCCTAGCTAGCGAGACTAGTGGCTGTTGGTGGTTTGCCGGTTGCTTTTGTGCTGTCAAGCAGGAATGATCCGTTGCTGCAGTGTGACCTTGCGAACATGATGCACAGTGGTAGTCGAGGGATGTGATAGCGGTACAGATAGCCAAATCATGTTCGATGACATTGACGGCTTGTTGCAGCCAAGGCGGTGCAATGTAGGCTCGTGGTGTATTGTCTGAGGCCCATGATGATGCTAAGATTTATCATTGACAAACACTTGCGTCGGAAGCATGGGATCGCCGGAGCGTCTCCATGAGATTTTGGCGGTACCATCTCTTGCCATTTGAGCTGTGACCGATGTCACTTAAATATCGACGGAGGTTCTGGTTCCGCGGATGGTCTTTGGCAAGCCGCTTTCATAGTGCGTGCGCGTTTAGTTTGCGTGGCTGTGTCCACGTTCAGATCACGTGCGCTTGCACCATCTTCTTTTGGATCAACACCTGCTCAGCGTGGATTATCATTACTTTTTTCACTTTCTTTTTGTTTTCTATCCGCCTTGACATAGCTTCGGTCGTATGACTTTACTAGTTGTTGGTGTGATTTTTGTCTGTGTGCGTTCGTGTTGACTGTGTGTATCTTAGCTATGCAGAGACTAGGTATGTGCTCTTTGTATTTGTATCTTCTTGATGTTTCATATTAAGCTAATAAAATTCATCCTTTGTCAAAAAATAAATAAAGAAAACACCCTTTCCCAGAGAGTGAAATCATCGAAACTTCCTCGGCACGGCACCACTGGTACGGTCCACCAGTCAGTGACCAAAATCCCCGGGCCGGGCCGGGCCCTGCAGGGCTTAGCGATTCCACACTCGCACTCCATTCGGGCCTATCCATCCACGCTTCGGGCTCCGAGGGTTTCGTAGCGGACGCGTCAACTCAAGTCCAAGCCCCCCTCCCTCCCCCTCACACGCTCCGCTCCGCTCTATATAAGGTGCGCCAAGTCCGCGGCGCTGTCCATCCAACTCCACACCGCCTCACACCACCGCCACCGCCACCCACGCTGCACTCCGGCGACCCGCGAAGATGCAGATCTTCGTCAAGACGCCGTCGGGGAAGACGATCACGCTCGAGGTCGAGGGCGGCCACGACATCGCCGACGTCAAGGCCAGGATCCACGACAAGGAAGGTAGCGAAACATCTCCCCGCCTCTCATCTCTGTGCCGCATTGGTGTGCGCGCTCGCCTACGACCCTTTGCCCCTTCTGCTCGCCGCCCGGCAGCCCTGTTGCTTGCATCTGTTGCGCTCCTGTTCTAGTGTCGGTCGGACCTCGGAATTGGAGGCGCTTGTTTCAATCCTCGTTTTCTGTTTACACATGCCTGTTTCCGATCGAATCCGAGAGATGCTAGCTCGAAACATTTCTCTGCGTTTGCTCCAGTCGCTTGCTCGCCGTCGGGATGCCCTCTCCCTTGCGTCTGTTTGTTCCGATCGGCCTGTGGAGGCGCTTGTTTTACTCTTCGTTTTCGGTTTACCCTTCCGCGCATCAAATCCAGGCGATGCTAGGAACATTTCTCTGCGTTTTTGCGTGTTCGATTGGTAGATTGCCGAGTAGTGCTTGCTTCCTGTCGCTGTTCATATTGGTTGGGAACAGAGCAGAGCGCGCGATCTGGGCGATCCGTCGCGTTAAGCACTCAAGCTAGCTTCACATCAATAGATTCCATGTTTGACCCGAGACGAGTCCCGCGGGTAGAGTTAGATCGGCTTGCGTTTATGAGTTTCCTAATAAGTGATGGGACCGTCTGCTTTCTTCAGCAACCTGCTAGCGACGACGCATTTCAAATTTGAACTCTCGATTTGGATACCAAATCTAACTGCTGTTGATCTTAAATTAGTGTTGGTCGTTCTCTAATTACTGGTCTCCCGCCTGATGGACTGCTGTAATTAACTGCAGATGTGCCGCCGGATCAGCAGCGCCTCATCTTCGCAGGGAAGCAGCTGGAAGAAGGCCACACGGTGGCGGACTACAACATCCAGAAGGAGTCCACGCTTCACCTCGTGCTCCGCCTCCACGGCGGCAGGGGCGGCACCGGCAAGGGGGGAACCTACCCACCAATCGAGCCCAACCTCCTTCAGCTCGCCCTCAAGTACAGGCAGCGTAAGCTCATCTGCCGCAAGTAAGCCCCTGAATCGATGCCTCCCCCTCGTCTGGTCAAGTTCATGCATGTGCTGTTTGAAGGTGTGGTTGCTATGAGCTATCTCTGATGTGCTTGTTTGTTGTAGTTGACAACTATAATTAGCAGTGGCATATGACCACTCTTAAACATTTCCTTGTCATATTTTGCATAAGAAGATAATCGTTGAGAAGCAATTTTGTGTGCAATCACTGCAATGGCAATGTAGAGATGCCCTAAGATTACAGCAATTTTGTTTTGCAGGTGCTATGCACGCCTTCCCGTCAGGTCTGCCAACTGCCGCAAGAAGAAATGTGGCCACTGCAACGAGGTGAGCCTTAACTGCGACCTATTATTGTTTTGCTATCATCTTACATGCTTGGCCTTACTAGCCTTTATGTATGCTGTCCGTCAATGTTCTTTGTTTCGCCATACCTCAGTCATGATATATGCGTGTCACTTGGGTGTCGAACATATTGTGTTTTTCATCACAATGTTTTGTTATGATGCTTGGTTCAGAGTTATTGGAAGGTACTTATGTATCAATTTACAAATAATGGAGCCTACTATGCTATCATCGTTCATGTTCTTGGCCTTGGTCACCATAAATATTGCCCTGTCCATGTTATTTGCCTCTAGTCATTGTAGGATCAACACCTTCTGTAGGTGTTGATCTCATGATGCCTGTTCCAGAGTAAATATGCCAAGTCAGCTCACTAGTGTTTTGCATCATTCTAGATGCTAAGGGAGACAGGGAGCTTACTACTACAGCTTTGTTCATGTTATGTCGTGTACTTAAGTTACAGTTGTGTGTATTCTGCCGTCTGGAATCCTCATTCTGCAACAATGTGTGCAATCGAGTGATACCCTGCTTGTGGAGATTTCAATCACTTGTGCAGTAGTTGCCAACTTTAATTCTATTTGTTGGTGTCACTTGCTTATTTGACTTGATAGATACTGTTCATGCATGTTCTTCGTTTTGTCATGCCGCAGTAGTCATATAACATCGAACACATTCTGTTCTTCACCATCCGTACCTATTTATGATGCTTGTTTCAGAGTTATTGTAACTTGTAAGGTAGTAGTACTGTAGCATTTTAGACACATAGTGGAGCTAACTACACTACAGTTGTGTATCAATCTAGACATAATGACGCTATCATTGTTAATGTCTCTTTGCCTTTGGCTTCAGTTATTGTAGCATCAAACACCTTCTCTGAAACTTTATCATTAGCATACACAAATTCATGATGTTTGGTTTCAAAGTCAATGTGCCAAGTCAGCTCACTAGTGTTTTGCATCAATCTGACGCTGACAGAGATAACTAGTACAGCTCTGTATATGTTATTATGTCTCCTTCAGACTTCAGTTATATTTTTGCTGTGTACTGCTCTTCATATTCTGCTGTGCTGAATCGTCGATCTCTCGATTCCGGAGCAGTATGTGCAATGGGTTGATAACCCACTCCTAGAGATTTGAATCACTTGTGGCTGCCAACTTAACTCTGTTTCAACATTTTATATTTTCAGACGAGGACCAAGAAGAAGCTGAAACCCAGGGACCCATGAAGCACTGCACTGGCCAGCAAGAGAAAGGGATACCCAAGTGACACGCACCAGCTGAATTTACCCTACCGTCTCCTTATATTAGCTTCTTGATTGATACCATAGTAGCTTCTGGTTACCCGTAGTACCTTTTAAGTTCCTGCTGCTGCTGCTGGGTTTTAAACACCCTAAATGCGTACTCTAGCTGAATAGTAATATGGATTCCTGTTGCATCATGGGTTCTGTTGATGATCCCCTAAATACTCTTGATGGTGATGCCGTGCTTAAGGGATGCTAGTTACGAATTCCTGCTGTTATCATCACATGGACATGGGTTCTGTTCTGTTGGAATAGATGAATGGATGCTTCTCCAGTTTACATGGCAGGCACCTTGGTTCAGTTTCGGCCAATTGTTAGCATTCTGTTATGTGCCAAGTTTTGTTCCTGTATTATATGACCCTTCTGTTTCTCTGTTCCGGTTTCAGTTGAGTTGCTCAGGTTGTTGAACTGGCCCACCCAAATAGTGTAGGCAATTCTGTTGCTTCACTGTGCTGCTCCGTGTCCATCGCCGGCCGGCACTGTGGCCAAGGCGACGCACAAGCACATAGTCGTCATATCTCATTTTCTTCTTTCGTTCACATGTTTCGATGAAACGATCTTTTTGTTCACACATTTTGATTTGGGTGGAACGTTTTGTATTATTCCGTAAGCAACTAAGCTGCATGAAAAAAGAGACAAAGCATCATGCATACATTCAACCGATATATACAAATCACATGTCGTCTGCTCCTCCTCAAGTATGTTGGGCGCTCCATGTCGTCCTAAAACGCATGATCGCCACTTGTATTACCTACAAAAATGATCTTGATGTTGGATTCATGGTAGTGGGATCAAACATCATCAACCGGTTTTCCTCATACACCTTCTCTTGCATCAACCGATTCTACTCTTGCAAAAACAAAATGATTCTCCTCAAGTTGAAGCCTACGTGCCATCATTTCTTCCATGGGCTTACAGTTTCATGCATAGCTTTCAACCTTGGCCTCTTCTTTTGAAGCTTACTCTTCTCTATCTCCAACTTTTCTTGTTTCCTCCTCTCCATGTACTGATTCCTTTAATTGATCAACTCATCAATCTTATTTTTTAACACCTGCACGTCTCCTTGTTTCTTGGGCATCTTCTTTGATCACTTCCTTTCCGTCAGGCCACTCCACGCTAGACACCGGTGTGGGACTTCTAGCCACCCTATCCTCTCCATCACCATCATCTTCCTCGCCGTCATCCAATACCAAAGAGGAAATGTTTCACGACCTCTCATGTTTTGAAGGAGCCTCCTCATTCCTCATTTTTCACTTCTCATTGACATCGAGTACTCTCCAACAATGTGGAGGAGCAATATTGAAAATGCTTAAGGTTACAACAATAAAGAATAGAGAAAAGTATACTTTTCGTCCCTCAACTTTGGGTGAAGTCTAGATTTGGTCCCTCAACTCCGAAACCGGACAACTTGCACCCCCAACTAACGAAACCGGACAAGGTTCGTCCCTGCTCTCGATTTTGACCGGTTTTAGTGCTGACTGACCCCGGTTTTGACCGGTGCTGACTCAAATTCGTCTAATTTTTTCATATCCATGACCTTTTTGAAATTTGTGTACTTTTTTCAAATCAGTGTATTTTTTCAAGTTCGTGTAATTTTATCAAATCCAAGTATTTTTTTTTCAAATCTATGAAGTGTTTTTGAAATTCACATACTTGTTTCAAATCCGCATACTTTGTAAAGTTGGTGTAGTTTTTTAATCCATGTTCCTTTTCCAATCCATGAACTTTGTTTGAAATTCAGATAGTTGTTTCAAGTTGACATAATTTTTCAACTCCACACATTTTTTTTTCTATTTTGCGTGAAAGAAATTCAAATCCGCGTACGTTTTCAAGTTCGCATAAAATTTTCAAATCCAAAAAATGTACGCGAATATGAATAAGTACGTCAATTTTAAAAAATTACATGAATTTGAAAAAACCACATGAACTTTAAAAAAGTACGTGGATTAAAAAAATATGTGTACTTGAAAAAAGTACGCGGATTTGGAAAAAGTACACAATTTTTTTAAAAGTTCACGTATTTGAAAAAGTACCTGAATTTGAAAACATTAAGCGGAATTAGAAAATGTACGCGGATTTGAGTCGGCACGGTCAAAACCGGGGTGTGACAACACCAAAACCGATCAAAACCGTGACCAAGGATGAATCTTGTCCGGTTTCAGTAGTTAAGGGTGCAAGTTGTCCGGTTTTTGAGTTAAGGGACCAAATCTAGACTTCACGAAGAATTGAAGAATGAAAAGTATACTTTTTTCTAAAAAATAACAGGAGTGTTCTTATATTGGTCACTGGTGACACCTCTAGGAGGGTTCCTCACTTGTTCCAAATAACCATCCCAATGGTTGCACATCTCTTGAATTAAAGAGTTTGGTTGGATTTAAGCCAAGGTTATGATGGAACCCTACTCGATGCGCCTCCAATAGTTTGCACTCGTTTGATCTTTCTGATGGATCGCATCGAGAGTAATATCCTGCCATGCCCTCAGAGGAGCAGCATCCTCACTCCTGGTGTAGTTTACGATCTGAATTCCTTTCTTCCTCGAAGAACCGGAGAAATGAGATTGATCCAATTCGTCATATTTGTCCTCCTCATTCAATTGCTCAAACTGCAGGACCGACTCACCAACAAGATCAAAATCATTGGCCACAACCAAATCATCCACCATACTATTTAAGAATGATTTGTTCTTGACCGTGCTCCCAAATGCACAAAAGCATCACTACACACAAAGATCCACCATTATTTCACTGCCAAACTACATTCAAATGAACCTATCGAAAGAAAAGACAGGTAAGAGGTTTTCTTTACCAACTAGGAAAATCTATGAATGTATTGGAGTTGGGTAGACATCCGAGTTTCACCCGCCACCAAGACGAAGGGGTGAGCGGAAGGGATGCTGCCCGTCGCAGCCGCCTTCTTACCCCGGTTCTTCGATGGAACACATTGCAGCGCATGTGGAGAAGGCACACACGTCAGCACTAGTGACAATACCAGTGGCGTGCAGACTTGTGCCTCGTCACCATTAACTTGTGCCGGACACTTGGTGTCACACACTTGTGTCGTGTGAAAATGCAGCCACGCCACCAGTAACCTACCAAATATACCCACACCATCACTATTTCGAAAAAAATCGCATTGACATGGATTGAAATTGACGCATCACTTATGAAGTCAGTCTGGTGGCATTTCTGCACTAATGTTGGGCCAGCGGAGAGCGGGAGGTGATGTGTAGGCAGCGAAGTCGCGGGAACCGGCTTCAAACCAGAGGAATGTGACATGGGAGTCGGGATAGAGTCCATGGTGTTGTCGGCGGGGACTGCGGGCGCTAAAGACGACGCTATGACGAGGGAGGGAGGAGGCGTCACACGATGAAAGAAGAGTGGGGAAATGTCGGTCGGGCCAAACCTTTTTCAGGATGAAGTGTGCTCCAAAAACACCCTTCAAATATGGAGGCGTGCAGGTTCGGTTTAGAGTGATCTCCAAAAACATGACGATGGAGCTCGTAACGACTCTGCTCGATTGATTTTGGGGGTCAAAATATTACACCGGCGGTTATTTACGGTGATCGGCCACACACGACAGCTCTGCTGGAGGAGCTCCAACACGAGTGGCTGGGGCGACGCATGCAACGAGGACACAGTCTGTAACACTCTTTGGGAACTTGATATGGCATCCGCACATTCTGAACTGCCTCTTCGTTACACCGTATCTGTCGCTGAGTAGTGCCGAGTCAAGTGAAACTGACAAATTCACCGGTTACTCTGCAGTGCGTGCTTATATATGTGGGATATTTACCTCCATCTGTCCATTCACTAACGCATCTCAGTCAGTACGAGTAACTCAGAGGGAGTGACAATGAGGAATTTCGTCGAGAAACTGGTGCTCTCTTTGCTATGGATCTCGCTGCTCCAAGGTCAGTTGATGCCTTGATGGTGATTAATTTTATGTGCCCGTACGTTAATTAACGTGAATATGGGCATGAAACGCACGGTCACCTCGCTGACGTGTGTCTGTGTTGATGCAGGGTGCATTGTCCAGTCTGTGGAATATGATCATAGGGCTAGTATCGAGGCAAGTCACGGCGTTCCTGTTGAGTCTTTCTGGTGTTGTTTGTCTCGATCTTGATCTGTGCATGCATGCATGCAGCCTCCAAAAACGAAATCTATAGTTAGATCGATATTGTTGTGTGACAAAGAAACAACCATCAGTTTTCATAATTCGTTTACAAGCATGTCGTTGTGGTTTCAGTGCCTGGGTGATCCGATGAAGCCCCTCTACAAAGGCGGCATCATCCAGAACGGCGAGTTCAACAACGGCCTGATGGGGTGGTCGACGCGCCGGGACATCAAGGCCGGCGTCAGAAAGTCGGCCTCCGGCAACAAGTTCGCCGTGGTGCAGGGCGCGAGCAGCTCCCCGTTGGGCACCGGCGCCGTGGCCGCGTCGCCGTCCCACAGCGTCTACCAGAAAATCCAGATGAAGGGCGACACTCACTACTCGCTATCAGGTATATATATACATTCCATACCGAATGTACGTAACGTACGTAGGTGTGCATGATGCAGTGCATGTGACCAAGTTCATCTTGGTGTTCCGCGTGTGCAGCATGGCTGCGGGTGTCGGCCGGCACGGCCCACGTGCGTGCGGTGGTCAAGGCCCCCAACGGCGAGAACATCACCGCCGGCGCCATCGACGCCCAGTCCGGCTGCTGGACCATGCTCAAGGGCGGCATGACCGCGCGCGCCTATCACCACGGGCAAGGCGAGGTCTTCTTCGAGAGTGACGCTCCGGTGGACATCTGGGTGGACAGCGTCTCCCTGCAGCCCTTCTCTTTCGAGGAATGGAACGCCCACGCTCGCCAGTCCGCCAACAAGGCCCGCCGGAGCACGGTGAAGATCGTCGCCAGGGGCCCCGACGGGCAGCCGATGGCGAACGCCAACGTGAGCATCCAGCAACTCCGCGCCGGGTTCCCGTTCGGCAACGCGATGACCAAGGAGATCCTGGGCAACCCGGCGTACGAGAAGTGGTTCTTCTCGCGCTTCACGGTGGCCACCATGGAGAACGAGATGAAGTGGTACGGCACGGAGTGGGTCCAGAACCAGGAGGACTACCGCACCCCGGACGCCATGCTGGCGCTGGCCCAGAAGTACGGCGTCAAGGTGCGCGGGCACAACGTGTTCTGGGACGACCAGAGCTCGCAGCTCAAGTGGGTGATGCCGATGAACCTGAACCAGCTCAAGGCGGCCATGCAGAAGCGGCTCAAGAACGTGGTGTCGCGCTACGCCGGGAAGCTCATCCACTGGGACGTGGTGAACGAGAACCTGCACTTCAACTTCTTCGAGACCAAGCTCGGCCCCAGCGCGTCGCCCATGATCTACCAGCAGGTCGGCCAGATCGACCACACCGCCGTCCTCTTCATGAACGAGTTCAACACGCTGGAGCAGCCCATGGACCCCAACGGCACGCCCACCAAGTACGTCGCCAAGATGAAGCTCATTCAGGGCTACCCTGGCAACGCCGGCTTCAAGTTCGGTGTCGGGCTCGAGAGCCACTTCACCACGCCCAATCTCCCCTACGTCAGGGGCGCCCTCGACACGCTCGCGCAGCTCAAGCTGCCAATGTGGATGACCGAGGTCGACGTCGTCAAGGGCCCCAACCAGGTCAAGTTCCTCGAGCAGGTGCTAAGGGAAGCCTACGGCCACCCGGGCGTGCAGGGCATCGTCATGTGGGCCGCGTGGCACCCCTACGGATGCTACGTCATGTGCCTCACCGACAACAGCTTCAAGAACCTACCCGTCGGCGACCTCGTCGACAAGCTCATCGCCGAGTGGAAGACGCACAAGACGTCCGCCGCCACCGACGCGAATGGAATGCTCGAGCTCGACCTCGCCCACGGCGATTACAAGTTAACGGTGGACCACCCTTCGCAGACGACGGCCGTGTCCCACACCATGACGGTGGATGCGGGGTCAGCAGCCTCCGAGCACATCATCAGTGTGAAGCTGTAGGAATATACTATGAGACTTATTTAGCCACGTAGAATGGTTGATAAAATAAGGCGATCATAGGAATTCTTCTTTTATGTAGTTCCACGCCAACTAGAGAATGCAATAAAACTTGTTATATTTTCTTTTTCACTACCATCAGATAACGGAAACAAATAGTAAAATAAAGGAACCTCCCCATGTTAGGAATGGAATAGAAAGGGAACTTGTTATATAATGTAGTATTGATATCTCTGGCATTTAATGTTACGAGCTCTTAAAGAAATTATGGGGTGATAGAATAAAAGTAAAAATTAAAAAATTGTGAATACAAGGAAGAATCCCGTACAACAAAGATAAATGTCAATCTTTCTTGTTAAGAGCGGTGACTGGTTGCTACTTCCTCCTTTCATCTATATAGGGCCTAATACATTTTTTAAGGCTAACTTTGACCAAATATTAGAGCAATAATATATGACATGCAACTTACATAAAGCACACCGTTAAATTCATGTGTGAAAGGAGCTTTCAATGATATAATTTTCACATTATGCATGTCATGCATTATTAATCTTTTCAATAGTCAAAGGCGGTCTTAAAAAACGCATTAGGCCCTATATAGATGGAAGGAGGGAGTACTAGTAATTGTGCACGTGCAATGCACGTCAAACCATGCAAAAAAACTTAGTGGGATATTTAAGTGATGACTTCATAGTTCAAACATGAGCAATGGTTATGTGGGTGTCAGTTTTGGCAAATTAGTGTCTAAAAAAATGGTTTGGCAAAGCAGGGAGTGATATATCCTAGTCTGTTATAACCGTTAGGAAAAATAAGAAATGAATGAAAAAAGAATTTCATATTAATATGTATTTCATTATTGAGAATATACATAATAAAGATTACATCAAACATAGAGTTATGAATTCACATTTCATATGATACATTTCCATAGAATTTACATATATACATGAATCAAAGGTCGACAAAAACAGACGTGCAGCATGTCAAAAACACAAGTGCTCGTCATCGTCGCGATGCGCTGCAACAAATAAGAGTAAAAAAACCAAAGCACCATTCCGATATTCGATTTTGAAACAGTGGGGATAGGTACCTCTTCATTCAGAAGAATATGATACAATTTATTGCCTTGATTGATCACCTCAACTTCTTATTTCAACCTCTCTGTTGCAGTGAGGATGTCCCTTATACTTGCCATGTGACTGCTCAATGCTTGTAAAATCCCAACACAATGAAGAGAATGAGACCAAAAGCTATGGACAAAAAGCGGTGGAGAACAAATATGAATAAGACAACAAAATTTATGAGGTCAGGTTTTAGAAAACATTTTGAGATAGAATATCATTTTGGCAACCTTGCTCGTATG
The DNA here is from genome assembly GCF_056163025.1 of Triticum urartu. Classification (NCBI taxonomy): domain Eukaryota; kingdom Viridiplantae; phylum Streptophyta; class Magnoliopsida; order Poales; family Poaceae; genus Triticum; species Triticum urartu. Next base: position 387,163,766 of record NC_141877.1, read on the forward strand.
TTTTAATCAGTACAGAGTATGTACCTGAAACAGATTGCCTTTCACCACACCTTTTTTCTCCATTGATGTGCTTCTCTGTAAATGAAAGCCTCTGGAGAAAACAACACCCAGATTTGAGAAGCATGGAGGCTACTTTTTGTAGAAAACACAAAAGGGGCAATCTTATTATCACGCTTTCTATATGGAGTGTTGTGATCAGTTAAAATAACCAATAGAAAATCATTTGCGGCGTACTACAGTAAGAAAAAACTTGGGGGCAAGGCCACAAGCTGGGAGATGACATTCGCCGGAGGCAATGGAAAGCTCCAAAATGACCGCTTGCAGGAGGGCTGAATCACAACACTAAAACACTCCTTAGATGAATTACGCATTAGAAGCATTTTTAGAAAAGAACCCCTGTGGTTCTCTAGGAAGTTGGAACAGCAACTTACTAATACCAATTCGGCAACTACAATCAGTTTATTCTCTTGAAATATCCTCCCCTGTGGTTGGCTCATACTGCCCAGCCCTATATTTAGAAAAATGTTGCCAAGTTCTGAAATTAGCTACCACATATGGAAATGACATCTTATGGACTCTTGGAGTACAATCCAATTTCTAATTAACCAACAACGGCTCCGGCATTGAGTGACCAATAACAATTCATGCAAGTTTTTTTATCTCAACATAACAATGACAGTGGAAAAGGTTCAGTCAAACAACTCTAAAGATTTTTTTTCTGCAAGGAAACAACTCACCTCTCCAAGAAGCAATCATGTCTTCCTTTCCTCCTTGAAGTCCTCGAACTGCAGCCTCCACTTTGCCCATAGAAGGAGCACTGGAGCAGCAGCAGCAGCAACGCCATCTCGAAGACTTTTTTTGGATACTCGTCTCCAGCATAATCTACAGGTTCACTCCTGCCCATGCATAGACTGACATGCTCAACACGTGTTTCTACAGTTTCTGGCAAACGTGCGTTGAATCATTTTTCCGGACACTCGAAGAAAGACCTGAAATTTCTATGATTGAATCACTATAATTTAAGGAGCAGGTACATGAATAAATCGATGTAATTTACAAAAATTGTAATTAATCTTGGCCTGGCGCGTCCTTTGCAAACTCAGTAGGACTGAAAATATCGTCCAAAGTCAATAATCTGAATAGTTGACTGGAAAACCTGTACTGGACACGTGACATGGTCTGATGACAATTGCAAATTTAAAGAGGTTCTAGAATAATTGTGGCAGTGTCGGGAAGTGCCTAGTGCTCATGAATAGAACCCCAAACATGAAGTATAAATGATGTTGCAAGGTAGATAATTTTATTGTACAGTAAGCTCTCCAAAAGCACCTAAATTTCAGTGTACAATCCGAATTGCTAAGAATACCTATAAAAATATAGGCATGGAAATTCTTAGTGCAAAGATTAAAACAACAGAATTGTGTAAACTTACAAGTTTTGCAGATTTTTTCTGAAATCGATTATTTTCTATCAGATTATTTGCTAGAACTAATATAGAGTTGGGATAGTTGACATTGATGATTGGTAGCACTATTTGGTATCTATCAATATTGTTAGTCGAACCGAGACTGCTTACAACCATTTGCTATAGAACTTACAGGTGTACTGAAGGATATTAATCAAGAGCAGCCAAATCATTTCATATATGAAGCGAAAATCATGAATTACTGGTATTAAGGTAATCAGTGAAAGCACATACCCGAACAAAATTTGAAGCAACCAATTTGATTACATCAATTATAAAGAGTATAGATACATCAATTCTAACTGGAACTGAAGATCAATCACATACTTGTTGAAATGGAGCAAGGTGTGATGACTTAGATTGTCAAGGATTCAGAACATGAGTGAGAATTTGAAGTACGAAGAACATACCAGGATCCTATGGGGAGAATGCGGTGGGGCCTGTCTCGGTGATTGGGCAACCGCAGCAGGTCATTGAACTTGGGAGTCTTGGCCATCAAATCCTTGAAAATCTCCTCAGCCTTGTACCTCACATTATACCAGCTAAGGGAGGCCCTGTATTACAGCAAGAGGTGTTCAGAAATCAGATCTTGAAAATAATGCTACACTGGATGCAGAATCATGTCAACTGATATAGAGGGAGATATGACATATGAGTCAATCACCGAAGCTACTTGCTGCGGAGCATGGCCACGAACATCTTGTTGAGTTTCACGGTGTCGAGGTGAGAGTTGGGGTACTTCTTGAGGATGCGCATACAATAGAGATATGGGCAGAGAACATACCTTTATTATTGATGACTGCAACCCAGGGGCCGCTCCACCACGCCACTTCTCAGGCTTGCTTGCCGACTGCGACGCCGGCTAGGAGGCCTCGTGTGCCGCCCACCGGAGGCGGCCACCACCGGCTGCTGCGGGTTTGTCGTGGCTTCCGTCACCCCACATTGCGGCCCGACGACCCAGACGGTAGCGAGATCCTGGCAGCCGGATCACACCCTGCACACGCCCTTCATCACCTTGTCGTCACCCCGGACTTCTTGGCCCGCACCGACCCGTCCCCCATCCCGCCCGCCGCAGCCGCTTCAGCTCGACGAGGTCGAGCAGGCGCTCCGCGGGCGTCAGCTCCCGCCCGCGCTTTCTTCTCCTGCCGCAGCGGTGCCTCGTCCCTCACCGCGTACCACAGGACCGACCTCCCATTCCCATCTCCCCCTGCCTACTCTTACCGGTCTTCCTCGACGGGAGGTGAAATAAGGGAATGGGTGCTAGGTCTCGGAGAGCCCAAGGGAAAGAACCCGCGGATGATCCCGAGGATGGCTCGGCGAGTGCAGCCGCCAGGGACGCCGACACAGAGGGGATTCTCGTGGCCGTCACAATCGCCAGCGGCAACGTCCACGGCAGGGGAGGACACGTTAATTGTGCCTATTTTTCTTGGCCGCGGACTACAAGCGTTCGATAGATATGGCAGAGTTTCGTCCGCCCTCGTGAATTGCTAGACGTACACAGGTGAGGGTTAAGTTTTATGTTGACGGTTAGATCTAATTAGGTGGGCCAGATCGTGTGGTGATATTTTCTCTCGGTAGTTCTGTGTACGTGTTTTCAGGTGTGTTTAGAAAAGAATATGTTTGCTTGTTTAATAGTAGTAGAGACTACGAAAAGCATGACAAACTCACCGGTTGCTGCTCATAACTCGCAACCCTAGTCGGTGATGTCACAACTTCCCCACAGGCCAGCGCCTCAGTCCTCCCCCTCTTTCCTGTCCGGCTACCACATAGACGGGAGTGGGGACCCGTCGTTTCATTTTCTTTTCCTTAGATTTTTGTTTCTCTAGTGATATCGACGAGGTGGTCGCGGCGATGGTGTGTTGAATTAATGTCTCTTTGGTAGCTTCCTACATCGACAATGTCCAATTCGGCGTTGCGGAAGATGCTTGTGAGAGTTTGTCTCCCCACATCTGTTGGTTCTCTTTCGATCTTGGCAGTTGGTGTGTCTTTCAGTGAGAGCTATTGGATGTCTATTGGTGCGGCGGCTTTGACATCTTCTTTCATGTTGTTCGGTGGCATGGTTCAGTTTCTCCAACCCTCTAAATGGTGGTGATCGATTGCAAGCATGTACTATCTGGGGTGATGCATGCTTCGCTGACTTATAGATCTCGTCTCAGGGGGCGAGTAGCTATTGCAGTCTTGAAAGCCTGGTATGACAAGTGCGTCAGCGGGTGTCCCTTTCCTTTAGTGTTGGTTAAGTCAAATTTTCAATCTTTAGCGGGCGGCATACAACTAAGGAAGAACAAGTCTAATATCATTTTCAATGTAATTTAGCTTTTCTGGTCCATCCGCGCCGAGTTTTCTGTCCATTGTACTGACTTTTGTTTTTTGTTTTGTTTTTTATCAGACGCCCTTTGGCGTCTTTATTTTTTAAAGCTTTCTTATTAAGAGGTCATTTCTTAGGCAAGAGAATGCAATGTTTTCTACCTCACTAATTATTGTATGTGGCATCGTTAAGATATCATCATTGTATGTGCCCTATATCGGATTGGGGAATTTTAACTCGAATCACAATGTGTGTGAAAAGAATCTTAAATAGATTATGTAAGGGTCTTTTTTGTAAAATACTCGCTTCCAGCAATGCGGTATACTCACTGATTATTGTACATTGTGCCAAAATGATCTCCTTTACCTAGTCAACACGCCACATTAGCGTCATTTCATTTGTGGGGTCAGAAAGCGATCAAGGTGCTCATAAAACAAAGTTATGTAACCACTACATCATATTTTACTAGATGTGTGGCCAATCAACACATGAAATACGTGCTTTGCAACCCAAACTTGAGATGTGTGGCCAATCCACACATCTTTGATGAGTTTCGTAACTAATGGTGTGTTTCACTTGGTTGACTTCGTGAAAACATTATTTCTACCCAAATGATAATTGCCACGCGTGTGGCATGACACAACATGGTCCAAACACTCCCATTATCATTCATTTTGCCACATCAAATAGATGACATCAGCGAAATCTTTTTGGTTTTTTAGACTTAAAAATGGTTTATCTCTTAAATAAAAAATTCAATTAAAAATCCGTTTTCATCATTGAATCTGTCTTGGCGAGATCTTCAAAACTAGATTGCATATTGATATGTTTCGACGACTTTTTTGGGGCCAAAAGTTTCCATGATGTTACACTGAAGTTGCCATAGTGTTTACACTAAAGTTGCCATGATATGTTTCATCTATTTTTTTCTTCTAGATTTGAAAATACCATTGTATTTCAACTACTTTTCATGATTTTTCTATTAATTGACCATGGAAATTTTTACTAATTAACCACAACAAATTTAATTCATGGATCATGGCAATTTTTAGTAATTCATGATGGCAATTTTAATTTACAAATCATGGTGATTTTAGTATTTTGACCATGGCGATTATAGTATTTGACCATGAAAATTATTTTTTGTATGAACCATGGCAAATTTTTGTGCATGTATCATGGAAAATTAAGTAATTCATCATGGCAATTTTAGTTTCTAGTTCATGGTAAATTAGGGTCATTGACCATGCATTTTTAAAGTAACCGATGACAGATTTTCTTTTTAATTGTGAACCATGTCAAAATTATTTCCTGGATCATGTCAAATTTTAGTAATTCACCATGGCAAGTTTAATTTCTTTTTTCATAACATGTCAAAATTTACTTTAAACTTGAAGAAAATGTAGTTGCAACATATCATGACAACTTCAGTGTAAACATCATGGCAATTTATGTGCAATAGACATGGCAACTTTTGATCGCCAAAAAATATCGTTGAAATATATAGATATGTGATCTAGTTTTGAAGTTCTCGCCGCGACGGATCTAATGTTGAAAATGGATTTTCAATCGGATTTTTCATTTAAGAGATAAAACATTTTTAAGTTTGAAAAACTCAAAGATTCTCGTTGACATCATCGGTTTTCTTCTCTGCTTGTATATATGCATGTGTGAAAAAGATAAAAAGGCTGACGTGTCACAATGTGTGGCTAGAAGGGCGTGTGATCTGACATCCTTCAGCCCACACGTGCGGCACTTATCAGGATCCTGTTTCTATTTTTCACCTTAACCAGTTTAAATAGTGTTTTCCTTAATAAGTTTTCAATGTAAGAAAAAAAATTATTACACATTTGTGTCACCTGTCTAGAACGGAGACAGTAATACGCACAAACTTAATGCATTTATTGATAAATTGGTGATTTTGGCACACAATTTTCATCGTGAATGTTACCACAACTATGTTTGCGGAAAAAAATAGTTGTATGATGACAAAAAAAGGTTAATAGGAAAGCTTAATTCTTGCATAAATAGCCTCTTGAGGGCATCTCTAATGCCATGAAATGGACACTCCAAATATCCGTGGATATGTCTGGACATGTTCGTGGATAGCAGATAGGTGACAGTCATCCAACCCTATGCATGAAATATTTGTCTCTATTTTTTTCCTATACCCAGAGCACTTAAAATAACTAGTAAATACGTACATGCAATGCACGTTGATATTAGGAAGGAAATTGATCGTACATTGATAATAGGTAGGATATCAATTATGCAGTTATTGTGTGATTAGCGTAGACGTTGATTTTTGGTATGGTATTAATTGCATGAGAAACATGTTGAAGGCTCACCATTGGAGAATGTAGGTCGTTGGCTTGACATGGTTTGATGGTTCCGATTATTGGATTTGTCCCTTTGTGTCTTTTTATATTGGTATAGGTATAGATTAAAGATAAATTCACCATAATCATGTTGTGCAAAGATCCCAATGCAATAACAATTCAAATATAAACATTAATCACTCCGTCCTAAAATAAGTGACTCAACTATGTACTAAGTTTGTATCAAAGTTAGGACAAAGTTGAGTTACTTATTTTGGGAGGGAGGGAATATCTAAACATGAAGTTTTCTGATAAAATAGTTTAAACTTGAATTCAACTTATGCGGATACATTTGTTAGTTCTTCCCTCGAAGTGCCCACAAATGCTCAACTAGATCTGTTGAAGTTGCTCATGAGTTGCTACATGGAGAATCTATTGATACATTTGGCTAAAATCCTCAAACGTTGTCAGATTCTGTTCTGCAAGTCGGAGAGGATCACTCATGCGCTCAAATTCCATACCGTGACAAACTCCGTCACCCTCATCCTCCACAATCATGTTGTGCATAATCACACACAGGCTGTCATCACCCCCCGGCCCCTCCCACGCACACACAATGTCTCTGGATCCAATATTTTTACAGGTCCTCAACACAACTACAAAAATGGTTTGGAGCTCTCCAAATGCCGTCTCAAGGTCCTTTCTAACTCCTTGCCGGGAAAAGTGAGATTTTTTCTCACCCCTTGGATTAGATATGATCTTGACAAAGGCCTTCCATGAAGGATAAATACCATCACAAAGATAATAGCCCATGTTGCAGTCATGACCATTCATGTTATAGTTGCATAGAGGAGTTTTCGCACAGAATATCGCAAACAATGGGGACCGCTGCACAGTGGCGGAGCTAACATTCATATAATGGGTGTTGAAAGTCCCTAATTTATAGATTTACTCATGTTTTCTAATTTATATGATGCATATTATTCTGTACATGTGAATACTTAATGTTTTTTTTGGCAAAATGATGGGTGTACATTTGTACACCCAAGTACCCTTGTAGCTCTGCCCATGCCACTGCAGCATGTTGATATCATTGTGAGACCGGACATCCCAAAGAAAGAGTGCCAAATCCAGAAGTCTTGTGATGCAAGTGCTTCAAAAATGATGGCGGGCTTCTTTGCATTGGCCCTGATATTGCCATTGTAGTGCATATAAGCAATTCTTCCATTGCCCGTGCATGCAATCCAGAGATCAGAGCATACCTGGCCTACCTCTTGCTTCTGAAAGTTCCATGAGCCGTGGGGTGTCTTTGGAAGTTGTTTCTCTCAAGTACTCTGGTCCAAACACCTTGATCACCACAATAGCTTCATCATTCAGACCGTAAATTCGCCGGGGGATCGGAGTACTAGAGAGTTACGGAAATTCGCCGGGGGAAGTATTGGGCCTTCATGGGCCTTAGTGGAAAGAAGAGAAGGGCGACAAGGGGAGACCACGTGCCCACCCATGGGCTGGTACGAATTGGACTAGGGAGGGGGCAGCGCCCCCCTCTTTCCTTCTCCCTCTCCTCTCTTTTCTTCTTCTCTTACTTGGACTAGGAAAGGGGGAAACCTACTCCTACTAGGAGTAGGAATCCCCACTTTGGGCGCGCCCCTTGTGGCCGGCCCTCCTCCTCCTCCTCCCCTCCTTTATATACGGGGGAGGGGCCCCATAGACACACAAGATTTTTCTTAGCCGTGTGCGATGCCCCCCTCCATAGTTTTCCACCTCGGTCATATTGTCGTAGTGCTTAGGCGAAGCCTTGCGTCAGTAACTTCATCATCACCGTAACCATGTCGTCGTGCTGAGAAAACTCTCGCTCTGCCTCAACTGGATCAAGAGTTCGAGGAACGTCACCGAGTTGAACGTGTGCACATCGTGGAGGTGCCGTGCATTCGGTACTTGGATCGGTTGGATCGCGAAGACGTTCGAGTACATCAACCGCGTTACTAAACGCTTCCGCTTTCTGTCTACGAGGGTACGTGTACACACTCTCCCCGCTCATTGCGATGCTTCTCCTAGATAGATCTTGCATGATCGTAGGAATTTTTTTGAAATACTACGTTCCCCAAAAGTGGCATCCAAGTCAGGTCTATGCGTAGATGTTATATGCAGGAGCAGAACACAAAGAGTTGTGGGCGATAATAGTCATACTGCTTACCAGCATGTTATACTTTGATTCGGTGGTATTGTTGGATGAAGCAGCCCAGATCGACATTACATGACCACGTTCATGAGACTGGTTCTACCGCCATGCTTCGCACACAGGTGGCTAGTGGGTGTCTGTTTCTCCAACTTTAGTTGAATCGAGTTTGACTACGCCCGGTCCTTGTTGAAGGTTAAAACAGCACACTTGACAAAAAAATCGTTGTGGTTTTTATGCGTAGGTAAGAACGGTTCTTGCTAGAAGCCCGTAGCAGCCACGTAAAACTTGCAACAACAAAGTAGAGGACGTCTAACTTGTTTTTGCAGGGTATGTTGTGATGTGATATGGTCAAGACGTCATGAGATATAAATTGTTGCATGAGATGATCATGTTTTGTTAAAGTTATCGGCAACTGGCAGGATCCTTATGGTTGTCTCTTTATTGCATAAGATGCAAGCGCCATATACTTGCTTTACTTTATAGCTATGCGATAGCAATAGTTGCAAAAGTAATAGTTGGCGAGATGACCATGTGACGACACATTGATAAAGATCAAGATGATGGAGATCATGGTGTCATGCTGGTGACGATAGAGATCATGACGGTACTTTCGAGATGGAGATCAAAGGTGCAAGATGATGATGGCTGTCGGGGATATACCCCGCGGTATGACCCGGCCGGAGATATGACCCGGCCAGGACTTGGTATTTCATTGATGACAAGACAGATTATAAGCCAGATATTAGTAAGACAGATGGTAAGTCGGCGGACAGTTATAAGCCAGATGGTAAGTCGACGGACAGTTATAATCCAGATTGTAAGCCGGCGAACAGATTATGAGCCAGATTATAAGCTAGATGGTAAGCCGGCAGATAATGGTAAGTCAGATGGTAAGCCATATGGTAAGCCGGCAGATAATGGCAAGCCAGACAATAACCTGGCAGACGGAGTCGCCTGGGGTTAACAAGCCCGAGATGTTAAGAAGCCCAAGACGTTAAGAAGCCCATGGAGAGAAGCCCGTGATGATAAGTCAGAATAGTTTAAGTCTTAATCCGACTAGGACTCTACATGTAACCCGCCCTTTCAACTTATATAAGGAGGGGCAGGGCACCCCAAGAGGGACATAAAATAATCGCCAAGGCTAGATACAACAAAGGGGAGCCAGCTTATGCGGTGAGTCCCTCATGAGTATAGTGAGACCTAGCCACAAACAGCATATAGGGCTATTACCGGATGATGTTTCCCGGGGCCCGAAGCTGTCTAAACCCTTCTCTTGTGTGTTAATACGCTTAACGTCTCTCATCCCGATCAACCCCTCTCAAGCTACCACATAGATGCGTTGGCCTCACGACTAAGTCCTCACACTAGGGACCAAAGAGAGTTTATTGGACAACACAACTCAAACATAGGTACCCGGCGAGCACAGCTCAGAAATATATCACTTGGGGGCTTCCTGCTCATCGAGCATAGCTATGATTACTCTTGTTGATCCGGCTTATATGCCTGAAATAAAATGTTACTTGGGGGCTCTTTGTTCAACGGACAAGAGTTTTTATGACCCTTGTAATAGGCTTGAAAGCCAGGTTTTTTCACCTAAAAACCCGGGTTATCCTGCCTTTTTAAGTCTGCCACTCCACCCAGGTAATCTTCGAATGACCCGCCGTACTTTTGACAAGTCAATCTTATACAGACCCTGAACTTGTCAAAGTTAAAACGACGATTGGTTATGTGAGGTCCGGCTTATAAGGTTTGTATGAAGGTTTAACTCAGTGGATGTGCGGCCCTTGAAAGCACTTGATTTTTTAGGCCTGGCCGCCTATGAAAGCCTTGATTTTTTGTTATTTGATTTGAACATTTTTTGAGGTTCCTCTCCTGTGACATATTAATACATGGTTAAAAACCGATGAGGGCTATGATGCCTTATGGTTCATACATGAAATTATCCAGTGTTTATTAACCCGACATGGCTTTGGACAATAAGTCGTTAGTGTATGATGATCTTATATACTTGGAAGCGATATGCTCTAAGTTCTGGAATATTACCCCCTGCCCTGGTTTTGGATGTTAAGTCGCTAGTATATTTTGGATTGCGCCATTGGAATCATGCGCTTATAAATCATTGGATTATATTATTCAAATCTTGAATAGCCAACATGGCTGGATTTTTTGTTATGGTTATCAATAACCAGTATTATGATTGAGGTTTTCAAAGTCGCTTCAGCGCAATGGCTATTATTTTATCAATGGATATGATTTATTCTATAATGGAAGGAGTAGTCCCGAGTCGCTGCACGCTTACGACCCGGCACTTGGGGGCTACATTGTTCAAAGTTGAGATTACAACAAATATGCAAGTCCCATGTCGCTGCAAGCATGCACCATGACACTTGGGGGCTAATGCAAAGTCATTTTTTACTTGCCTTATTGAAGACCCGACTCATCACATCGTAATGAGACGGCCCTTGGGGCTACTGATATGTCTCCAACGTATCTATAATTTTTGATTGTTCCATGCTATTATATTATCTGTTTTGGATGTTAATGGGCTTATTTATACACTTTTATATTATTTTTGGGACTAACCTACTAACCCAAGGCCCAGTGCAAATTGCTATTTTTTTGCCTATTTCAGTGTTTCACAGAAAAAGAATATCAAATGGAATCCAAACGGAATGAAACCTTCGGGAGAGTTATTTTTGGAACAAACGTGATCCAGGGGACTTGGAGTGGACGTCAAGAAAGAAACGAGGGAGCCACGAGGCAGGGCGGCGCGCCTGCCCCCCTGGGCGCCCCCACCCTCATGGGCCCCTCGTAGCTCCACCGACCTACTTCTTCCTCCTATATATATCCATATACCCCGAAAACAAAGGAGCACCACGAAACCGTATTTCCACCGCCGCAGCCTTCTGTACCCAAGAGATCCCATCTTGGGGCCTTTTTCGGAGCTCCACCGGAGAGGGAATCGATCATGGAGGGCTTCTACATCAACACCATAGCCTCTCCGATGACGTGTGAGCAGTTTACCTCAGACCTTCAGGTCCATAGTTATTAGCTAGATGGCTTCTTCTCTCTCTTTAGATCTCAATACAATGTTCTCCTCGATCTTCTTGGAGGTCTATTTGATGTAACTCTTTTTTGCGGTGTGTTTGTCGAGATCCGATGAATTGTGGGTTTATGATCAAGTTTATCTATGAACAATATTTGATTCTTCTTTGAAATCTTTTATGTATGATTGGTTATCTTTGCAAGTCTCTTTGAATTATCAGTTTGGTTTGGCCTACTAGATTGATCTTTCTTGCAATGGGAGAAGTGCTTAGCTTTGGGTTCAATCTTGCGGTGTCCTTTCCCAGTGACAGCAGGGGCAGCGAGGCACGTATTTTATTGTCGTCATCGAGGATAAAAAGATGGGGTTTATATCATATTGCTTGAGTTTATCCCTCTACATCATGTCATCTTGCCTAATGCGTTACTCTGTTCTTATGAACTTAATACTCTAGATGCATGCTGGATAGTCGTTGATGTGTGGAGTAATAGTAGTAGATGCAAAATTGTTTCGGTCTACTTGTCGCGGACGTGATGCCTATATACATGATCATGCCTAGATATTCTCATAATTATGCACTTTTCTATCAATTGCTCGACAGCAATTTGTTCACCCACCGTAATACTTATGCTATCTTGAGAGAAGCCACTAGTGAAACCTATGGCCCTCGGGTCTATCTTTTATCATATAAGTTTCCAATCTATTTTATTTCGCAATCTTTACTTTCAATCTATATCATAAAATACCAAAAATATTTATCTTATTATTATTATCTCTATTAGATCTCACTCTCGTAAGTGGCCGTGAAGGGATTGTTAACCCCTTTATCGCGTTGGTTGCAAGGTTCTTATTTGTTTGTGTAGGTACGAGGGACTTGCGTGTAGTCTCCTACCGGATTGATACCTTGGTTCTCAAAAACTAAGGGAAATACTTACGCTACTTTGCCGCATCACCCTTTCCTCTTCAAAGGAAAACCGACCCAATGCTCAAGAGGTAGCAAGAAGGATTTCTGGCGCCGTTGCCGGGGAGGTTGCACCAAGTCAAGTCAAGATTTGATCTCCCGTCAGCAAGCCATTTCTGGCGCCGTTGCCGGGGAGATCGACAACAAGTCAAGACATACCAAGTACCCATCACAAACTCTTATCCCTCGCATTACATTATTTTCCATTTGCCTCTCGTTTTCCTCTCCCCCATTTCACCTTTGCCTTTGCCTTCTCTTCGCCCTCTTCCCGTATGTATTTTTGTTTGTGTTTCCACGTGCCTTCTATTTGCTTGCATCTTTTCTTGCTAAAAATCTATTGATATGGATCCACTTAAAGTGTTCTCTTGGATAATCTTCGATCCCTATGCGCTCGTGCTGAAACCCCAACTAGCCTAGTTGATGGGAAATCTTTAGATGAGCATGCTCATTTTGTGCGTCATCGTTTGTCTGAAAAAGGGAGACTCTTATGGGATCAAATAAACAGATTGATGTGTTATTCTTGGAATCTTTGTGAAATTTTTGATTTTACTTGTTGCTCTAAGAACCCTAAAAAACACCTCCCCTACCTTTGTGAGTTTAATGATAATGAAATCTTATCTTCTTATGCAAAGGGTGTTTATAGTTACTACGATATCGAACAAATTGAAGAATTTGTTGCTTTTAAGGGTGATTATGAAGTTGCTTCTTTGATTGAAAAGTATGATATTACTCTCTACGAATCTGAAAATTTTGACATACTTAAATATTGCTATAAAAACTATGCTCATAATGTCTATGCCAAAGAATTTATTGAAGGAATGACCGTTGCTTCAGAAGAAAATAATGATATGCATGAATCTATAGATGATTATGATTCCAGTGATTTGATTGAAATATCCCTTGATGAACATGATGCTTGCTATTCTTGTGGCCATGATGCCAATATTTATGAAGATGAATTTCCTATAGTTCCTTATGTTAAACATGAGATCATTGCTATTGCACCCATACTTGATAGTTCCTTCGATGAAAAACATGATTGCAATGATGTTATTATAAATTCTCTTAATGTCAATTGTGTTAATGATATGCAAAACCTCAAGCTTGGGGATGCTAGTTTTGCTATGACTACTATTTGTTGCAATGATCATGATTGGGGTGATTCTTCTTATTATCTTGAAAATTTATTTAATTCCCATGATGAATATGAGATTGATTATAATGTTTGCAATAATATTGAAAGTGGGTTTGGAAGAGTGTCAACTTTAGATCCCACATATTTGGAGAATCTTCAATCTTATGAAGTTTTTGATAAAAGTGGGTTTGGAGAGGTCATGAATTTAGTTAATGCTAATCCCACTATTTTGGAAGAGTGTCAACTTTGCATACATGTGGATCGTGTTAAGAATATGTTTTGTGATAGCTATATTGTTGAATTTACTTATGATCCTACATGTAATTATTATGAGAGAGGAAAATATGGTTGTAGAAATTTTCATGTTACTAAATTACCTCTCGTTATGTTGAGATTGCTATTGTTTCTTTCCACTTCCTTGCATATGCTAGTTTTTGCTTGCCTTGATAATTTGTTTGCCTATAAGATGCCTGTGCATAGGAAGTATGTTAAACTTAGATGTGTTTGTCACGTGTTTTATGATGCTCTCTTTGTGCTTCAGTTCTTGTCTTTAATGTTAAAGAAAAGCGCTTGCTGGGAGAAAACACAATATTTTTCCTTGCTATTTTTCAATAAATAATTCATCTAGCCTCTTTTTATATGTGGTTTTATGCTTTTAATTAGTGTTTGTGCCAAGTAGAACCTTTGGGAAGACTTGGGGAAAGTCTTTGCGATCTTGCTGTAAAAAACAGAAACTTTAGCGCTCATGAGATTTGCTGCCATTTTTACTGGAGAGTGCGATTAGGTTGATTCTTTTTGAAGATGATTAATAGATAAATTACTCACGTCCAGAAATGTATTTTAGAATTTTTGGGGTTACAGAAGTATTCGAAACCTACAGATTACTACAGACTGTTCTGTTTTTGACAGATTCTGTTTTTCGTGTGTTATTTGCTTATTTTGATGAATCTATGCCTAGTATCGGAGGGTATGAACCATAGAGAAATTGGAATACAGTAGGTTTAACACCAATATAAATAAATAATGAGTTCATTACAGCACCTTAAGTGGTGGTTTGTTTTCTTATACTAATGGAGCTCATGAGATTTTCTGTTTAAGTTTTGTGTTGTGAAGTTTTCAAGTTTTGGGTAAAGATTTGATGGATTATGGAATAAGGAGTGGCAAGAGCCTAAGATTGGGGATGCCCAAGGCACCCCAAGGTAAAATTAAAGGACAACAAAGAGCCTAATCTTGGGGATGCCCTGGAAGGCATCCCCTCTTTCGTCTTCTTCTATCGGTAACTTTACTTGAGGCTATATTTTTATTCACCACATGATATGTGTTTTGCTTGGAGCATCTTGTATGATTTGAGTCTTTTATTTTTAGTTTGCCACAATAATACTTGCTGTACACACCTTTTGGGAAAGACACACATGAATTGGAATTTATTAGAATACTCTATGTGCTTCACTTATATCTTTTGAGCTAGATAATTTTGCTCTAGTGCTTCACTTATATTATTTTAGAGCATGGTGGTGGTTTTATTTTATAGAAATTATTGATCTCTCATGATTCATTTATATTATTTTGAGAGTCCTTTAGAACATCATGGTAATTTTCTTTGGTTATGAAACTAGTCCTAATATGATAGGCATCCAAGATGGGTATAATAAAAACTATCATAGAAAGTGCATTGAATACTATGAGAAGTTTGATACTTGATAATTGTTTTGAGATATAAAGATGGTGATATTAGAGTGTTCTAGTTGAGTAGTTGTGAATTTTAGAAATACTTGTGTTGAAGATTGCAAGTCTCGTAGCATGCTCGGATGGTAACCGTTGTGTAACAAATTTGAAACATGAGGTGTTCTTTGATTGTCTTCCTTATGAGTGGCGGTCGGGGACGAGCGATGGTCTTTTCCTACCAATCTATCCCTCTAGGAGCATGCACCTAGTGCTTGGTTTTTGATGACTTGTATATTTTTGCAATAAGTATGTGAGTTCTTTAAGACTAATGTTGAGTCCATGGATTATACGCACTCTCACCCTCCATCATTGCTAGCCTCTTCGGGATGGCTATGGAAATGCCATAATAGGTAGGTATGGTGGCTGTTTTGAGGAAGGTATATGGTGGCTGTATGATACCGGCGAAAAGTGCGCGGTATTAGAGAGGCTAGCAATTAATGGTGGAAGGGTGAGAGTGCGTATAATCCATGGACTCAACATTAGTCATAAAGAACTCACATACTTAATGCAAAAATCTATTAGTTATCGAAACAAAGTATTATGCGCATGCTCCTAGGGGGATAGATTGGTAGGAAAAGACCATCGCTCGTCCCCAACCGCCACTCATAAGGAAGACAATCAATAAATAAATCATGCTCCAACTTCATCACATAACGGTTCACCATACGTGCATGCTACGGGAATCACAAACTTCAACACAAGTATTTCTCAAATTCACAACTACTCAACTAGCATGACTCTAATATCACCCTCTCCATATCTCAAAACAATTATCAAGTATCAAACTTCTCATAGTATTCAGTGGACTTCTATGAAAGTTTTTATATTAAAGCAAATTTCCATGTTGTTCTAAAGGACTCTCAAAATAATATAAGTGAAGCATGAGAGATCAATTATTTCTATAAAATAAAGCCACCGCCGTGCTCTAAAAGATATAAGTGAAGCACTAGAGCAAAAACTATATAGCTCAAAAGATATATAAGTGATGCACATAGAGTATTCTAATAAATTTCAAATCATGTGAGTCTCTATCAAAAGGTGTGTACAGCAAGAATGATTGTGGTAAACTAAAAATCAAAGACTCAAATCATATAAGACGCTCCAAGCAAAACACATGTCATGTGGTGAATAAAAATATAGCTCCAAGTAAAGTTACCGATAGACGAAGACGAAAGAGGGGATGCCTTCCGGGGAATCCCCAAGCTTAGGCTTTTTGGTGTCCTTGAATTTTACCTTGGGGTTACATGGGAATCCCCAAGCTTAGGCTCTTGCCACTCTTTGTTCCATAATCCATCAAATCTTTACCCAAAACTTGAAAACTTCACAACACAAAACTTAAATAGAAAATCTCGTGAGCTCCGTTAGCGAAAGAAAACAAAACACCACTTCAAGGTACTGTAATGAACTCATTATTTATTTATATTGGTGTTAAACCTACTATATTCCAACTTCTCTATGGTTTATAAACTCTTTTACTAGCCATAGATTCATCAAAATAAGCAAACAACACACGAAAAACAGAATCTGTCAAAAACAGAACAGTCTGTAGTAATCTATAGCTAACGCAACCTATGGAAACCCAAAAATTCTAAAATAAATCGCTGGACGTGATGAATTTATCTATTAATCATCTGAAAAAGAATTAACTAAATAGCAATTTCCAAATAAAAATTGCAGCGATTCTCGTGAGCGCTAAAGTTTCTGTTTTTTACAGCAAGATCAAAAAGACTTTCCCCAAGTCTTCCCAACGGTTCCACTTGGCGCAAACACTAATTAAACACAAAAAACACAACAAAAACGAAGGCTAGATAAATTATTTATTACTAAACAGGAGCAAAAGGCAAGGAATAAAAATAATTGGGTTGCCTCCCAACAAGCGCTATCGTTTAACGCCCCTAGCTAGGCATAAAAGCGAAGATAGATCTAGGTATTGCCATCTTTGGTAGGCAATCCATAACTGGATCTCATAATAGATTCATATGGTAATTTAATTTTCTTTCTTGGGAAGTGTTCCATGCCTTTCTTTAATGGAAATTGGAATCTAATATTCTCTTCCTTCATATCAATAATTGCACCAATCGTTCTAAGGAAAGGTCTACCAAGAATAATAGGACATGAAGGAATGCAATCTATATCAAGAACAATGAAGTCTACGGGCACATAGTTCCTATTTGAAACAATAAGAACATCATTAATTCTTCCCATAGTTTTCTTAATAGTGGAATCCGCAAGGTGCAAGTTTAAAGAACAATCATCAAAATCACGGAAACCTAGCAAATCACACAATGTTTTTGGAATCGTGGAAACACTAGCACCCAAATCACACAAAGCATAGCACTCATGATCTTTAATTTTTATTTTTATTGTAGGTTCCCACTCATCATAAAGTTTTATAGGGATATAAACTTCCAACTCAAGTTTTTCTTCATAAGATTGCATCAAAGCATCAACGATGTGTTTAGTAAAAGCTTTATTTTGACTATAAGCATGAGGAGAATTTAGCGTGGATTGCAACAAGAAAATACAATCTATCAAAGAGCAATTATCATAATTAAATTCCTTGAAATCCAAAATAGTGGGTTCATTGATATTTAAAGTTTTGACCTCTTCAATCCCACTTTTACCAATTTTTGCATCAAGATCTAAAAACTCCAGATTTTTGGAACGCCTTCTAGGTAAAGGTGGCTCATCTTAAGTCCCATCATTATCAAGATTCATATTGCAAAACAATGATTTAATAGGAACACATCAATAACTTTTAGATCTTCATCTTTATTTTCATAGAAACTAGAAGAACACGCTTTCACAAAGCAATCTTTCTTAGCATGCATCCTAGCGGTTCTTTATTTGCACTCATCAATGGAAATTCTCATGGCTTTGAGAGACTCATTGATATCATGCTTAGGTGGAATAGATCTAAGTTTCAAAGAATCAACATCAAGAGAAATTATATCAACGTTCCTTGCCAATTCATCAACCTTAAGCAATTTTTCTTCAAGCAAAGCATTGAAATTCTTTTGCGAATTCATAAACTCCTTAACACTAGTCTCAAATTCAGAGGGCATCTTATTAAAATTTCCATAAGAATTGTTGTAGGAATTACCATAATTATTAGAGGAATTACTAGGAAACGGCCTAGAATTAAAATTACCTCTATACGCGTTATTACCAAAATTGTTTCTAGCAACAAAATTCACATCCATAGATTCATTATTATTCTCAATCAAGGTAGACAAAGGCACATCATTAGGATCAGAGGAACACTCTTATTAGCAAACAATTTCATAAATTCATCCATCTTTCCACTCAAAACATTAATTTCTTCTATCGCATGCACTTTTTTATTAGTAGATCTTTCGGTGTGCCATTGAGAATAATTAACCATAATATTATCTAGGAGTTTAGTAGCTTCTCCTAAAGTGATTTCCATAAAAGTGCCTCCCGCTGCCGAATCTAAAAGATTTCTAGAAGCAAAATTCAATCCGGCATAAAAATTCTGTATAATCATCCATAAATTCAAACCATGTGTAGGGCAATTACGTATCATTAATTTCATCCTCTCCCAAGCTTGTGCAACATGTTCATGATCAAGTTGCTTAAAATTCATAATATCGTTTCTAAGAGAGATGATCTTAGCGGGAGGAAAATACTTAGAGATAAAAGCATCTTTGCAGTTAGTCCATGAATCAATACTATTTTTAGGCAAAGATGAAAACCAAGCTTTAGCACGATCTCTAAGCAAAAACGGAAATAGCTTCAATTTAACAATATCATTGTCCACATCTTTGTTCTTTTGCATATCACACAAATCAACAAAGTTGTTTAGATGGGTAGCGGCATCTTCACTAGGAAGGCCGGCGAATTGATCTTTCATGACAAGATTCAACAAAGCAACATTAATTTCACAAGATTCAGCATTGGTAAGAGGAGCAATTGGAGTGCTAAGAAAATCATTGTTGTTGGTATTGGCAAAGTCACACAATTTAGTATTATCTTGAGCCATCGTGACAAGCAAGCAATCCAACACATGAGCAAACAAGAAGCAGGCGAAAAAGAGGCGAACAGAAAAAGAGAGGGCGAGAGGAAAAGAGGGCGAATAAAATTGCAAGGGTGAAGTGGGGGAGAGGAAAACGAGAGGCAAATGGCAAATAATGTAATGCGAGGGATAAGAGTTTGTGATGGGTACTTGGTATGTCTTGACTTGGCAACGACGCCAGAAATGGCTCGTTGTCGGGAGTCAAATCTTGACTTGACTTGGCGCGAATCTCCCCGGTAACGGCACCAGAAATCCTTCTTGCTACCTCTTGAGCACTGCATTGGTTTTCCCTTGAAGAGGAAAGGGAGATGCAGCAAAGTAGTGTAAGTATTTCCCTCAGTTTATTAGAACCAAGGTATCAATCCAGTAGGAGATCATGCTCAAGTCCCACGCACCTACACAAACAAATAAGAACCTCGCAACCAACGCGATAAAGGGGTTGTCAATCCCTTCACGGTCACTTGCGAGAGTGAGATCTGATAGATATGATAAGATAATATTTTTGGTATTTTTATGATAAAGAGAAATAAAGATGCAAAGTAAAATAAATGGCAATATAAATAACTAAGTGTTGGGAGATTAATATGATGGAAGATAGACCCGGGGGCCATAGGTTTCACTAGTGGCTTCTCTCAATGGCATAAGTATCACAGTGGGTAAACGAACTACTGTCGAGAAATTGATAGAATTGAGCGTAGTTATGAGAATATCTAGGTATGATCATGTATATAGGCATCACGTCCATGACAATTAGACCGAAACGATTCTGCATCTACTACTATTACTCCACACATCGACCGCTATCCAGCATGCATCTAGAGTATTAAGTTCATAAGAACAGAGTAATGCTTTAAGGAAGATGACATGATGTAGAGGGATAAACTCATGCAATATTATATAAACCCCATCTTTTTATCCTCAATGTCAACAATACAATACGTGTCGTTTCCCTTTATGTCACTGGGATTGAGCACCGCAAGATTGAACCCAAAGCTAAGCACTTCTCCCATTGCAAGAAAGATCAATCTGGTAGGCACAACCAAACTGATAATTCGAAGA
Source organism: Triticum urartu (assembly GCF_056163025.1). Taxonomy (NCBI): domain Eukaryota; kingdom Viridiplantae; phylum Streptophyta; class Magnoliopsida; order Poales; family Poaceae; genus Triticum; species Triticum urartu. Next base: position 387,183,995 of record NC_141877.1, read on the forward strand.
GACTTGCAAAGATAAACCAATCATACATAAAAGAATTCAGAGGAGATTCAAATATTGTTCATAGATAAACTGGATCATAATCCCACAATTCATCGGATCTCGACAAACACACCGCAAAAGAAGATTACATCGAATAGATCTCCAAGAAGATCGAGGAGAACTTTGTATTGAGATCCGAAGAGAGAGAAGAAGCCATCTAGCTAATAGCTATGGACCCGCAGGTCTGAAGTAAACTACTCACACATCACCAGAGAGGCCATGGAGTTGATGTAGAGGCCCTCTATGATTAATGTCCCCTCCGGCTAAGCTCCGGAAAAGGCCCCGAGATGGGATCTCTCGGGTACAGAAGGTTGCGGCAGTGCAATTAGGTTTTCGTGGTGCTCCTAGATGTTTGGGGGGGGGAGGGTACGTGGATATATATAGGAGGAAGAAGTAGGTCGGTGGAGCAACGAGGGGCCCACGAGGGTGGAGGGCGCGCCCAGGGAGGGTAGGCGCGCCCCCTGCCTCGTGGCTTCCTCGATTGTTTCTTGATGCCCACTCCAATTCTCCTGGATCGCGTTCGTTGAGAAAATCACGTTCCCGAAGGTTTCATTCCGTTTGGACTCTGTTTGATATTCCTTTTCGGTGAAACCCTAAAATAGGCAAAAAACAACAATTTGGGCTGGGTATCCGGTTAGTAGGTTAGTCCCAAAAATGATATAAAGTTAAAATAAAGCCCATTGACATCCAAAATAGATAATGTAATAGCATGGAGCAATCAAAAATTATAGATACGTTGGAGACGTATCAACCTTATATGGTCTTACATCCAATGTAAATGGTTTACTGAATCTCGATCACAGTGATACACATAATATTGATGCCAAAAGATACAAAGTTAATAATGATAGTGCAACTTATTGTGTGGCACTGCCATTTAGGTCATATTGGTGTAAAACGCATGAAGAAACTCCATGCTGATGGGTTTTTGGAATCACTTAATTATGAATCACTTGATGCTTGCGAACCATGCCTCATGGGCAAGATGACTAAAACTCCGTTCTCTGGAACAATGGAGCGAGCCACTAACTTATCAAAAATAATACATACCGATGTATGCGGTCTGATGAGTGTTAAGGCTCGTGGAGGGCATCATTATTTTCTGACCTTCACAGATGATTTGAGCAGATATGGGTATATCTACTTGATGAAACACAAGTCTAAAACATTTGAAAAGTTCAAAGAATTTCAGAGTGAAGTAGAGAATCATTGTAACAAGAAAATAAAGTTTCTATGATCTGATCGCAGAGGCGAATATTTGAGTTATGAGTTTGGCCTTCAATTAAAACAATGTGGAATAGTTTCACAGACTCATGCCACCTGGAACACCACAACATAATGGTGTGTGTGAATGTCATAACCGTACTTTATTAGATATGGTGCGATCTATGATGTCTCTTACCGAATTACTACTATCGTTTTGGGGTTATGCATTAGAGACAGCTGCATTCACGTTAAATAGGGCACCATATAAATCCGTTGAGACGACACCATATGAATTGTGGTTTGGCAAGAAACCTAAGCTATCGTTTCTTAAATTTTAGGGTTGCTATGCTTATGTGAAAAAGTTACAACCTGATAAGCTCGAACCCAAATCGGAGAAATCCATCTTCATAGGATGCCCAAAGGAAACTGTTGGATACATCTTCTATCACAGATCCGAAGGCAAGTTATCTGTTGCTAAGAATGGATCCTTTCTAGAGAAGGAGTTTCTCTCGAAAGAAGTGAGTGGGAGGAAAGTAAAACTTGATGAGGTAGTTGTACCTTCTCCCAAATTGGAAAATGGTTCATCACAGAAAACAATTCCAGTGATGCCTACACCAATTAGTGAGGAAGTTAATGATGATGATCATGAAACTTCAGATCAAGTTACTACCGAACCTCGTAGGTCAACCAGAGTATGTTACGCACCAGAGTGGTATGGTAATCCTGTTCTGGAAGCCATGTTACTAGACCATGATGAACCTACGAACTATGAGGAAGCGATGATGAGCCCAGATTCCGCGAAATGGCTTGAGGCCATGAAATCTGAGATGGGATCCATGTATGAGAACAAAGTATGGACTTTGATTGACTTGCCCAATGATTGGCGAGCCATTGAGAATAAATGGATCTTCAAGAGAAATACAGACGCTGATAGTAGTGTTACTATCTACAAAGATTGACTTGTCGAAAAGGGTTTTTACAAGTTCAAGATGTTGACTACGATGAGATTTTCTCACTCATATCGATGCTTAAAGTCTGTCCGAATCATGTTAGCAATTGCCACATTTTATGAAATTTGGCAAATGGATGTCAAAACTGCATTCCTTAATGGATATCTTAAAGAAGAATTGTATATGATGCAACCAGAAGGTTTTGTCAATCCTAAAGGTGCTAACAAAATGAGCAAGCTCCAACGATCCATCTATGGACTAGTGCAAGCATCTCGGAGTTGGAATTTGCGCTTTGATAAGTTGATCAAAGCTTATAGTTTTATACAGACTTGCGGTGAAGCCTGTATTTACAAGAAAGTGACTGGGAGCACTACAGCCTTTCTGATAAGTATATGTAAATGACATATTGTTGATCAGAAATAATGTAGAATTTTTGGAAAGCATAAAGGAGTAGTTGAAAGAAGTTTTTCAAAGAAACACCTCAGTGAAGCTTCTTACATATTGAGCATCAAGATCTATAGAGATAGATCAAGATGCTTGATAAAAAATTTCAATGAGTACATACCTTGACAAGTTTTTGAAGTAGTTCAAAATGGAACAGTCAAAGAAGGAGTTCTTGCCTGTGTTGCAAGGTATGAAGTTGAGTAAAGACTCAAAACCCGACCATGGCAGAAAGTAATAAGAGAATGAAAAGTCATTCCCTATGCCTCAGCCATAGGTTCTATAAAGCATGATATGTTGTGTACCAGACCTATTATGTACCTCAGCATGAGTTTGGCAAGAGGGTACAATAGTGATCCAGGAGTGGATCACTGGACATCGGTCAGAATTATCCTTAGTGGAATAAGGATATGTTTCTCGGTTATGGAGGTGAAAAAAGTTCGTCATAAAGAGTTACGTCGATGCAAGTTTTGACACCGATCTGGATGACTCTGAGTCTCAATCTGGATATATATTGAAAGTGGGAGCAATTAGCTAGAGTAGCTCCGTGCAGAGCATTATAGACATAGAAAAATTTGCAAAATACATACGGCTCTGAATGTGGCAGACCCGTTGACTAAATTTCTCTCACAGGCAAAACATGATCACTCTTTGGGTGTTAATCACATAGTGATGTGAACTAGATTATTGACTCTAGTAAACCCTTTGGGTATTAGTCACATGGAGATGTGAACTAATCACATAAAGATGTGAACTATTGGCATTAAATCACATGACGATGTGAACTAGATTATTGACTCTAGTGCAAGTGGGAGACTGAAGGAAATATGACCTAGAGGCAATAATAAAGTTGTTATTTATATTTCCTTATATTATGATAAATGTTTATTATTCATGCTAGAATTGTATTAACCGAAAACTTGATACATGTGTGAATACATAGACAAACAGAGTGTCCCTAGTATGCCTCTACTTGACTAGCTTGTTAATCAAAGATGGTTAAGTTTCCTAGCCATAGACATGTGTTGTCATTTGATGAATGGAATCACATCATTAGAGAATGATGTGATGGACAAGACCCATCCATTAGCTTAGCACTATGATTGTTTAGTTTGTTGCTATTGCTTTCTTCATGACTTATACATGTTCCTATGACTATGAGATTATGCAACTCCTGAATACCGGAGGAATACTTAGTGTGCTCTCAAACGTCACAATGTAACTGGGTGATTATAAAGATGCTCTATGATGTCTACTACACAACCTTCTTCTTGTAGACGTTGTTGGGCCTCCAAGTGCAGAGGTTTGTAGGACAGTAAAAATTTTCCCCCAAGTGGATGACCTAAGGTTTATCAATCCGTGGGAGGCGTAGGTTGAAGATGGTCTCTCTCAAACAACCCTACAACCAAATAACAAAGAGTCTCTTGTGTCCCCAACACACCCAATACAATGGTAAATTGTATAGGTGCACTAGTTCGGCGAAGAGATGGTGATACAAGTGCAATATGGATGGTAGACATAGGTTTTTTGCAATCTGAAATTATAAAAACAACAAGATAACAAGTAATAAAAGTGAGCGTAAATGGTATTGCAATGCTAGGAAACAAGGCCTAGGGTTCATACTTTCACTAGTGCAAGTTCTCTCAACAATAATAACATAATTGGATCATATAACTATCCCTCAACATGCAACAAAGAGTCACTCCAAAGTCACTAATAGCGGAGAACAAACGAAGAGATTATTGTAGGGTATGAAACCACCTCAAAGGTATCCTTTCTGATCGATCTATTCAAGATTCCATGGTAAAATAATGCGAAGCTATTCTTCCCGTTCAATCTATCAAAGAGTTCATACTAGAATAACACCTTAAGACACAAATCAACCAAAACCCTAATGTCACCTAGATACTCCAATGTCACCTCAAGTATCTGTGGGTATGATTATACGATATGTATCACACAATCTCAGATTCATCTATTCAACCAACACAAAGAACTTCAAAGAGTGCCCCAAAGTTTCTACCGGAGAGTCAAGACGAAAACGTGTGCCAACCCCTATGCATAAGTTCACGAGGTCACGTTGATCACCAAAACATACATCAAGTGGATCACGTGATATCCCATTGTCACCATAGAGAAGAACGTGCAAGACATACATCAAGTGTTCTCAAATCCTTAAAGACTCAATCCGATAAGATAACTTCAAAGGGAAAACTCAATTCATCACAAGAGAGTAGAGGGGAAGAAACATCATAAGATCCAAATATAATAGCAAAGCTCGCGATACATCAAGATTGTGCCGACTGAAGAACACGAGAGAGAGAGAGATCGAACACATAGCTACTGGTAAATACCCTCAGCCCGAGGGTGAACCACTCCCTCCTCGTCATGGAGAGCGCCGGGATGATGAAGATGGCCACCGGAGAGGGATTGCCCCCTCCAGCAGGGTGCCGGAACGGGTCTAGATTGGTTTTCGGTGGCTACGGAGGCTTCTGGCGGCGGAACTCCCGATCTATTCTGTTCCTCGATGTTTTTAGGGTATATGGACATATATAAGTGAAAGAAGTCGATCAGGGGAGCCACGTGGGGCCCACGAGGGTGGGGGCGCACCCAGGGGGTAGGGCGCGCCTCCCTGCCTCGTGGCTTCCTCGAAGCTTCCCTGACGTCTAATCCAAGTCTCCTGGATTGCTTCCGTTCCAAAAATAACTCTCCCGAAGGTTTCATTCCATTTGGACTCCGTTTGGTATTCCTTTTCTTCGAAACACTGAAATAGGCAAGAAAACAACAATTTGGGTTGGGCCTCCGGTTAATAGATTAGTCCCAAAAATAATATAAAAGTGTATAATAAAGCCCATAAACATCCAAAATAGATAATATAATAGCATGAAAAAAATCAAAAATTATAGATACATTGGAGACGTATGAGCTTCCCCAAGCTTAATTCTTGCTCGTCCTCGAGTAGGTAAATGATAAAAACAGAATTTTTGATGTGGAATGCTACCTAACATATTTATCCATGTAATCCTCTTTATTGTGGCAAGAATATTCAGATCCATAAGATTCAAGACAAAAGTTTAATATTGACATAAAAATAATAATACTTCAAGCATACTAACTAAGCAATCATGTCTTCTCAAAATAAGATGGCCAAAGAAAGTTCATCCCTACAAAATCATATAGTTTGGTCATGCTCCATTTTCGTCACACAAGAATGCTCTCATCATGCACAACCCTGATGACAAGCCAAGCAATTGTTTCATACTTCAGTAATCTCAAACTTTTTTCAACTTTCGCGCAATACATGAGAGTGAGCCATGGATATAGCACTATGGGTGGAATAGAATATAATGAAGGGGGTTATGTGGAGAAGACAAAAAGGAGAAAGTCTCACATTGACGCGGCTAATCAATGGGCTAGGGAGATGCCCATCAATTGATGTCAATGCAAGGAGTAGGGATTACCATGCAATAGATGCATGGTGCTACTTTGAAGCACAAGTGTGGAAAAAAGGATAGTAGCATTGTCCCTTTTTTATTTTGCCTTTATTTTTTTATTTGGCCTTTCTTTTTTTCTTTTTTTCTTTTTTTGGGACAATGCTCTATTAATGATGATCATCACACTTCTGTTTATTTACAACTCAAAGATTACAACTCGATACTAGAACAAAGTATGACTCTATATGAATGCCTCCGGCGGTGTACCAGGATGTGCAATGACTCATGATTGACATGTATGAAAGAATTATGAACGGTGGCTTTGCCACAAATACGATGTCAACTATATGATCATGCAAGGCAATATGACAATGATGATGCGTGTCATAATAAACGGAACGGTGGAAAGTCGCATGGCAATATATCTCATAATGGCTATGGAAATGCCATAATAGGTAGGTATGGTGGCTGTTTTGAGGAAGATATAAGGAGGTTTATGTGTGATAGAGTGTATCGTATCACGGGGTTCGGATGCACTGGCGAAGTTTGCACCAACTCTCAAGGTGAGAAAGGGCAATGCACGGTACCGAAGAGGCTAGCAATGATGGAAGGATGAGAGTGCGTATAATCCATGGACTCGACATTAGTCATAAAGAACTCACATACTTATTGCAACAATCTACAAGTCATAAAAAACCAAGTACTACGTGCATGCTCCTAGGGGGATAGATTGGTAGGAAAAGACCATCGATCGTCCCCGACCGCCACTCATAAGGAAGACAATCAAATAACACCTCATGTTTCAAATTTGTTACACAACGTTTACCATACGTGCATGCTACGAGACTTGCAAACTTCAACACAAGTATTTCTCAAATTCACAACTACTCAACTAGCACAACTTTAATATCACTATATCCATATCTCAAAACAATCATCAAGTATCAAACTTCTCTTAGTATTCAATGCACTTATATGAAAGTTTTTCATTATCTCAAAAGCGAATTACCATGCTGTTCTCAAGGACCCTCAAAAATAATATAAGTGAAGCATGAGAGATTAATTATTTCTATAAAATAAAACACCGCCGTGCTCTAAAAGATATAAGTGAAGCACTAGAGCAAATGACAAACTACTCCAAAAGATATAAGTGAAGATCAATGAGTAGTCGAATAATTATGCAACTATGTGAATACTCTCTAACATTTAAGAATTTCAGATCTTGTTATTTTATTAAAACAGCAAGCAAAATAAAATAAAATGACGCTCCAAGAAAAACACATATCATGTGGCGAATAAAAATATAGCTCCAAGTAAAGTTACCAATGAACTAAGACGAAAGAGGGGATGCCATCCGGGGCATCCCCAAGCTTAGGATCTTGGTTGTCCTTGAATATTACCTTGGGGTGCCTTGGGCATCCCCAAGCTTAGGCTCTTGCCACTCCTTATTCCATAGTCCATCGGATCTTTACCCAAAACTTGAAAACTTCACAACACAAAACTTAATAGAAAAGTCGTGAGCTCCGTTAGTATAAGAAAATAAATCACCACTTAGGTACTGTTGTGAACTCATTCTAAATTCATATTGGTGTAATATCTACTGTATTGCAACTCATCTATGGTTCATACCCTCCGATACTACTCATAGATTCATCAAAATAAGCAAACAACACATAGAAAACAGAATCTGTCAAAAATAGAACAGTCTGTAGTAATATGGATCAAACGTATACTTATGGAACCCCAAAAATTATAAAATAAAATTCTGGACGTGAGGAATTTGTCTATTAATCATCTGCAAAAAGAATCAACTTAATCACACTCTCCGGTAAAAAATGGCAGCTAATCTCGTGAGCGCTAAAGTTTCTGTTTTTTACAGCAAGATCACAAAGACTTCACCCAAGTCTTCCCAAAGGTTCTACTTGGCACAAACACTAATTAAAAGCATAAAAACACATATAAAAAAGGCTAGATAAATTATTTATTACTAAACAGGAACAAAAATAAAATTGGGTTGCCTCCCAACAAGCGCTAACGTTTAAGGCCCCTAGCTAGGCATGATGATTTCAATGATGCTCAGATAAAAGATAAGAATTGAAACATAAAGAGAGCATCATGAAGAAATATGACTAGCACATTTAAGTCTAACCCACTTCCTATGCATAGGGATTTTGTGAGCAAACAACTTATGGGAACAATAATCAACTAGCATAGGAAGGCAAAACAAGCATAACTTCAAAACTTTAAGCACATAGAGAGGAAACTTGATATTATTGCAATTCCTACAAGCATATATTCCTCCCTCATAATAATTTTCAGTAGCTTCATGAATTAATTCAACAATATAACTATCACATAAAGCATTCTTTTCATGATCTACAAGCATAGAAATTTTATTACTCTCCACATAAGAAAAATTCTTCTCATTCGGAATAGTGGGAGTATCATAAGAAACTCGAATACTATAAATTGTTTCCACATTAAAAGAGTAATGTTCAGAAAAAGGGTAATCATAATCATGACAAGTTTTATAAATATAATCATCACTACTTTTTATAGCATAAGTGTCATCACAATAATCATCATAGGTAGCAACTTTGTTCTCATCATAATCAATTGAAACCTCTTCCAAGATAGTGGAATCATTACTAAATAAAGTCATGACCTCTCCAAATCCACTTTCATAATTATCACAGTAAGATTCAACATCCTCCAAAATAGTGGGATCATTACTTCCTAAAGTTGACACTCTTCCAAACCCACTTTCATCAATATAATCATCATAAGTAGGAGGCATGCTATCATCATGATAAATTTGCATATCAAAACTTGGGAAACTACAAATATCATCTTCATTAAACATACCATCCCCAAGCTTTGTACAAACATTAATTGCAGCAAATACATTTTCAAACATGTCATTCTCATCAAACATAGCATCCCCAAGCTTGGGCCTTTTCATATCATAAGCATAATCACTCTCATCATTAGTAGTATGGATAACACCAATAGTATAACAATTATCATCATCACAATGAGTAATAGGAGCAACATCATTTGGGAGGGATACATTTTTACCTTTGCTTCTCCGTCTTTTCTTTTTCTTCTTCACATCATGTGTATATTTAATCCTCTTTTCGGAGCTCCTTATTGATGAAATTGGTTGAATAGAAGGCTCCTCCTCGTTACCTTCAAGCGCTAACCTCCCCGGCAACGGCGCCAAAAAAGAGCTTGATGTCTACTACACAACCTTCTTCTTGTAGACGTTGTTGGGCCTCCAAGTGCAGAGGTTTGTAGGACAGTAGCAAATTTCCCTCAAGTGGATGACCTAAGGTTTATCAATCCGTGGGAGGCATAGGTTGAAGATGGTCTCTCTCAAACAACCCTGCAACCAAATAACAAAGAGTCTCTTGTGTCCCCAACACACCCAATACAATGGTAAATTGTATAGGTGCACTAGTTTGGAGAAGAGATGGTGATACAAGCGCAATATGGATAGTAGATAATGGTTTTTGTAATCTGAATATATAAAAACAGCAAGGTAACTAATGGTAAAAGTGGGCGTAAACAGTATTGCAATGTGTTGAAACAAGGCCTAGGGTTCATACTTTCACTAGTGCAAGTTCCCTCAACAATAATAACATAATTGGATCACATAACTATCCCTCAACATGCAACAAAGAGTCACTCCAAAGTCACTAATAGCGGAGAACAAACGAAGAGATTATTGTAGGGTATGAAACCACCTCAAAGGTATCCTTTCTGATCGATCTATTCAAGATTCCATAGTAAAATAATGCGAAGCTATTCTTCCCGTTCAATCTATCAAAGAGTTCGTACTAGAATAACACCTTAAGACACAAATCAACCAAAACCCTAATGTCACCTAGATACTCCAATGTCACCTCAAGTATCTGTGGGTATGATTATACGATATGTATCACACAATCTCAGATTCATCTATTCAACCAACACAAAGAACTTCAAAGAGTGCCCCAAAGTTTCTACCGGAGAGTCAAGACGAAAACGTGTGCCAACCCCTATGCATAAGTTCACGAGGTCACGTTGATCACCAAAACATACATCAAGTGGATCACGTGATATCCCATTGTCACCATAGAGAAGAACGTGCAAGACATACATCAAGTGTTCTCAAATCCTTAAAGACTCAATCCGATAAATAACTTCAAAGGGAAAACTCAATTCATCACAAGAGAGTAGAGGGGAAGAAACATCATAAGATCCAAATATAATAGCAAAGCTCGCGATACATCAAGATTGTGCCGACTGAAGAACACGAGAGAGAGAGAGAGATCGAACACATAGCTACTGGTAAATACCCTCAGCCCGAGGGTGAACTACTCCCTCCTCGTCATGGAGAGCGCCGGGATGATGAAGATGGCCACCAAAGAGGGATTGCCCCCTCCAGTAGGGTGCCGGAATGGGTCTAGATTGGTTTTCGGTGGCTACGGAGGCTTCTGGCGGCGGAACTCCCGATCTATTCTGTTACCCGATGTTTTTAGGGGATATGGACATGTATAGGAGAAAGAAGTCGGTTAGGGGAGCCACGAGGAGCCCACGAGGGTGGAGGCATGCCCAGGGGGTAGGGCGCGCCTCCCTGCCTCGTGGCTTCCTTGAAGCTTCCCTGACGTCTACTCCAAGTCTCCTGGATTGCTTCCATTCCAAAAATAACTCTCCCGAAGGTTTCATTCTGCTTGGACTCCGTTTGATATTCCTTTTCTTTGAAACACTGAAATAGCCAAGAAAACAACAATTTGGGCTGGGTCTCCGGTTAATAGGTTAGTCCCAAAAATAATATAAAAGTGTATAATAAAGCCCATAAACATCCAAAACAGATAATATAATAGCATGGAACAATCAAAAATTATTGATATGTTGGAGATGTATCACTCTACAGGTGTCTCCGATGGTGTTTGTTGAGTTGGCATAGATCGAGATTAGGATTTGTCACTCCAATTGTCAGAGAGGTATCTCTGGGCCCTCTCGGTAATGCTCATCACTATAAGCCTTGCAAGCAATGTGACTAAAGAGTTAGTTACGGGATGATGCATTATGGAATGAGTAAAGAGACTTGCCGGTAACGAGATTGAACTAGGTATGAGGATACCGACGATCGAATCTCGGGCAAGTAACATACCGATGACAAAGGGAACAACATATGTTGTTATGCGGTTTGATCGATAAAGATCTTCGTAGAATATGTAGGAGCCAATAGGAGCATCCAGTGTCCACTATTGGTTATTGACCGGAGATGTGTCTCGGTCATGTCTACATAGTTCTCGAACCCGTAGGGTCCGCACGCTTAACGTTCGATGACGATTTGTATTATGAGTTATGTGATTTGATGACCAAAGTTTGTTCGGAGTCCCGGATGAGATCACGGACATGATGAGGAGTCTCGAAATGGTCGAGATGTCAAGATCGATATATTGGAAGGCTATATTTAGACATCGGAAAGGTTCTGAGTGGTTCGGGTATTTTTCGGAGTACCAGAGAGTTACAGGAATTCACCGAGGGAAGTATTGAGTCTTCATGGGCCTTAGTGGAAAGGAGAGAAGGGCCACAAGGGGAGGCCGCGCGCCCACCCATGGGCTGGTCCGAATTAGACTAGGGAGGGGGCGGCTCCCCCCTCTTTCCTTCTCCCTCTCCTCTCCTTCCTTCTTCTCCTACTTGGACTAGGAAAGGGGGAAACCTACTCCTACTAGGAGTAGGAATCCCCCCTTTTGGCGCGCCCCTTGTGGATGGCCCTCCTCCTCCTCCCCTCCTTTATATACGGGGGAGGGGGCACCCCATGGACACCCCATGCCCCCCTCCAGAGTTTTTCACCTCGGTCATATTGTCGTAGTGCTTAGGCGAAGCCCTGCGTCGGTAACTTCATCATCACCGTCACCACGTCGTCGTGCTGACAAAACTCTCCCACGGCCTCAACTGGATCAAGAGTTCGAGGGACATCACCGAGCTGAACGTGTGCAAATCGCGGAGGTGCCGTCCATTCGGTACTTGGATCGGTTGGATAGTGAAGATGTTCGACTACATCAACCGCGTTACTAAACGCTTCTGCTTTCAGTCTACGAGGGTACGTGGACACACTCTCCCTGCTCGTTGCTATGATTCTCCTAGATAGATCTTGCGTGATCGTAGGAATTTTTTGAAATACTACGTTCCCCAACAGATCCTTGGCAGCCACATGGCGCTACGCCCGCAGGGCCACCGGCTCGCCCGAGTCCCGAACATGTCGACGCTTGCGCGCTGTGGAAGCATGAGAGCGGATCAGGGGAGAACACGTTGTAGGAGAAGCCGAAGCAGGACCAGATCTTGAAGCCGACCCGGTCCTTATCCAGACGCCGACAAATGCCCATCATCGACTGCTTGAAGCCCGAGGAAGCCCTGCTCTTTGACGAATATTTCCTCAGCATATATTTCTTCTTTTGCTTAGACGAGGGCGGCTCCGATGGCCGGAGAGGAGAAGGAGGCAGGTCCTCAATCCCAGAGAAGGTGGGGGACAGCGGGCGAACTGACAGATTGGAGCAAACCCCAGAGATGGGAGTGCCCGTGGTCGTAGCAGCATTTTCCTTTTGAACACCCTCACGCACGTACCCTACTCCTTGACTAGGCACCTCCATCGCCTCCTTTTGAGCCTTACCCACCGGGGCATTGGACTTAAACAACTCGCGCTCAGCATCATCAAGGCCACCCCGTTCAGAGTGAGTGAAACGAGGGTCAGAGCCCTCACTAGGATTCTGCCCACCAACAGAGCCATCACCATTCTTGTCATTTTTATCAAGATTCTTAGAACTAGGAGGAGGAGGGGGTGGGGGAGCCTCAAACGCCTCACCACCCTCCACCCGAACCCGCAGCCGCATGCCATCAGACGATGGGAAGACTGTTGGGGAACGCAGTATTTCAAAAAATTCCATATGATCACGCAAGATCTATCTAGGATATGCATAGCAATGAGAGGGGAGAGTATCTCTACGTACCCTCATAGACCGAAAGCGGAAGCATTATGAAACGCGGTTGATGTAGTCGAATATATTCACGATCCAACCGATCAAGTACCGAACGCACGGCACCTCCGTGATCTGCACACGTTCAGCTCGGTGACGTCCTTCATACTCTTGATCCAGTTGAGGTCGAGGGAGAGTTTCATCAGCACGATGACGTGATGACGGTGATGATGAAGTTACCGACGCAGGGCTTCACCTAAGCACTACAACGATATGACCGAGGTGGAATTCTGTGGAGGGGGGCACCGCACACGGCTAAACAATCAACTTGTGTGTCTATGGGGTGCCCCCTCCACCGTATATAAAGGAGGGGAGGAGGGGAGGGTCGGCCCTCTCTATGGCGCGCCCAAGGGGGAGTCCTACTCCCAGTAGGAGTAGGTTCCCCCCTTCCCTAGTTGGAGTAGGAGAAGAAGGAAGAGGGCGAGAGAGGGAAGGAAAGGGGGGGCTGGCCCCCCACCTAATTCGGATTGGGATTGGGGGGGCGCCCTCCACTTGGCCGCCTCCTCCTCTCTCCCACTAAGGCCCAATAAGGCACATTGACTCCCCGGGGGGTTCCGGTAACCCCCGGGTACTCCGGTAAATGCCCGAACTCATCCGGAACCATTCCGATGTCCAGACATAGCCTTCCAATATATCAATCTTTATGCCTCGACCATTTCGAGACTCCTCGTCATGTCCGCGATCACATCTGGGACTCCGAACTACCTTCGGTACATCAAAACACATAAACTCATAATACCGATCGCCATCGAACGTTAAGCGTGCGGACCCTACGGTTCGAGAACTATGTATACATGACCGAGACTCACTTCCGGTCAATAACCAATAGCGGAACCTGGATGCTCATATTGGTTCCTACATATTCTAGATCTTTATTGGTCAAACCGCATAACAACATACGTTGTTCCCTTTGTCATCGGTATGTTACTTGCCCGAGATTCGATCGTCTGTATCTCAATACCTAGTTCAATCTCGTTACCGGCAAGTCTCTTTACTCGTTCCGTAATGCATCATCCCACAACTAACTCATTAGTCACATTGCTTGCAAGGCTTATAGTGATGTGCATTACCGAGAAGGCCCAGAGATACCTCTCCGACAATCGGAGTGACAAATCCTAATCTCGATCTATGCCAACTCAACAAATACCATCGGAGAGACATGTAGAGCATCTTTATAGTCACCCAGTTACATTGTGACATTTGATAGCACACTAAGTGTTCCTCCGGTATTCGGGAGTTGCATAATCTCATAGTCATAGGAACATGTATAAGTCATGAAGAAAGTAATAACAATAAACTAAACGATCATACTGCTAAGCTAACAGATGGGTCAAGTCAATCACATCATTCTATAATGATACTTGCTCATCAAATGATAACTCATGTCCATGGCTATGAAACTTAACCATCTTTGATTAACGAGCTAGTCAAGTAGAGGCATACTAGTGACACTCTGTTTGTCTATGTATTCACACATGTACTAAGTTTCCGGTTAATACAATTGTAGCATGAATAATAAACATTTATCATGATATAAGGAAATATAAATAACAACTTTATTATTGCCTCTAGGGCATATTTCCTTCAAAGACATCGATAGCACCTCGGACACACACAGGATCCACACACCAAACCTTGAGCCGCACCGGGCCAATCTTCTCCAAGGACTCAGCATCCACCTCCACAGGTTTACCAACTAAAACACCAAATGCCATCAGAAACGGCACCGAACGCAGACCGGCCGGAACATCATCAACTAGCACCCAGACTTGATAGAGCGGTCCCACCGCTTTAATGCCGCAAGTCGCCGCTTGTACAGGAGGAGATCATGTGCAGACAATCCTTGGAGGGGAAGACCACCGCAAACTCAAAATCAGATAGCTGGTTCACTCGCCAGTCCCAACCCCCCTCATCCCAGATCCGAAGCCCTTCCAGCAAGGTCTGAGGAGAAATCTTTTGACCCTGAACCATCACAATGGCAGCATTGGAGAGAGATGGGGCCGTAACCACCAGCGGAAGCTCACTATATAGAGCAAAGAAAGAGCATCCAAGGAGGCCCGTCCCAAAGTGAACAAAAGCCGGGGGTTTCATTCGGTTTTGACAGTCAACAATGAGGTGTTCCTCAGATCTACAGATCGGACAGAATGGAGGGTTGAAGCACCTCGATTGGAAGTCGCCAGGATGGTGGCAGGCGAAGCATGTGAGAGCGGAAGGGTTGTTCGGCGCACTGGCATTTTGGCGAGGGGGAGGAGGAGGAGGAGGGGGAACGATGCCATCCCCCAGCCCCATTGAAGAGGATTCAGGGGCAGGGTAGGAGGACGGCGCGCCTTGAACTGCATGGATGCAAGGCCAGAGAAGTCGCGCGGAGGCGGACGGGAGCCGGCCCCAGCACTAGAGGGACGAGGAGGCTGCCACAGCGGAGTTTCCGGGCCCTGACCAGAAGTAGGAGCCGGGCGCGGGCCCGAGAAGGAGGAGCCACCAGCCCCGCCCGACGTCGCGACCTCCCAGGGATCCCGCGGCAAAGGCCCTCCAGCAACAGATCCAGACCCCAGGAGGCCAGATCTAGGCTGCGCCGCTCGCGCTCATCGCGCTGGAGCCACTTCGAGCCAGCCGCCCAAGCCTCGCGGTCGCGAGCCACCTACTCACGTGCCGCCTGCTCGGCCTCCAGCTTTGAGCACAGAGAAGCTTCATACTACAGATCAAGCCCAGAGCCCAACAACTCCTCGTGCCGGCGCTTGCTGCCGAGCATGGCTTATCTAGAAGAGGAGGTGGAGTGGATCTGAGGAGACAACGGATAGGAGCTCTGTGTTTACGCAGATCTGCAACAAAGGCCGGAAACCCTAGGATGGGGGTAGGGAGCCGCGGCGCACCCATAAATAGCCCGAGCGAGCCAGCCCCACCTGGGCCGAGCAAGCCACATGGGCCAAGGAGGAGGGGAGGGACCATTGCCACCACCAACTACCCAGGGCCCACACAAGGGAGAGGAGGAAAAGCGTCCACCGAGGACAGAGGAGGGGTGCGGGCCGCCCACTCGCGGACGGCCCAGGATCCAGCCCCCCATGGGGCCCACTAACCACCGAGGGGCGAGCCAGATCTAGGGTTAGCACGTCCGCTGCCGCCGCAACCCCCGATGAGCCAAGGAGCGCCGGCGACGGCGCCCCAGAGAAGGCGAAGGGGAGGCTGGAGAGCCGCACAAGCCAGGGAGGCACACACCGCCGTCCACCGCCCTCACCATGGCCTGTGCCGCACCAAGGATCCCATAAGCCGCAGAGGGGGAGGAGAACTTACCAGACTTCCAACGACGGCGGGACATGCGAAGCCAGCCATCGCCCCCTCCAGCGACGCCACTGGCCGGCACCGACCCCCAGGGGAAAACTTGCGGGGGCGGGGCGCGCCCTTGGACGCCAGTGCCAACAGTAGGGGCACCAACGAGGGAGCGACCTCCCCGTCGGAGGAATCATCACCATCATCGCCCAGAGCCCAGAAACGAGATCCGAAAGACGGCGCCGAGGCCACCGACGGGCACGACGGCGATGAGGGAGGAGAGGGAAAGGAGCTGGGCGCAGAGGGCGACATGGGGGAGGGGTGTTGGAAATATGCCCTAGAGGCAATAATAAAAGCATTATTATTATATTTCCTTGTTCATGATAATTGTCTTTTATTCATGCTATAATTGTGTTATCCGGAAATTGTAATACATGTGTGAATACTTAGACACCAACATGTCCCTAGTAAGCCTCTAGTTAACTAGCTCGTTGATTAACAGATAGTCATGGTTTCCTGACTATGGACATTGGATGTCATTGATAACGAGATCACATCATTAGGAGAATGATGTGATGGACAAGACCCAATCCTAAACATAGCACAAGATCGTATAGTTCGTTTGCTAGAGTTTTTCCAATGTCAAGTATCTTTTCCTTAGACCATGAGATCGTGTAACTCCCGGATAACGTAGGAGTGCTCTGGGTATACCAAACGTCACAACGTAACTGGGTGACTATAAAGGTATACTACGGGTATCTCCGAAAGTGTCTGTTGGGTTGACACGGATCAAGACTGGGATTTGTCACTCCGTATGACAGAGAGGTATCACTGGGCCCACTCGGTAATGCATCATCATAATGAGCTCAAAGTGACCAAGTGTCTGGTCACGGGATCATGCATTATGGTACGAGTAAAGTGACTTGCCGGTAACGAGATTGAACGAGGTATTGGGATACCGACGATCGAATCTCGGGCAAGTAACATACCGATTGACGAAGGGAATTGTATACGGGGTTGCTTGAATCCTCGACATCGTGGTTCATCCGATGAGATCATCGAGGAGCATGTGGGAGCCAACATGGGTATCCAGATCCCGCTGTTGGTTATTGACCGGAGAGCCGTCTCGGTCATGTCTACATGTCTCCCGAACCCGTAGGGTCTACACACTTAAGGTTCGGTGACGCTAGGGTTGTAGAGATATGAATATGCAGTAACCCGAAAGTTGTTCAGAGTCCCGGACGAGATCCTGGACGTCACAAGGAGTTACGGAATGGTCCGGAGGTGAAGAATTATATATAGGAAGTGCAGTTTCGGCCATCGGGTGAGTTTCGGGGTAACCGGTATTGTACCGGGACCACCGGAAGGGTCCCGGGGGTCCACCGGTTGGGGCCACCCATCCCGGAGGGCCCCATGGGCCAAAGTGGGGAGGGGAACCAGCCCATAGTGGGCTGGTGCGCCCCCTTAGGCCCACCCCATGCGCCTAGGATTGAAACCCTAGGGGTGGGGGCGCCCCACCTTGCCTTGGGGGCTACTCCACCCTTGGCCGCCCCCCCTAGGAGATCCCATCTCCTAGGGCCGGCGCCCCCCTAGGTGAGCCTATATAAAGGGGGGGAGGGAGGGGGCAGCCACACCTTGAGTCTTGGCGCCTCCCTCTCCCCTGCTACATCTCTCTCTCTCTCGTAGTATACGGCGAAGCCCTGCTACTGTGACGCCCTGCATCCACCACCACACCGTCGTGCTGCTGGATCTTCATCAACCTCTCCTCCCCCCTTGCTGGATCAAGAAGGAGGAGACGTCACGCTGACCGTACGTGTGTTGAACACGGAGGTGCCGTCCGTTCGGCGCTAGGATCTCCGGTGATTTGGATCACGTCGAGTACGTCTTCCTCATCCCCGTTCTTTGAACGCTTCCGCGCGTGATCTACAAAGGTATGTAGATGCAACCCAATCACTCGTTGCTAGATGAACTCCTAGATGGATCTTGGTGAAACCGTAGGAAATTTTTTGTTTTCTGCAATGTTCCCCAACAGTGGCATCATGAGCTAGGTCTATGCGTAGTTCCTTTTGCACGAGTAGAACACAATTTGTTGTGGGCGTAGATGTTGTCAACTTTCTTGCCGCTACTAGTCTTATCTTGCTTCAACGGTATTGTGGGATGAAGTGGCCCGGACCAACCTTACACGCACGCTTACGTGAGACCGGTTCCACCGACTAACATGCACAAGTTGCATAAGGTGGCTGGCGGGTGTCTGTCTCTCCCACTTTAGTTGGAGCGGATTTGTTGAAAAGGGTCCTTATGAAGGGTAAATAGAAGTTGACAAATCACGTTGTGGCTTTCACGTAGGTAAGAAAACGTTCTTGCTAGAACCCTATTTCAGCCACGTAAAACTTGCAACAACAATTAGAGGATGTCTAACTTATTTTTGCAGCAAGTGCTTTGTGATATGATATGGCCAAAGTTGTGATGAATGATGAATGATATATATGTGATGTATGAGATGTTCATGCTATTGTAATAGGAATCACGACTTGCATGTCGATGAGTATGACAACCGGCAGGAGCCATAGGAGTTGTCTTATTTTTTGTATGACCTGCGTGTCATTGAGAAACGCCATGTAAATTACTTTACTTTATTGCTAAACGCGTTAGCCTTAGTAGTAGAAGTAATAGTTGGCGAGCAACTTCATGGAGACATGATGATGGAGATCATGGTGTCATGCCGGTGACAAGATGATCATGGAGCCCCAAGATGGAGATCAAAGGAGCTATGTGATATTGGCCATATCATGTCACTTTTATTATTTGATTGCATGTGATGTTTATCATGTTTTTGCATCTTGTTTACTTAGAATGACGGTAGTAAATAAGATGATCCCTCATAATAATTTCAAGAAAGTGTTCCCCGTAACTATGCACCGTTGTGACAGTTCGTTGTTTCGAAGCACCACGTGATGATCGGGTGTGATAGATTCTAACGTTCACATACAACGGGTGTAAGACAGATTTACACATGCAAACACTTAGGTTGACTTGATGAGCCTAGCATGTACAGACATGGCCTCGGAACACAGAATACCGAAAGGTCGAGCATGAGTCGTATAGAAGATACGATCAACATGAAGATGTTCATCGATATTGATTAGTCCGTCTCACGTGATGATCGGACACGGCCTAGTTAATTCGGATCATGTTATACTTAGATGACTGGAGGGATGTCTATCTAAGTGGGAGTTCATTAAATAATTTGATTAGATGAACTTAATTATCATGAACTTAGTCTAAAATATTTACAATATGTCTTGTAGATCAAATGGCCAACGTAGTCCTCAACTTCCATGCGTTCCTAGAGAAAACCAAGCTGAAAGACGATGGCAGCAACTACACGGACTGGGTCCGGAACCTGAGGATTATCCTCATAGCTGCCAAGAAAGATTATGTCCTACAAGCACCGCTAGGTGATGCACCTGTTCTCCCTGCAGAACAAGACGTTATGAACGCTTGGCAGGCACGTACCGATGACTACTCCCTCGTTCAGTGCGGCATGCTTTACAGCTTAGAGCCAGGACTCCAAAAACGTTTTGAGAGACACGGAGCATATGAGATGTTCGAAGAGCTGAAAATGGTTTTCCAAGCTCATGCCCGGGTCGAGAGATATCAAGTCTCCGACAAGTTCTTCAGCTGTAAGATGGAGGAAAACAGTTCTGTCAGTGAGCACACACTCACTATGTCTGGTTGCATAACCTCTTGACTCAGCTGGGAGTTAATCTCCCGGATGACGCGGACATTGACAGAATCCTTCAGTCGCTTCCACCGAGCTACAAGAGCTTTGTGATGAACTTCAACATGCAGGGGATGGAAAAGACCATTCCTGAGGTGTTTGCAATGCTGAAATCAGTAGAGGTATAAGTCAAAAAGGAACATCAAGTGTTGATGGTGAATAAAACCACTAAGTTCAAAAAGGGCAAGGGTAAGAAGAACTTCAAGAAGGACGGCAAGGGAGTTGCTGCGCCCGGCAAGCAAGCTGCTGGGAAGAAGCCAAAGAATGGACCCAAGACCGAGACTGAGTGTTTTTATTGCAAGGGAAATGGTCACTGGAAGCGGAACTGCCCCAAATACTTAGAGGACAAGAAGGCCGGCATCACAAAAGGCATATGTGATATACATGTAATTGATGTGTACCTTACTAGTACTCGTAGTAGCTCTTGGGTATTTGATACCGGTGCAGTTGCTCACATTTGTAACTCAAAGCAGGAGCTGCGGAATAAGCAGAGACTGGCGAAGGACGAGGTGACGATGCGCGTCGGGAATGGTTCCAAGGTCGATGTGATCGCTGTCGGCACGCTGCCTCTTCATTTGCCTACGGGATTAGTTTTGAACCTCAATAATTGTTATTTAGTGCCAAGTTTGAGCATGAACATTGTATCAGGATCTCGTTTGATACGAGATGGCTACTCATTTAAATCCGAGAATAATGGTTGTTCTATTTATATGAGAGATATGTTTTATGGTCATGCTCCGATGGTGAATGGTTTATTCTTAATGAATCTCGAGCGTAATGCTACACATATTCATAGTGTGAGTACCAAAAGATGTAAGGTTGATAATGATAGTCCCACATACTTGTGGCACTGCCGCCTTGGTCACATAGGTGTCAAACGCATGAAGAAGCTCCATGCAGATGGACTTTTAGAGTCTCTTGATTACGAATCATTTGACACGTGTGAACCGTGCCTCATGGGTAAAATGACCAAGACTCCGTTCTCAGGAACAATGGAGCGAGCAACCAACTTATTGGAAATCATACATACTGATGTGTGCGGTCCAATGAGTGTTGAGGCTCGCGGTGGCTATCGTTATGTTCTTGTTGGGGAACGTTGCAGAAAACAAAAAATTTCTTACGGTTTCACCAAGATCCATCTATGAGTTCATCTAGCAACGAGTGATCGGATGCATCTACATACCTTTGTAGATCGCGAGCGGAAGCGTTCAAAGAACGGGGATGAGGTAGTCGAACACGACGTGATCCAAATCACCGGAGATCCTAGCACCGAACGGACGGCACCTCCGCATTCAACACACGTACGGTCAGCGTAACGTCTCCTTCTTCTTGATCCAGCAAGAGGGAAGGAGAGGTTGAGGAAGATGGCTCCAGCAGCAGCACGACGGCGTGGTGGAGATGGAGCTGCAGTACTCCGTCAGGGCTTCGCCAAGCACTATGGAGGAGGAGGAGGAGGTGTTGGAGAGGGAGAAGGAGGCAACCAAAGGCGTGGATGAAAAGCCCTCCTTCCCCCACTATATATAGGAGGGCCAAGGGGGGGGGCGCCGGCCCTAGGAGATCCAATCTCCTAGGGGGGGCGGCGGCCAAGGGAGGTTTCCCTCACCCCCAAGGCACCTAGGGGTGCCTTCCACTAGTGGGACTCTTCCCCTTTGGAAACCCTAGGCGCATGGGCCCCTTGGGGCTGGTGCCCTTGGCCCATGTACGCCAAGGCGCACCCCCTTACAGCCCATGTGGCCCCGGGGCAGGTGGACCCACCCGGTGGACCCCCGGGACCCTTCCGGTGGTCCCGGTACAATGCCGGTGACCCCGAAACTTGTCCCGATGGCCGAAACAACACTTCCTATATATAATTCTTTACCTCCGGACCATTCCGAAACTCCTCGTGACGTCCGGGATCTCATCCGGGACTCCGAACAACATTCGGGTTACCGCATATACATATCCCTACAACCCTAGCGTCACCGAACCTTAAGTGTGTAGACCCTACGGGTTCGGGAGAGACATGACCGAGACGACTCTCCGGTCAATAACCAACAGCGGGATCTGGATACCCATGTTGGCTCCCACATACTCGACGATGATCTCATCGGATGAACCACGATGTCGAGGATTCAAGCAACCCCGTATGCAATTCCCTTTGTCAATCGGTATGTTACTTGCCCGAGATTCGATCGTCGGTATCCCAATACCTCATTCAATCTCGTTACCGGCAAGTCACTTTACTCGTACCATAATGCATGATCCTGTGACCAGACACTTGGTCACTTTGAGCTCATTATGATGATGCATTACCAAGTGGGCCCAGTGATACCTCTCCGTCATACGGAGTGACAAATCCCAGTCTTGATCCGTGTCAACCCAATAGACACTTTCGGAGATACCCGTAGTATACCTTTATAGTCACCCAGTTACGTTGTGACGTTTGGCACACCCGAAGCACTCCTACGGTATCCGGGAGTTACACGATCTCATGGTCTAAGGAAAGGATACTTGACATTGGAAAACTCTAGTAAACGAACTATACGATCTTATGCTATGTTTAGGATTGGGTCTTGTCCATCACATCATTCTCCTAATGATGTGATCTCGTTATCAATGACATCCAGTGTCCATTGTCAGGAAACCATGACTATCTGTTGATCAACGAGCTAGTCAACTAGAGGCTTACTAGGGACATGTTAGTGTCTATTATTCACACATGTATTACGATTTCCGGATAACACAATTATAGCATGAATAAAGACAATTATCATGAACAAGGAAATATAATAATAATGCTTTTATTATTGCCTCTAGGGCATATTTCCAACAGTTCTCACCCTCACTGATGACTTGAGTAGATATGGGTATGTCTATTTAATGAAACACAAGTCTGAGACCTTTGAAAAGTTTAAGGAATTTCAGAGTGAGGTTGAAAATCAACATGACAGATCAAGTTCCTGCGATCAGATCGTGGAGGAGAATACTTGAGTCACGAATTTGGCACACACTTAAGAAAATGTGGAATAGTTTCACAGCTCACGCCGCCTGGAACACCTCAGCGTAATGGTGTGTCCGAACGTCGTAATCGCACTCTATTAGATATGGTGCGATCTATGATGTCTCTTACCGATTTACCGCTATCATTTTGGGGCTATGGTTTAGAGACTGCCGCATTCACTTTAAATAGGGCTCCGTCGAAATCCGTTGAGACGACACCGTATGAATTATGGTTTGGGAAGAAACCTAAGTTGTCGTTTCTAAAAGTTTGGGGATGCGATGCTTATGTCAAGAAACTTCAACCTGAAAAGCTCGAACCCAAGTCGGAAAAATGCGTCTTCATAGGATACCCTAAAGAAACTGTTGGGTATACCTTCTACCTCAGATCCGAAGGCAAGATCTTTGTTGCCAAGAATGGATCCTTTCTAGAGAAGGAGTTTCTCTCGAAAGAACTAAGTGGGAGGAAAGTAGAACTTGGTGAAGTATTATCTCTTGAACCGGAAAAAGGCGAAACTCAAGAAAATGTTCCTGAGGTGCCTGCACCGACTAGAGAGGAAGTTAATGATGATGATCAAGATACTTCTGATCAAGCTCCTACTAAAATTCGTAGGTCCACAAGGACACGTTCGGCACCAGAGTGATACGGCAACCCTGTCTTGGAAATCATGTTGTTAGACAACGGTGAACCTTCGAACTATGAAGAAGCGATGGCGGGCCCGGATTCTGACAAATGGCTGGAAGCCATGAAATCCGAGATAGGATCCATGTATGAAAACGAAGTATGGACTTTGACTGACTTGCCCGTAGAGCGGCGAGCCATAGAAAATAAATGGATCTTTAAGAAGAAGACAGACGCGGATGGTAATATGACCATCTATAAAGCTCGGCTTGTCGCTAAGGGTTATCGACAAGTTCAAGGGGTTGACTACGATGAGACTTTCTCACCGGTAGCGAAGCTAAAGTCCGTCCGAATCATGTTAGCAATTGCCGCATTCTATGATTATGAGATATGGCAAATCGACGTCAAAACGGCATTCCTTAATGGTTTCCTTAAGGAAGAATTGTATATGATGCAGCCGGAAGGTTTTGTCGATCCTAAATATGCTGACAAGGTGTGCAAGCTCCAACGCTTGATTTATGGGCTGGTGCAAGCATCTCGGAGTTGGAACATTCGCTTTGATGAGATGATCAAAGCGTTTGGGTTTATGCAGACTTATGGAGAAGCCTGCGTTTACAAGAAAATGAGTGGGAGCTCTGTAGCATTTCTCATATTATATGTAGATGACATACTTTTGATGGGAAATGATATAGAGCTTTTGGACAGCATTAAGGCCTACTTGAATAAGAGTTTTTCAATGAAGGACCTTGGAGAAGCTGCTTATATATTAGGCATCAAGATCTACAGAGATAGATCAAGACGCCTCATAGGTCTTTCACAAAGCACATACCTTGATAAGATATTGAAGAAGTTCAATATGGATCAGTCTAAGAAGGGGTTCTTGCTTGTGTTGCAAGGTGTGAAATTGAGCTCAGCTCAATGTCCGACCACGGCAGAAGATATAGAAGAGATGAGTGTCATCCCCTATGCCTCAGCCATAGGGTCTATTATGTATGCCATGCTGTGTACCAGACCTGATGTAAACCTTGCCGTGAGTTTGGTAGGAAGGTACCAAAGTAATCCCGGCAAGGAACACTGGACAGAGGTCAAGAATATCCTGAAGTACCTGAAAAGGACTAAGGAAATGTTTCTCGTTTATGGAGGTGATGAAGAGCTCGTCGTAAAAGGTTACGTCGACGCTAGCTTCGACACAGATCTGGATGACTCTAAGTCACAAACCGGATACGTGTATATTTTGAATGGTGGGGTAGTAAGCTGGTGCAGTTGCAAGCAGAGCGTCGTGGCGGGATCTACATGTGAAGCGGAGTACATGGCAGCCTCGGAGGCAGCGCATGAAGCAATTTGGGTGAAGGAGTTCATCACCGACCTAGCAGTCATACCCAATGCGTCGGGGCCGATCAAGCTCTTCTGTGACAACACTGGAGCTATTGCTCTTGCCAAGGAGCCCAGGTTTCACAAGAAGACCAGGCACATCAAGCGTCGCTTCAACTCCATTCGCGAAAATGTTCAAGATGGAGACATAGATATTTGTAAAGTGCATACGGACCTGAATGTAGCAGATCCGTTGACTAAACCTCTCCCTAGAGCAAAACATGATCAACACCAGAATTCCATGGGTGTTCGATTCATCACCATGTAACTAGATTATTGATTCTAGTGCAAGTGGAAGACTATTGGAAATATGCCCTAGAGGCAATAATAAAATCATTATTATTATATTTCCTTATTCATGATAATTGTCTTCTATTCATGCTATAATTGTGTTATCCGGAAATCGTAATACATGTGTGAATACTTAGACACCAACATGTCCCTAGTAAGCCTCTAGTTAACTAGCTCGTTGATCAACAGATAGTCATGGTTTCCTGACTATGGACATTGGATGTCATTGATAACGAGATCACATCATTAGGAGAATGATGTGATGGACAAGACCCAATCCTAAACATAGCACAAGATCGTATAGTTCGTTTGCTAGAGTTTTTCCAATGTCAACTATCTTTTCCTTAGACCATGAGATCGTGTAACTCCCGGATACCGTAGGAGTGCTCTGGGTATACCAAACGTCACAACGTAACTGGGTGACTATAAAGGTATACTACGGGTATCTCCGAAAGTGTCTGTTGGGTTGACACGGATCAAGACTGGGATTTGTCACTCCGTATGACGGAGAGGTATCACTAGGCCCACTCGGTAATGCATCATCATAATGAGCTCAAAGTGACCAAGTGTCTGGTCACAGGATCATGCATTACGGTACGAGTAAAGTGACTTGCCGGTAACGAGATTGAACGAGGTATTGGGATACCGACGATTGAATCTCGGGCAAGTAACATACCGATTGATGAAGGGAATTGTATACGGGGTTGCTCGAATCCTCGACATCGTGGTTCATCCGATGAGATCATCGAGGAGCATGTGGGAGCCAACATGGGTATCAAGATCCCGCTGTTGGTTATTGACCAGAGAGCCGTCTCGGTCATGTCTACATGTCTCCCGAACCCGTAGGGTCTACACACTTAAGGTTCGGTGACGCTAGGGTTGTAGAGATATGAATATGCAGTAACCCGAAAGTTGTTCAGAGTCCCGGACGAGATCCTGGACGTCACGAGGAGTTACGGAATGGTCCGGAGGTGAAGAATTATATATAGGAAGTGCAGTTTCGGCCATCGGGTGAGTTTCGGGGTAACCGGTATTGTACCGGGACCACCGGAAGGGTCCCGGGGGTCCACCGGTTGGGGCCACCCATCCCGGAGGGCCCCATGGGCCAAAGTGGGGAGGGGAACCAGCCCATAGTGGGCTGGTGCGCCCCCTTAGGCCCACCCCATGCGCCTAGGATTGAAACCCTAGGGGTGGGGGTGCCCCACCTTGCCTTGGGGGCTACTCCACCCTTGGCCGCCCCCCTAGGAGATCCCATCTCCTAGGGCCGGCGCCCCCCTAGGTGAGCCTATATAAAGGGGGGGAGGGAGGGGGCAGCCACACCTTGAGTCTTGGCGCCTCCCTCTCCCCTACTACATCTCTCTCTCTCGTAGTATACGGCGAAGCCCTGCTACTGTGACGCCCTGCATCCACCACCACGCCGTCGTGTTGCTGGATCTTCATCAACCTCTCCTCCCCCCTTGCTGGATCAAGAAGGAGGAGACGTCACGCTGACCGTACGTGTGTTGAACACGGAGGTGCCGTCCGTTCGGCGCTAGGATCTCCGGTGATTTGGATCACGTCGAGTACGTCTTCCTCATCCCCGTTCTTTGAACGCTTCCGCGTGTGATCTACAAAGGTATGTAGATGCAATCCAATCACTCGTTGCTAGATGAACTCCTAGATGGATCTTGGTGAAACCGTAGGAAATTTTTTGTTTTCTGCAACGTTCCCCAACAAGGGGAGGATGTCGTCGGAGCAAGGCCAGCGAGGGGCGGGGCAACGCAGGGGCAAGGGGAGGGGAAAGGAGGCGGAAGGGAGGGGGGAAGGAGAGGAGAGCCATCAGGAGTTGCCAAGCCCCCTCACTTCCGTGTGACCTCTAGAAGGACATTTCTATACAAGATCAGTTTTCATGATACATATCTCTTTCACATGCAACAAAGAAATGATGTGGCAAACTAGTTACAGACTAACTGCAAGCAAAAGATATATAGACTGAGTTCACAGTAAATATTCAAAGAGCAATTTTTTAAATGATTTCACAAAAAATAGATGAATAACAAAACGCCCGGGGGGGGGGGAGGGGGGGTTGTGTGTGTTATGGGTGTCGGACCCCTACGTGGCGGTTGTCGGCAAACCTTCCAAGTTTTGCTTCCAGTTTGCAGGAATACAGGCATGTAGACCAGTCTGCGGGCCTTGATGCACGGCGTGGGATGGTACAGAGTGTCTGACTGCACTGTTCGAGCATTTAGCGATGTTTTGATGCATGGCATTTATACAAAAAATAGTAACAAAAATTGTGTGTGGAAGGATATTTCCATACAAGATCAGCTTTCATGAGACATATCTCTTTCACATGCAACAAATAAATGATGTGGCAAAGCAGTTCAGACTAACTGCAAGTGGAAGAAACATAGACTGAGTTCATAGTAAATATTCAAATAACAATTTTTCAAATATTTCGTAAAAAATAGATGAGTAACCAAACACCAGGGGGTCTTGTGTGTGTTATGGGTGTCGGAACCCTACGTGGCGGTTGTCCGCGAACTTTCCGAGTTTTGCTTCCGATTTGCACGATTACACCCATGCAACCCGGTCCGCGGACGTTGATGCACGGCGTTGGACGGCACAAAGTGTCTGGATCGCTCTGTTCCGGCATTTAGCGAAGTTTTGATGCACGACATTTATATAAAAAATAGTAACCAAAATTGAGTGTCGAAGGATATTTCCATACAAGATCAGTTTTTATGATACATATTTCTTTCACATGCAACAAGGAAATGATGTGGCAAAACAGTTTCAGACTAACTGCAAGCAAAATAAACATAGACTGAGTTCACAGTAAATATCAAAAAATAATTTTTGAAATGATTTCGTAAAAAAATAGAAGAATAACCGAACGCTGGGGTTTTGTGTGTGTTGTGGGTGTAAGACCTCTACATGCCGGTTGTCCGCAAACCTTCCGAGTTTTTATTCCAGTTTGTAGGAATACATGCATGCAGACCGGTCCACGGACGTTGATGCATGGAGTTGAATGACACAAAGTGTCTGGACCGCATTGTTTGGGCATTTAGCTACATTTTAATACACGGTATTTAAATGATAGGGTGGCTAGAAGTCCCACCGGTGTCTAGCGTGGAGTGGCCCGACGGAAGGAAGGGGTCAAAGGAGATGTCCGAGAAACAAGGAGAGGTGCAGTTGTTAAAAAGCAAGATTGATGAGTTGATCAATTCAAGAAAAGAGTACGCGGAGAAGAGGAAACAAGAAAAATTGGAGATAGAGAAGAGTAAGCTTCAAAAGAAAAGGCCAAGGTTGAAAACTGTAAGCCCATGGAAGAAATGCTGGCACATAGGCTTCAACCCGAGGAGAATCAAAATTTTTTTTTGCAAGAGTAGAATCAGTTGATGCAAGAGAAGGTGTCCGAGGAAAACTGGTTGACGATATTTGATTCCACTACCATGAATCCAACGTCAAGATTTTTTGATAGTTAATGTGGTGATCATGCGTTTTAGGATGATATGGAGCGCCCGACATACTTGAGGAGGAGTGGACGACATGTGATTTGTATATGTCGGTTGAATGTATGATGATGCTTTATTTTTTTTAATGCAGCTCATTTAATTTGTTTAAGAATGTATGCATAATGGCTTACGTAATGATACAAAACGTTCCATCCAAATCCAAATGTGTGAACAAAAAGATCATTTCGATGAAACGTGTGAACGAAAAGAAGGAAAATGAGATATGACGACTCTGTGGTTGCTTGTGCGTCGGCTTGGCCATAGTGCCGGCCGGCGATGGACACGCAGCAGCGCAGTGAAGCAACAGAATTGCATACGCTGATATTTGGGCGGGCCAGTCCAACAACCTGAGCAACTCAACTGAAACCGGAACAGAGAAACAGAAGGGTCATATAATACAGGAACAAAACTTGGCACATAAACAGAATGCTAACAATTGGCGGAAACTGAACCAAGGTGCCTGCCATGTAAACTAGCATCCATTCATCTATTCCAACAGAACAGAACCCATTTGATGATAACAGAGGAATTTGTAACTAGCATCCCTTGAGCACTGCATCACTACCGAGAGTATTTAGGGGGTCATCAACAGAACCCATGATGCAACAGGAATCCATAGTACTATTCAGCTAGAGTACGCATTTAGGGTGTTTAAACCCAGCAGCAGCAGGAACTTAAAAGGTAACACGAAGCTAATATAAGGAGACGGTAGGGTAAATTCAGCTGGTGCGTGTCACTTGGGCATCCCTTTCTCTTGCTGGCCAGTGCAGTGCTTCATGGGTCCCTGGGTTTCAGCTTCTTCTTGGTCCTCGTCTGAAAATATAAAATGTTGAAACAGAGTTAAGTTGGCAGCCACAAGTGATTCAAATCTCTAGGAGTGGGTTATCAACCCATTGCACATACTGCTCCGGAATCGAGAGATCGACGATTCAGCACAGCAGAATATGAAGAGCAGTACACAGCAAAAATATAACTGAAGTCTGAAGGAGACATAATAACATATACAGAGCTGTACTAGTTATCTCTGTCAGCGTCAGATTGATGCAAAACACTAGTGAGCTGACTTGGCACATTGACTTTGAAACCAAACATCATGAATTTGTGTATGCTAATGATAAAGTTTCAGAGAAGGTGTTTGATGCTACAATAACTGAAGCCAAAGGCAAAGAGACATTAACAATGATAGCGTCATTATGTCTAGATTGATACACAACTGTAGTGTAGTTAGCTCCACTATGTGTCTAAAATGCTACAGTACTACTACCTTACAAGTTACAATAACTCTGAAACAAGCATCATAAATAGGTACGGATGGTGAAGAACAGAATGTGTTCGATGTTATATGACTACTGCGGCATGACAAAACGAAGAACATGCATGAACAATATCTATCAAGTCAAATAAGCAAGTGACACCAACAAATAGAATTAAAGTTGGCAACTACTGCACAAGTGATTGAAATCTCCACGAGCAGGGTATCACTCGATTGCACACATTGTTGCAGAATGAGGATTCCAGACGGCAGAATACACACAACTGTAACTTAAGTACACGACATAACATGAACAAAGCTGTAGTAGTAAGCTCCCTGTCTCCCTTAGCATCTAGAATGATGCAAAACACTAGTGAGCTGACTTGGCATATTTACTCTGGAACAGGCATCATGAGATCAACACCTACAGAAGGTGTTGATCCTACAATGACTAGAGGCAAATAACATGGACAGGGCAATATTTATGGTGACCAAGGCCAAGAACATGAACGATGATAGCATAGTAGGCTCCATTATTTGTAAATTGATACATAAGTACCTTCCAATAACTCTGAACCAAGCATCATAACAAAACATTGTGATGAAAAACACAATATGTTCGACACCCAAGTGACACGCATATATCATGACTGAGGTATGGCGAAACAAAGAACATTGACGGACAGCATACATAAAGGC
Organism: Triticum urartu; assembly: GCF_056163025.1. Classification (NCBI taxonomy): domain Eukaryota; kingdom Viridiplantae; phylum Streptophyta; class Magnoliopsida; order Poales; family Poaceae; genus Triticum; species Triticum urartu. Next base: position 387,214,846 of record NC_141877.1, read on the forward strand.
TAGTAAGGCCAAGCATGTAAGATGATAGCAAAACAATAATAGGTCGCAGTTAAGGCTCACCTCGTTGCAGTGGCCACATTTCTTCTTGCGGCAGTTGGCAGACCTGACGGGAAGGCGTGCATAGCACCTGCAAAACAAAATTGCTGTAATCTTAGGGCATCTCTACATTGCCATTGCAGTGATTGCACACAAAATTGCTTCTCAACGATTATCTTCTTATGCAAAATATGACAAGGAAATGTTTAAGAGTGGTCATATGCCACTGCTAATTATAGTTGTCAACTACAACAAACAAGCACATCAGAGATAGCTCATAGCAACCACACCTTCAAACAGCACATGCATGAACTTGACCAGACGAGGGGGAGGCATCGATTCAGGGGCTTACTTGCGGCAGATGAGCTTACGCTGCCTGTACTTGAGGGCGAGCTGAAGGAGGTTGGGCTCGATTGGTGGGTAGGTTCCCCCCTTGCCGGTGCCGCCCCTGCCGCCGTGGAGGCGGAGCACGAGGTGAAGCGTGGACTCCTTCTGGATGTTGTAGTCCGCCACCGTGTGGCCTTCTTCCAGCTGCTTCCCTGCGAAGATGAGGCGCTGCTGATCCGGCGGCACATCTGCAGTTAATTACAGCAGTCCATCAGGCGGGAGACCAGTAATTAGAGAACGACCAACACTAATTTAAGATCAACAGCAGTTAGATTTGGTATCCAAATCGAGAGTTCAAATTTGAAATGCGTCGTCGCTAGCAGGTTGCTGAAGAAAGCAGACGGTCCCATCACTTATTAGGAAACTCATAAACGCAAGCCGATCTAACTCTACCCGCGGGACTCGTCTCGGGTCAAACATGGAATCTATTGATGTGAAGCTAGCTTGAGTGCTTAACGCGACGGATCGCCCAGATCGCGCGCTCTGCTCTGTTCCCAACCAATATGAACAGCGACAGGAAGCAAGCACTACTCGGCAATCTACCAATCGAACACGCAAAAACGCAGAGAAATGTTCCTAGCATCGCCTGGATTTGATGCGCGGAAGGGTAAACCGAAAACGAAGAGTAAAACAAGCGCCTCCACAGGCCGATCGGAACAAACAGACGCAAGGGAGAGGGCATCCCGACGGCGAGCAAGCGACTGGAGCAAACGCAGAGAAATGTTTCGAGCTAGCATCTCTCGGATTCGATCGGAAACAGGCATGTGTAAACAGAAAACGAGGATTGAAACAAGCGCCTCCAATTCCGAGGTCCGACCGACACTAGAACAGGAGCGCAACAGATGCAAGCAACAGGGCTGCCGGGCGGCGAGCAGAAGGGGCAAAGGGTCGTAGGCGAGCGCGCACACCAATGCGGCACAGAGATGAGAGGCGGGGAGATGTTTCGCTACCTTCCTTGTCGTGGATCCTGGCCTTGACGTCGGCGATGTCGTGGCCGCCCTCGACCTCGAGCGTGATCGTCTTCCCCGACGGCGTCTTGACGAAGATCTGCATCTTCGCGGGTCGCCGGAGTGCAGCGTGGGTGGCGGTGGCGGTGGTGTGAGGCGGTGTGGAGTTGGATGGACAGCGCCGCGGACTTGGCGCACCTTATATAGAGCGGAGCGGAGCGTGTGAGGGGGAAGGAGGGAGGGGGACTTGGACTTGAGTTGACGCGTCCGCTACGAAACCCTCGGAGCCCGAAGCGTGGGTGGATGGATAGGCCCGAATGGAGCGTGAGTGTGGAATCGCTGGGCCCTGCAGGGCTCGGCCCGGCCCGGCCCGGGGATTTTGGTCACTGACTGGTGGACCGTACCAGTGGTGCCGTGCCGAGGAAGTTTCGATGATTTCACTCTCTGGGAAAAAGTGTTTTTCTTTATAGGCTATACTATAGGTAAAAAATGAAAAGCCTTTTTATTAATTAACATTAGCAAGTTCGTTACAAATGATAATCCAGATCAGATGCGGGACATCATTAATCCCACACGGCATTTCCTTTTAAACATAGTACAGACGCAAGCGTTCATATACACGCGCATGCACTCACCTCTATGAACACACACGCACACCCTACCCTTATGAGCACCTCCGAACGACTGAGCCGGCATATCATCTTCAAATTTACGAAGTCGCCATAGGCACCTCGTCATCGACGGGAACGTCTTCTCCCACTGAATGTGCATCGCCGAAAATCCTGAAATAAATTCAGAAATAAATGCGAGCATTAAGACTTGAATCCTGATGGACTAGGGATACCAAGGTCCTTCTAACCATCCAACCACATGTTGGTTCGCATCCCACACAACATTTCAGGAGCACCTTTTACCTATAACAATGGCCAGCAGGGTTACCGCAATGTCATGGTTAGATTGGATCGAGCGTGTGCCGATGATGCATGGAAGGTTTTGTTTCCTCTTGTGCAGGTCGTGCATCTTGCGACTTCTCGTTCTGATCATAGTTCACTGCTGGTGCGTGCCCGTGGGACACAGGATAACTCTCAGCATACTGCAAGCCCTAGATACGAGATTCTTTGGGAATGTGACCCGGCGTTGGCGGAAATAGTGCAACACGCATGGAATAAAAGGAGGCTAACTGCGGACCTGGGCGTTGTTGCTACCTTCCTTAAGGGGGTAATGTCATGAAGAGGTGGAGTGTGGTCAAATTTGGCAATGTTCTTACGGATATTGAAAAGCTCCGACATGAGCTAGAGGAGTTGCATGCATCACATGCTAGTACGGAGGTGATTCGTGCAAAATACAAACTGGATGAATTGTTGTATCGAGAAGAGATGCTCTGGCTCCAAACATCTTGGATTACTTGGTTGAAAGAAGGGGATCAAAATACCAAATATTTTCAGAGACGGATAGTGTGGAGGGCACGAAAAAAATCATATTCAGAGACTACATAGACATGATGGTTCATGGTGCTCCGTGCCTTCGGAGATGGAGCGTATGACACTCATATTACAAGGAGGTCTTCGTGAAAGAGCCTACCTCGTTGTCAGACATTGTGTTAGATAGGGTGATCTAGTCCTAATAGAAGACCAGACAATTAACCAAACTAAGCATACTTAACAATTTGGAAATATAGCAATTGTATTTGTTTCTCATGTATTTAGTGCAGCCAAATTTGATTTATTTCTCATGCGGTATACAATAATAGAATGCACCCACAACAATTGAACATCGCATTGCAGAACTAAACCAAACAATTAACTAAACACCACAATAAATGAATCAAACATTAACTGAGCACCACATTGCACAATGTATAACATACTAGAAGATCAGACAGTTAACCAAAGCCAAGCATGCGTGACAACTTCGAAATATACCAATTGTATTTATTTCTCATGTATTTTGTAAAGATAAATTCGATTTATTTCTCACATGGAAGACAATAAAAAATTGCAGCCTGAAGAATTGAATATCACATTTGCAGAACTGAACCAAACAGTTAACTAAAGACGACAACTAATTAACCAAATAGTTAATAAATGAACACCACATTGCACGACATATAGAACATATACACTAGAGAAACAGATTGCATGGTAAAAATTAGATAGCACAATTACTAGAATTTGTAAGGAAAGACAAGAGCAACACATGCAACGGCTTAACCGACGTAGCTAGCAAACTAAACATGGGTCCTTATAGTGAGCTAATAAGACAAGCTACTCATCATCGTCGGAGATATCGATGATGATTGGCTCCTTGGACATGGAAGAGGGCGAGGCCTCCACATCGTGGGTGCCCTCGTCGTAGTGGTGAGTTTTCTGAGCCGCTCCAGGCACCAACCTGCTGGCTCTCGAGTTGAGGTAAGCACGTGCACGCTGAGAAAACACCTAGTAGCCTTCATCGAAGGCACCGAGGGTGGCCTCGAGAAAACGCCATGAACTATCATTTAAAGTAGCCAACCGCGTCGCGGTGTCGGCGCACGGGCGTCGATGGTGGCCTCGACGGCGAGGTGCTCCTCCAAGATCTGGGGGGTCAGCATTAATGGCAGCCATCGCGACCTCATCCGCGCGTGCGGCCGCGATTTGCTTCTCCGCTGTCAAATGCTTCTTGAGCTCCTGGCTATACAGCGTGCACCATGGCTTAGGGTGGCGCTTATTTGGTGGAGGGGTCGGTCATTTGGGTGGAAGGTGTCGCGCCGGCGGTCGGGGCATGTGGGATGTGGAAGGAAGAGAAGGATGGGGGTCGGGTGTGGATTACCTGCCTGGATAGACGAGGCCGAGCAGCATGAAGGAGGGTCACCGGCGAGGAGGCGGCGCTTCAAGTAAGGAGTGAAGGTTTCAACTTGGAAAGGAAAGCGGAAACAAGGGAAATGTGGCTTTTGGTAAGGGGGGGAGAGGAGGTAGATATTTCTGCGGAAGCCGAAATTTTGAATCAGTGCAGCGAAAAACTGGCGCAGTGTCATCAGACACGGTCCCTTATTCAGCACTGTGTACGATATGTGAACATCACAAATGATTCATATAGCTTAACCCGTGTGTGATGAGTTTGAACGTGCAAATTTTGGTTCGATTTTCCCTGGTTACGGTGGCCATCCATGTCATTGCATAATTTGGGTACACAAAGGAGACTACAGCACACCCACACTTCTTAATCAAGCAAGTTCAATAATTAAATAGAACTAGCTGACCTAAACATTACTCTAACAAATTAAAGTCCGGCGCTCTTAATTAAACAAAACAAAGAGAACTACTATGACTGGTGCTCGTTGATCTTCGACGCCTCCTCCATGTCCAACTCGCGCCCGACGGTCTCCTAGGGAAGGGGCTCCATGGCATCCATCGCACCATACTCGGCAAGCATCTCGCCATCCGCGTCCACCATGTATTTCGAAAAAGGCTTCAACGAGCTGGGCGTGGGCGGCCGCGATATGGGCTTGGACGGGCTCCGTCGTGGCAAGGTATGTGGTGGAGGAACGGACGGCTGCTCGAACGCTCTCGGTGATTGCCAACTCTTCGGTCGTGGGTTGTCGACCGTTGTCGGATAAGCTTCGTTCGATTTGTGCGGTGGCCGCCACGAGTTGGGCATGGGCGGCCTCGACATGGTCGTGGGCGGCCTTCATCAGGGCTAGGGCCACCGCTGTGGAACAGACAGCTGCTGTGCCACTCTCGCTAGTTGCTATCCCCGAGGCAGATGTTGCTGCCGCCACCTGAGAAGCAACAACAGTCGTTTGGGCTGCCTGGTCGCAGAATGCGGCCACACTCATGCACCTTGTTAACACGCGCATGGCGGCTGCGGCCGCGCTCTTGCCGGAGTGGGCCACCGAAGTTGCCCTGACGACGTGGGTGGTCCACGTTCCCATCTTTTATCGGCGATGATTGAACAGTGAAATGATATTTGGGGAGTGAGCTAGTGTGCTTGACACACCAGCTGTGGACTGTAGCCGATGCACCTTCTCACATAAGCCATAGGCGTACTATACTCCGACGGTGCTCCAAGATATTTTGTACTGCATCTCACACGGTTGGTGATAATAAACAGCGTGCGATCTACTTGATTTTTCATCTTGATTTGAATTACATAATGGGGTCACAGTGGCAATGGAGGGTGTTTGAATTGCTAGAACTTTTATCTGAAGCGAACATGCAACTATATGTGTGCTGTAAATTTTTTGGAATTACTCAAGGTTTGTTTGGACATTTTATATATTAAATTGGTTTTCTAGCCATTTTAGGTGCACAATTCAAAATTAAACTACATGCACATGCTCCGGTGCACCAACATGGGTTGTAAAATCATATATGTGTCCATGGGTTTATGTTTATATCTGATAACTCACAAGTGTAGGGGATCATTTGTAGTCTTCCTCGATAAATAATAGTGTCGAACCCAATGAGGAGCTAAAGGTAGAACAAATATTCTCTCAAGTTATATCGACCACCGATAAAACTCTATGCACACTTGACGTTTGCTTTACCTAGAACAAGTATGAAACTATTTTGCAAAAATAAAACAACGAGTACTTTGTGAGAATAAAACTACAGATAAATTGCAAGGTAATAAAAGTGGATTGCTTTTGTCGACAAGAAAGCACTACAAAAAAAGACACATCCGTGACATTTTGGGCCGAACGAATTTTTTTTCTATCATGCTTATGACACTTCTATGACGATAATTGTGACAAAACCCGGTATCATCATAGATGTGGTGGGCTCCTACTTCTATGACAAAAAATCATGACAAAAAATGGGCCTTTTGTCCTGGGCAGGCCGGAGATTCAGCTGCATGACATTCTTTGGCCGTCCATGACGAAAAAACCCGTGGTAGAAGCGAGGGCGAGGAAAATATTGGGAAGTTCCCGGTTACAGTGGGTGGTCGGGGGCCGAGCGATGTGCGTTTCTCTCGTACACATACGCGTGTGGGTGCGAGGCGTTCGCCTACCGAACCCGAGCGATTGCACTGCAGACTACGTGTTATTGAACCCGAGCGATCGATCTATCCCTGGCTGTTAACTGAACCCGATCGAGCGATTCATTCGCGACTACTGCTAACTGAAGCCGATCGAACCTGCTACCTATTGATAAACAATGAGCGTTGTTGGGGGGGGGGGGGTTGGATGAACAGTTCCTGGTGGGGGTTGGATGAACAGGACCCTGTGGTAGTAGAGGCCGTTGCCGCTGGATGAACAGGACCCCTATCGATCAAGCCGGTTGGGGTGGATGAACAGGACCCCGTGGAGGGCTGGATGAACAGGACCCCGTGGAGGGCTGGTTGAACAATAGCCGGTGGAGGGCTGGATGAACAGTAGCTCGTGGAGGGGTGGTTGAACAGGACCCTGTAGAGAGGGCTGGTTGAACAGTAACCGGTGGAGGAGCGGTGAAGGTTAGATGAACAGGAGCCCGTGGATGAACAGTCACAGGTGGAGGCTGGAGGAGGTCGACGGTGGATAAACAGTAACCCGTGGAGGTTGGAGGAGGTCGATGGTGGAGATTTAGCCTGTGGAGTCCCGTTTTGCGGTACGCCACACCCCTCCCGATAAATAGGACCACCGTTTCGACCGTAGCGCTCCAACACAAGTTTGTTTCCTTCGTTTTGCGGTACGCCACACCCCTCCCAATCAACAGGACCCCGTTTCGATCATAGGAGGTCGAAGAGAAGTCCGTTTCCTCCGTTTTACGGTACGCCACACCCCTCCCGGTGAACATGATCCCATTTCAACCGTAGGCGGTCGAACACAAGGCCGTTTCCTCCATTATGCGGTACGCCATGCCTCGTTTTGATCGACTGTTCCGTCCAAGCCGGTTGGCTCCCGATGAACACTACGCATTCCGTTTCGACCCAGCCAGTTGGCTATTGATGAACAGGACGACGTCGCTGCCTCTCCATGTACACGAGTCCTGGTCGTACGTATGCGTGAGTAGGCGTTCGAGACCCCGCTCGTATGTACGTACGTGGCCGTATTTACTTTCTTGCACCCTGGCTGTACATACGTGTACATCCTACGTGCACACCTCTACTACGACACGTGCCCTTCCTTACTCGACCATGGTTCATCACAAATATAGGGGATCGCAACAGTTTTCAAGGGTAGAGTATTCAACCCAAATTTATTGATTCGACACAAGGGGAGCCAAAGAACATTCTCAAGTATTAACAGTTGAGTTGTCAATTCAACCGCACCTGAAAGACTTAATATCTGCAACAAAGTATTTAGTAGCAAAGTAGTATGGAGGTAACGGTAACGGTGGCAAAAGTAACAGTAGTAGTTTTTGTAGTGATTGTAATAGTGGCAAGTAAAAGTAACTAAGCAAAGATCAATATGTGAAAAGCTCGTAGGCAATGGATTAGTGATGGATAATTATGTCGGATACGATTTCTCATACAACAGTTATAACATAAGGTGACACAGAACTAGCTCTAGTTCATCAATGTAATGTAGGCATGTACATGTATTCCGAATATAGTCATACATGCTTATGGAAAAGAACTTGCATGACATCTTTTGTCCTACCCTCCCATGGCAGCGGGGTCCTATTGGAAACTAAGGGATATTAAGGCCTCCTTTTAATAGAGTACCGGACCAAAGCATTAACACTTAGTGAATACATGAACTTCTCAAACTACGGTCATTACCGGGAGTGGTCCCAATTTTTGTCTCTTCAGGATTACCGGATCATAACACATAGTAGGTGACTATTGACTTGCAAAGTAGGATCAAGAACTCACATATATTCATTAAACATAATAGGTTCAGATCTGAAATCATGGCACTCGGGCCCTAGTGACAAGCATTAAGCATAGCAAAGTCATAGCAACATCAATCTTAGAACATAATGGATACTAGGGATCAAACTCTAACAAAACTAACTTGATTACATGGTAAATCTCATCCAATCCATCACCGTCTAGCAAGCCTACGATGGAATTACTCACGCACGGTGGTGAGCATCATGAAATTGGTGATGGAGGAAGGTTGATGATGACGATCACTACAAGAAATATGCCAACTAGTGACCTTCTGGCAGTGACCCTGGAAGAATTGGTCATAGATCTATGACCATTTGAGACCAATTGGTCAAAAGCTGTTCGGGGGGCTCCAAACCCTAAACCATTGCGACCATTTTGGTCAGAAAGGTCGTAGTTTCCTTACACGAAATGGTCATAAAGCAAACAGCGCTAGTCCGCTGCCTTATTTCTAGTTGTTAACGACCAATATAGATGGTCATAGCCTTGTAAATTGTGGTGGGTTGCGATGACTAGGTGCCATCTCATCAGTTTTGCCTATGTGTCATGTCCATGTGTCAATTTTTGCCCTAGGTTGTGAAGCAACCTATATTTCTGTTATTCCAGAAATTCCCAAAAAATTCTCATAAATTGTTTGAATCATATCTTCATCAAATATGTCAAAAACCTTCCTTGCCTAGTTCAAAAATAATTCAACAATATTCATTTTCCTATTCTGTTCAGAGGAGCACTTTGTGAAGGAAGTACCACTTTGGCATGTCCAAATAGTATCCATTTTCTACAGTGCTTTCCTATGCTCAAATAACCATCCTACACCAAATGCCATCTCAATCCATTCATTATTTTGAGCCCAGCTTCAACATTCGTATTTATGTCCAGTGTGGTACTTTGCAAAGCAAGTACCACCTAGGCTCCTCCTTTTGAGCTGAAAATTTGTGAAGACGGTCTTCTTTGTAACTGATCATCCTCAGCCAAAACTCACGCCCATTAGCCATGTACATTTCCTGTACCGCTAATCAAACACTTGGCTGCTAATTCATGTTTGAGCATTGATCGGTCTCCTCGTGAGAATCTTATGTTGTAATTTTCTTCCTAGCACCTACCTGGGGAGTGCGCAACTCACTAGACATGCCTAGGCCGCCCAGAACACATGGCAACGCCACGGTCACGCGGTGACCACGTGGCGGGCATGCGAGTTTACGCACTCTAGAGTTGGGGCCCTCGGCCACCGCCCAAACCTCGATGTATTGCCACGAAACCATGTATTTATGATTAAATAGGTACTTATGTAACTAGAAATGATTTTTGGAAAAAATAAATAGCAAACTATGAGGCAACTGCAGTTCAAATTTGACCCGCTTCTAGCTGAATCGGCGGAAATTTGTCTTTTCCACGAGAGGTGGATCAAAACTTTTTACACCCAACCATTTTGTAAATTGTGCATTAAATATGTCCTAGTACTTTAGAAAATTGATTTGGTCCAATTTTTCAACAATTACTTGGGAGGTCCTTGACAAAAACTTGGGCAGTCGAAAAATGGAAAATGGTTTTTTTGTCCAAAGAAAACGAAAACTTCCTTAGGCAACATTGTTTGCCATTCCAATATGCACCCTTGTGCACAATATGAGATCATTTGAACAAACTATGCCATGAATGTGGCCATAAGATTGATCATTTGGCTTGAAAGCCATTGATCTCCACACGTGATAGCTTCTTTCTGAGAACACTTTTTTTAAAATAATTTCCGTATTCAAGTTTGTTATTTTTCCTCGGAACTTGGCCACATATAATGACACAATGCAAAGGTTTCCCAATTTTTTGATTTTTTTGAATTTTTTATGCCCGTTTCAAAATGCGGTCAAAACGGCAGGAATGACCGTTCCTAGCTAGTGGTTGAATCTTGGAATTTTTTTGGTGTTTCTCTGATTAAATAGATACTTATTTACCTAGAAATGATTTTTGGAAAAAATAAAGAGCAAACTACAAGGCAGCTACAATTCAAATTTGACCCGCTTCCAGCTGAATCGGTGGAAAATTGTCTTTTTCACGAGAGGCGGATCAAAACTTTTTACACCGAAAAATTTGGTCAACTGTGCATTAAATATGTCCTAGTATTTTAGAAAATTGATTTCGTCCAATTTTGAAACAATTATTTGGTAGGTTCTTCACAAAAAACCCTCCTTTTGGGCACTCGAAAAATGGAAAATGGTTTTTTCGTCCAAAGAAAATGAAAACTTCCTTAAAAACATTGTTTTCCATTCCAATATGCACCCTTGTGCACAATATGAGATCATTTAAACAAACTATGCCATGAATGTGGCCTTAAGATTGATCATTTGGCTTGAAAGCCATTGATCTCCACACGTGATAGCTCTTTTCTGAGAACACTTTTTAAAAATAATTGCCGTATTACAAGTTTGTTATTTTTCCTAGGAACTTGGCCACATATAATGACACAATGCAAAGGTTTCCCAATTTTTTGATTTTTTTGAATTTTTTTATGCCTGTTTCAAAATGCGGTCAAAATGGCGGGAATGACCGTTCCTAGCTAGTGGTTGAATCTTGGATTTTTTTGGTGTTTCTCTGATTAAATAGATACTTATGTACCTAGAAATGATTTTTGGAAAAAATAAAGAGCAAAGTACAAGGCAGCTACAGTTCAAATTTGATCCGCTTCCAGCTGAATCGCTGGAAATTTGTCTTTTTCACGGGAGGTGGATCAAAACTTTTTACAACCAACCATTTGGTCAATTGTGCATTAAATATGTCCTAGTATTTTAGAAAAATGATTTCGTCCAATTTTGCAACAATTATTTGGTAGGTTCTTCACAAAAAAACCTCCTTTTGGGCACTCGAAAAATGGAAAACGGGTATTTTGTGGAATGAAAATGAAAACTCCCCAGGTCAACATTGTTTGTCATCACAAGATACACACATGTGCACAATATTCATTCATTTTAACAAACTATAGTGGTTAATATGTTGAATATTTGCCTTAAGTAAGAGGGTAAAAAACTATAAAAGAAACAAAAGGGAAAAACAAAACTACATAAGCTTAATTCTGATTGGTGGAATCCGTTGTGGCATGGATCGATGACATGGCAAACATCTGACCGTCCATCCATCCATCCATCTGTCCATCCAACCCACCGCAGCAAACCCCACTCTCTCTCTCACGCGCGAATCCCACCCAACCCCTCGTGCCCTCCTCTCTCTCTCTCTCTCTCTCTCTCGGGAATCCTAGTGCTCCACTCCTCCCTTGCCGCCGCCACCTCCGGCGCCCGATCCTGGTGACCTCAGGCGGGAATCGAAGACCCCAGTTCGGCAAGATCCGGCGCGCGCGGCGAGATCCATCTCTCTCCCACACACGAGAAGGAAAATCCCCCGCCCCATTCCCATGACTCATCTGCCTCTCCCTCGATCCCCTTCCTTCCCGAGGACGCACGCGCCGCCGCCTCCCCTTCTCCCCTCTCCCTCCCACATCGCGCCGCCATCCACCTCGCTGCCTCCTAGATGTATATTTTATCTGGACGGGATTTCCTCCTCCGCATCCTCCCCTCGTCAGATCCATCCATCCGTTTTTCCATTCGATCCACCTGACACCATCGCATCCCCTTCTCGCTCGCAGGGTTGCAAGCGATTCGATTCGGTCTGGGTCCATGGCGTCCACGGCCGTGGCGGCGCTCGCGGTGACGGACGAGCTGGCCCTGCCGCTCCGCGCAGTGGGGGACCTGGCGGCGGCCGCCGGCGTCTCGCGGGAGGAGGTCGTCATCATCACGCAGTGCACCTCGCTCGGTAACCCCCCTCCCAAGCCCCTCCCCCTGTCTCCCAATCCCTAGCCGTGATTTCGCTCAAGATGGATGTGTGGCGGCGACCCGGTTTTCCTTGGTCGGGTCCATTTGCTAATCGGCGTCCCTGTCAATGGTTTCGTGTACCTGTCAGAACTGATAGAAAATGACATCACAGAGGCACAAGAAGATGAGACTGAACTATGCACATGTTATATCCACATGCAGTACTATTTATACCTTGCATCCACAGTGTACTTAATGAGGCACACAACATCGATCTGCATCCTTTCTGCCTAGCTTAGCAAACCGTGTGTGCGCTTCATCTCTCCACCATTATATTGTCACATAGTTAGCCTTGAATTCATCTAGTTTGGATCAAAACAGAGGTCCTTTTGTGGTTTCTCTTCTTGCTGTAACAACCAAACTCATGTACCTAGCTTCTTATTTGCTGAAAAATACATGCATTTCTTTGGTGCTTGCATTTCTTGCACAAATGGCCTCCATTGCACAAATGACACTTGATACATGCTTTTACTAATTCTTTTATGCATCCGCCACTACTATCCTTATTACCGCAACTTGGTTTGACCTTGTCCATCAGTCAATGATGTCTAGCGCTCTTGTTTGTACACTTGTATCTGGCCAAAATCGGCACTGGCCTATTCTATCTGGGGTGTCCTGTGTAGATTGCTAGTAGGACATGCATCGGCTTCTGATGCTGATGCTGCTACCATGTAATAACTGTTGTTTCATTGTGGTCAATCGTTTCCACTCCATTTTGCTAGTTGTAGATTGACCTTAGTCTATTGTCTTAGTGACACCGAGTAGTTCAAGTGATTTCTCTACATTACTGGTCTCAGGAAAATACAGGTTAACTGCTAATCATTGATGGATGTTAACTGCATTATTGTTAATTTGATAGGTGCTGGAGCAGTTGAGCGGACAGTCACTGGTGTTCTCCAAGGGTGGGTGTCTTAAATACGACTTGGTCCTGGTGGACATGTCAATTGTGGTCAATATTGGTGGTCCTAATAGGAACGATATTGTGCTATAGCAGCGAGGTACACCGTCAGGTCGTTCAGTATCAGGCATAATGAGAAGATTGCATGCTACATGACTATCAGGGTTGAGAGGGCGATGCAGCTGCTGGAGAGTGGCCTGAAGGTGAAGGAGTATGAGCTGCTCAGGAGGAACTTCAACGACACTGGATGCTTTGGTTTCGGTATCCAGAGCACATCGATCTCGGTGTGAAGTAAGTTGAATTGGTGGCAACACTTATGTCAGTGAGGTGCTTGTTTGGACTAGTTAATAATTATTATTCTGTTTCATTAGTAAATAGCTGAAACCAAAATCATAGAGCAGAAGTATATTTGGCTGAACTGCTCTTTCATTGTACCACCAAATACTGAAGTTTGGGGTGGGTGAAATCTTAGGCTTTATCCTTCAGGTTTAGCTTGTTATGAAAATTTATTTACTTGTCATGTGTTGTACGCCTGCCTTTCTTTGGCTTCCTGAGATCACATTTTGTTTGGCAGGGGACAACTTTAATTTGCTCATCGCAAACAAGTCAAAAAATTGTACGTATGTGCAGCTTGCTGAAACTTCGACTGAATCTACTTGGATCTTCAGTTTCTTGTATCTATGAACAAATATGCATCACTTTTTTTTTTCTTTTTGGTTCGAGAAAACTCAAGAGTCCTTTCTAAAACTGTAGCCAAGCTGTACCTCCTTCTACTAGAAAAATAAAGATGAATGAATTCTTTCTCCTGCTCAACTCTTTCCTCTCTATCTGTCTACGACAGTAGGATTCATACACCAAGCCCAGAACCTGAATCTTTTGTTTGACTACTAGTAAACCAGGTTGTACTCTTTCCAAGTGCAAGTTGGATAGAACCTGCAATTAAGTGTAGAGACATATATGGATTCTGGTTCAATTCGTATGTATGTTTGTATGTGCATGCTTACGTCTTTGACTAAAACTAGTTAATTCATTGTTCTACCTTGAAGGTGACCAGTCCCTAGCTGCGCGCTTTGGTCGGTCCTGCTAATTTCAGTTCCTATGATTTTTAATCTCTGTTTCCTGTTTTCCCCAGCTACCAAGACTCTTGAGTTTCTGGTGATGCCAGCTGACACGAAGCCGATCGAAATCTTCCCCCACCCCCTATTGCTCCCTGATGATAACAAGGTAGAAATTCTGTCCGTATGCTGCATCATATATAGTACTGCTAATTAGTTTGTATGTTGTTGCTTGCGTGATATGGTTAGACTGACGACTGTTAAGCTCATAATTCTGTGATGTGTTAAAGATTAGCAGAATATATGATATGACTTGTGTGCTGACCTCTAGTATCTTTCTCATCTGTAATGTGTCTGTTGCACGCTTGCCTTTCTTTGGCCTGCTATTTTTATTTATCAAATGAAAGGACATTCTGTTTGGCAGTGGGCGGTTTTGCTCAAAAATAAGTAAATAAATTGTATGTGCATGCTGAAATGTTAGATGTCTGTTGGTTGCTGTATATGGGCAAGATGAATTGAATCCTGCTGTGTACTTGTCAATTCCAGCTTATATTGGTGTCTTGCGATCCTAAAAAATTATTGAATCCTACTGTGTACTTGTCAATCCTGCTGTGTATTCATATTGTGTCTCTGTTTTCTTGTATGAATGGGTATCTCATTTTAACTAGTTGGAGAACAAAAAGCATGGTACTAGCAAGCTCAATTTGTGTTATCATTCATCTGTTGTAACACCAAGTTTGGTCTATTAACATGGCGTTGATTTTGTGCTGCAGATTTGGAAGTTGGGAATCTGGGGAATGCGAAGTTTAAGAGACCTGGAGTATCTAGACTGTGATTGCCATTGTATATGTGTTATATGATGATGTAACACAATGATTCTGCTATTGTATCTTTGTTGTATAATGTATCAAAGTGATTTTGGCTATTATGTGAAGTACTACGTGTGTTCTCTATCTGTTCCCATTTGAATGTTGGTGATTTATTTACTAGCAAATTGAAATTTAAAGAAAATGACCTTGACAATTGGGACCCACTTACTAGAAGAACGTGATAATTGGGACCCATCTTAAAAAAATACTTGAACTTCTCAGCCAAAATGGCCATGGCCCAAAAATAAAAAGGCTGCGATGTTGGGCTTGGCCCATGAAGCTAACAAAAATTGAAAGAAAAAAACAACAAATGGGCTGAATTAATGGGCTCGGCCCATATAAACACCCAATTGGACCGGGCCGATTCTAATTTTTGAACTTCTCAATTGGTCGCAATTTTGCCACATCAGATTGCCACGTCGGATCCGACGTGGCCTGGGTAGACAGCTAGTGACCAAAACAAAATGTCATGGGTTCAACGACCTTCTGACAGAAGGTCGTTAATTTCAGTTTATGACCGCCAACTTTTGACCTTCTATTTTTGGTCACAAAAAGGTCGCAAATGAAAAACTATGAGCTTTCAGCGGGCAATAGTGAGGGTCACAAGTCGACATATTTCTTGTAGTGGATGGCGACGGATTTCCCTCTCGGGAGCCCTGAACAGACTCCAGATCAGCCCTCCCGAGAGAGATTAGGGCTTGGCGGCGGCTCTGTATCATAAAACGCGATGAATCCTTCTCTCCTATTTTTTTCTCCCCGAACATGAATATATAGAGTTGGAGTTGACGTCGGTGGAGCCTCAGGGGGCCCACGAGGCAGGGGCGCGCCCCCCCCCCGGGGGGGGGGGGGGGGGGCGTGCACCCTCGTGGACAGGGTGTGGGCCCCTGGTGTTGATTCTTTCACCAGTATTTTTTTATTCCAAAATGTGTCTCCGTTGATTTTCAGGTTATTCCGAGAACTTTTATTTTTGCACAAAATTAACACCATAGCAATTCTGCTGAAAACAACATCAGTCCGGGTTAGTTCCATTCAAATCATGCAAGTTAGAGTCCAAAACAAGGTCAAAAGTGTTTGGAAAAGTATATACGATGGAGACGTATCAACTCCCCCAAACTTAAACCTTTGCTTGTCCTCAAGCAATTCAGTTGACAAACTGAAAGTGATAAAGAAAAAAATATACAAACTCTGTTTGATCTTGTTGTTGCAAATATGTAAAGCCAACATTCAAGTTTTCAACAAAGATTATGAACTAACCATATTCACAATAACATTTAGGTCTCATATTTACTCATGTCAATGGCATAATCAACTAGCGAGCAATAATAATAAATCTCGGATGACAACACTTTCTCAAAACAACCATAATATGATATAATAAGATGGTATCTCGCTAGCCCTTTCTGAGATCGCAAAACATAAATGCAGAGCACCCCTGAAGATCAAGGACTGACTGGAGATTGTAATTCATGGTAAAAGAGATCCAGTCATACTCAATGTAAATTAATAGCAATGCATGCAAATGACAGCGGTGCTCTCCAACTGGTGCTTTTTAATAAGAGGATGATGACTCAACATAAAAGTAAATAGATAGGCCCTTCGCAGAGGGAAGCAGGGATTTGTAGAGGTGCCAGAGCTCGAGTTTTGATGCAGAGATAAATAATATTTTGAGTGGTATACTTTCATTGTCAACATAACAACCAAGAGATCTCAATATCTTCCATGCTACACACATTATAGGCGGTTTCCAGACAGAATGGTAAAGTTTATACTCCCCCACCACCAACAAACATCAATCCATGGCTTGTCCGAAACAACGGGTGCCTCCAACTAACAACAATCCCGGGGGAGTTTTGTTTGCAATTATTTTAATTTAAGCATGGGACTGGGCATCCTGGTTACCAGCCATTTTCTCGTGAATGATGAGCGGGGTCCACTCATCTTGAGAATAACCCACCTAGCATGGAAGATATAGACAGCCCTAGTTGATACATGAGCTATTCGAGCATACAAAATAGAATTGCATTTGAAGGTTTAGAGTTTGGCACATACAAATTTACTTGGAACGACAGGTAGATACCGCTTATAGGAAGGTATGGTGGACTCATATGGAATAACTTTGGAGTTTATGGAAGTGGATGCACAAGCAGTATTCCCGCTTAGTACAAGTGAAGGCTAGAAAGAGACTGGGAAGCGACCAACTAGAGAGCAACAACAGTCATGAACATGCATTAAAATTAATCAACACTGAGTGCAAGAATGAGTAGGATATAATTCACCATGAACATAAATATCATGGAGGTTATGTTGATTTTGTTTCAACTACATGCATGAACATGTGCCAAGTCGAGCCACTCGAATTGTTCAAAGGAGGATACAACCCTGTCATACCACATCGCAACCATTTTAATAGCATGTTGGCACGCAAGGTAAACCATTATAAACTCCTAGCTAATTAAGCATGGCATGAGCAACTATAATCTCTACTTTTCATTGCAAACTTGTTTCATTCATAATAGGCTGAATCAGGAACGATGAACTAATCATATTTACAAAAACAAGATAGGTCGAGTTCATACTAGCTTCTCTCATCTCAATCGGTCCATCATATATCGTCATTATTGCCTTTCACTTGCACGACCGAACGGTGTGGATAATAATAATAGTGCACGTGCATTGGACTAAGCTGGAGTCTAGAAGCATTTAATACAAGGGAGAAGACAAGGTAATATGGGCTCTTGGTTAGATCAACAATAATGCATATGAGAGCCACTCAACATTTTCATCATGGTCTTCTCCTCTCGACCCCCAAAGAAAAAAAATAAAACTATTTACATGGGAAAGCTCACAACAAGCAAAAGAAGAACAAGAAATCTTTTTGGGTTTTCTTTTAGTTACTACTACTACAAGCATGAAAAGTAAACTAGCTAAAAGCTACAACTTATTTTTTTGTTTTTCTTAAGGTTTTTCAAACACACAAGAAGAATGCTAAAAAAGAAAATAAACTAGCATGGATAGTACAATGAAAAAGTATGAGCAACGACAACTAGAATGAGTGTGTGTACATGAATGTAATGTCGGTGAGAAATACGTACTCCCCCAAGCTTAGGCTTTTGGCCTAAGTTGGTCTATGGCCACTGATCGAAGCTACTCTCTCCGGTGTACTGAGGAGGGTCCTCAGGGTGCCACTGGTTGGCGATCTCCTATGGATCCCACTGATAAACAGACTGACGATAAGGATCAAGTGGTGGCTCCGGCTCAGGCTCTAGGACTTGTGTCAGCCTCCAGTACGCATAAATAGCCTCAGGTAAGTTGAGGTACATGCCTGAAAGTGTG
Organism: Triticum urartu; assembly: GCF_056163025.1. NCBI lineage: Eukaryota > Viridiplantae > Streptophyta > Magnoliopsida > Poales > Poaceae > Triticum > Triticum urartu. The sequence continues at coordinate 387,233,014 of NC_141877.1, forward strand.
TTAAAAAGAGAGGGTGCAGGCAAGGTAATAATCTCACAGCGAGTTTTATCAAATATCAATTTATACTTAAGCATCTTCTTCTTATCTTTAACAATAAAATCATGTGCTACCATACTCTTATAATCTAGAAAAATAGGGGCAACAACTTTTCCTCTTTCTCATAATGCCTAATAGGTATCTCAAAGTATTCAGCAAAGCGTGAAGCAAAGATGCCTCCGAAGATGGGGCCCTTTGTCCGGTTCAGATTTAATCATTTAGCAACAATAGCGCCTAAGCTGAATGTAGTATCACGAAACAAAGAATGGCGCAAAATTACAATATCAGGGGCACTAAGATTTCCATTTTCCCGTGACCAATTAAGCATCTACTAGCAAATATCGCAAAGTAACATAGAACACGGAAATGTATGCTGGTAATTCTTGCATCTGAAATTTTCCTAGTTTCTCCTACGTCAATTCTATCAATAAACCCGTCCACATCCCTACGATGTAGTTCCTCGATGCTTCCCTCAAAGGGTATCTTGCATACCCGACAAAAATCATGAAGTGACATCTCCTTAACCTCATCATATAAGTGAAACTCCACTAAAGGTGGTGATTTCTTAGCATGGAAATAAAAAATTTGCATGAACATATTAGTGAGTAGAAGATACTGTTCGCGCTGGTCGCGGAGGAAGTCAATGAGGCATGCATTCTCAGCCAAATAATAAAAGTCCTCGTAAATCCCGGCTGCTCTCAAGAACTCATCACAAGGCCATTCGCGCGGCCGAACCTCTGCAGTGCAAGGAAGATTATATTTGGGCTTTTTATTCTCTTCATTTTGCTTATCCTTCAAGCTTCGGCTCGAGGAACCTCTCAACAACCTCTTCAACATTTTCTCCCTTCTAAAATTTCTGAAATTTTTAGTGACTCAAAATAAAAGTGAAACAAAACTCAATAAGATTGATAGCAACTACTCCTACAAGTGCCTAGAGGCCATATCATGCATTAAAACTACTTTGGACCATATAAATTTGGCATGCAAGCTCAAGAACAGGGTCACCTTAGGAGCAAAAATTTGCAATAAATAAAGCACTAGAACAAAAACTAATTGGACCATTGGGGGAGTCACATACCGAAGAACAACCCCCCAAAGTAGTTTTTCGAATGGAGCTTTAAGAAAGGAGATCAAAAATGACAGCAAGATGAGCTAGAACACGGGTTTGAGCTGTGGGATGATTTTTTCTGGAGGAAGACAAAGTGTGTGGGTGATGGAATAAGTGGAGGGGGTCCACATGGGGTCCATGAGGCAGGGGGCGCCCCAGGGGGGTGGGCGCGCCCTGGACCCTTGTGGACAAGTGGTGTGACCCCCTGGTGTGTTCTCAGTGCCAATAATTCTAAAATATTCTACAAAAATTCAGATATCACTTTTAGGACATTTGGAGAACTTTTATTTCTGGGGTATTTTTTATTACAAGGATAATTTAGAAAACAGACAGAAAATACCATTTTTGCTTTATTTAATCTAAATAACAGAAAGTAAAAGGAGGGTACAGAGGGTTGTGCTTTCTAACTTCATCCATCTCATGCTCATAAAAAGGAATCCACTAACAAGGTTGATCAAGTCTTGTTAACAAACTCTTTCCGAATAACATGAAACCGGAGAATTTTTGACTAACACTAAGTTACCTCAACGGGGATATGCATGTCCCCAACAATAAGAATATCATATTTCTTCTTGACACTAGGAAGAGGGAATTCAAAACCTCCAATAGTGATCGTTGAAAATTTTCCAATAGAATTGATACTGTTGACTTGAGGTTGTTTCCTCGGAAAGTGTACCGTATGCTCATTACCATTAACATGAAAAGTGACATTGCTTTTTTTGCAATCAATAACATCCCCCACAGTATTCAAAAAGGGTCCACCAAGAATAATAGACATAATGTCGTCCTCGGGAATATCAAGAATAACAAAGTCCATTAAAATAGTAACATTTGCAACCACAACAGGTACATCCTCACAAATACCGACAGGTATAGCAGTTGGTTTATCAGCCATCTGCAAAGATATTTCAGTAGGTGTCAACTTATTCAAATCAAGTCTACGATATAAAGAGAGAGGCATAAAACTAACACCGGCTCCAAGATCACATAAAGCAGTTTTAACATAGTTTCTTTTAATGGAGCATGGTATAGTTGGTACTCCTAGATCTCCTAATTTCTTTGGTATTCCACCTTTAAAAGTATAATTGGCAAGCATGGTGGAAATTTCAGCTTTCGGTATCTTTCTTTTATTTGTAACAATATCTTTCATATACTTAGCATAAGGATTCATTTTAAGCATATCAGTCAAACGCATACACAAAAAGATAGGTCTAATCATTTCAGCAAAGCGCTCAAAATCCTCATCCTCCTTTTTCTTGGATGGTTTAGGAGGAAAAGGCATGGGTTTCTGAACCCATGGTTCTCTTTCTTTACCGTGCTTCCCAGCAGCAAAGTCTGTCTTATCATAACGTTGATTCTTTGATTGTGGGTTATCAAGATCAACAACAGGTTCAATCTCTACATCATTGCTATTGCTAGGTTGAGCAACAACATGAACAACATCATTAATATTATCACTAGGTGCATGCTCATTACCAAATTGTGTTTCAACATCAGAAATAGAAATATCATTGGGATTCTCAGGTGTGTCTGTTGGGGAACGTAGCAATTTCAAAAAAATTACTACGCACATGCAAGATCATGGTGATGCATAGCAACGAGAGGGGAGAGTGTGTCCATGTACCCTCATAGACCGGAAGCGGAAGCGTTAGCACAACGTGGTTGATGTAGTCGTACGTCTTCATGTTCCGACCGATCAAGTACCGAACGCACGTCACCTCCGAGTTATGCACACGTTCAACTCGATGACGTCCCTCGAATTCTGATCCAGCGGAGTGTTGAGGGAGAGTTTCGCCAGCACGACAGTGTGGTGACGATGATGATGTTCTACCGACGTAGGGCTTCGCCTAAGCACCGCTATGACATGATCGAGGTGGATTACGGTGGAGGGGAGCACCGCACACGGCTAAGTGATCAAGAGATCAATTGTAGTGTCTATGGGGTGCCCCCTCCTCCGTATATAAAGGGGGAGGAGGAGAGCGCCGGCCAAGGGGGTGGCGTGCCCTAGGAGGGGGAAACCTACTCCAAGTAGGTTTGCCCCTCCCTTTCCTAGTCCAAGAAGGAGGGGGAAGGAAGGAGTGGGAGAGGGGAAAGGCAAGGGGGACACCCCCCTTTCCTTGTCCTATTCGGACTCAAGGGGAGGGAGCGCGCCTCTTGACCTGGCCGGCCCCTCTCTCTCTCCACCAAGGCCCAACAAGGCCCATTAGTTCCAGGGGGGGTCCGGTAACCCCCGGTACTCCGATAAATGTCCGAAACCTTCCGGAACCTTTCCGGTGTCCAAACATAGTCGTCCAATATATCGATCTTTACGTCTCGACCATTTCGAGACTCCTCGTCATGTCCGTGATCACATCCGGGACTCCAAACTACCTTCGGTACATCAAAACATATAAACTCATAACATAACCGTCATCTAACTTTAAGCGTGCGGACCCTTTGGGTTCGAGAACTATGTAGACATGACCGAGACACGTCTCCGGTCAATAACCAATAGCGGAACCTGGATGCTCATATTAGCTCCTACATATTTTATGAAGATCTTTATCGGTCAATCCGCATAACAACATACATTGTTCCCTTTGTCGTCGGTATGTTACTTTCCCGAGATTCGATCGTCGGTATTTCAATACCTAGTTCAATCTCGTTACCGGCATGTCTCTTTACTCGTTCCATAATACATCATCCCGCAACTAACTCATTAGTTGCATTGCTTGCAAGGCTTATAGTGATGTGCATTAATGAGTGGGCCCAGAGATACCTCTCCGACAATCGGAGTGAGAAATCCTAATCTCGAAATACGCCAACTCAACAAGTACCTTTGGAGACACCTGTAGAGCACCTTTATAATCACCCAGTTACGTTGTGACATTTGGTAGCACACAAAGTGTTCCTCCAGTAAATGGGAGTTGCATAATCTCATAGTCATAGGAACATGTATAAGTCATGAAGAAAGCAATAGCAACAAACTAAACGATCAAGTGCTAAGCTAACAGAATGGGTCAAGTCAATCACATCATTCTCCTAATGATGTGATCCCATTAATCAAATGACAACTCTTTGTCTATGTCTAGGAAACATAACCATCTTTGATTAACGAGCTAGTCAAGTAGAGGCATACTAGTGACACTCTGTTTGTCTATGTATTCACACATGTATCATGTTTCCGATTAATACAATTCTAGCATGAATAATAAACATTTATCATGATATAAGGAAACAAATAATAACTTTATTATTACCTCTAGGGCATATTTCCTTCAGTCTCCCACTTGCACTAGAGTCAACAATCTAGATTACATAGTAATGATTCTAACACCGATGGAGCCTTGGTGCTGATCATGTTTTGCTCGTGGAAGAGGCTTAGTCAACAGGTCTGCAACATTCAGATCCGTATGTATCTTGCAAATCTCTATGTATCCCACCTGGACTTGATCCCGGATGGATTTGAAGCGTCTCTTGATGTGCTTGCTTCTCTTGTGAAATCTGGATTCCTTTGCTAAAGCAATTGCACCAGTATTGTCACAAAATATTTTCATTGGTCCCGATGCACTAGGTATGACACCTAGATCGGATATGAACTCCTTCATCCAGACTCCTTCATTTGCTGCTTCCGAAGCAGCTATGTACTTCGCTTCACATGTAGATCCTGCTACGACGCTTTGTTTAGAACTGCACCAACTGACAGCCCCACCGTTTAATAAAAACACGTATCCGCTTTGCGATTTAGAATCATCCGGATTAGTGTCAAAGCTTGCATAGACATAACCATTTACGACGAGTTCTTTATCACCTCCATAAATGAGAAACATATCCTTCGCCCTTTTCAGGTATTTCAGGATGTTCTTGACCGCTGTCCAGTGATCCACTCCTGGATTACTTTGGTACCTCCCTGCTAAACTAATAGCAAGGCACACATCAGGTCTGGTACACAACATTGCATACACGATAGAGCCTATGGCTGAAGCACAGGGAACATCTTTCATTTTCTCTCTATCTTCTGCAGTGGTCGGGCATTGAGTCTTACTCAACTTCACACCTTGTAACACAGGCAAGAACCCTTTGTTTGCTTGATCCATTTTGAACTTCTTCAAAACTTTGTCAAGGTATGTGCTTTGTGAAAGTCCAATTAAGCATCTCGATCTATCTCTATAGATCTTGATGCCCAATATATAAGCAGCTTCTCCGAGATCTTTCATTGAAAACTCTTATTCAAATATCCTTTTATGCTATCCAGAAATTCTATATCATTTTACAATCAACAATATGTCATCACATATAATATCAGAAATGCTACAGAGCTCTCACTCACTTTCTTGTAAATACAGGCTTCTCCAAAAGTCTATATAAAACCATAAGCTTTGATCACACTATCAAAACATTTATTCCAACTCCGAGAGGCTTGCACCAGTCCATAAATGGATCGCTGGAGCTTGCACACTTTGTTAGCTCCCTTTGGATCGACAAAACCTTCTGGTTGCATCATATACAACCCTTCTTCCAGAAATCCATTCAAGAATGCAGTTTTGACATCCATTTGCCAAATTTCATAATCATAAAATACGACAATCGCTAACATGATTCGGACAGACTTAAGCATCGCTACGGGTGAGAAAGTCTCATCGTAGTCAATCCCTTGAACTTGTCGAAAACCTTTTGCAACAAGTCGAGCTTTATAGACAGTAACATTACCATCTGCATCAGTCTTCTTCTTGAAGATCCATTTATTTTCAATGGCTTGCCGATCAAAGGGCAAGTCAACCAAAGTCCACACTTTGTTCTCATACATGGATCCCATCTCAGATTTCATGGCCTTAAGCCATTTTGCGGAATCTGGGCTCACCATCGCTTCTTTATAGTTCGTAGTTTCGTCATGGTCTAGTAACATAACCTCCAGAACAGGATTACCGTACCACTCTGGTGTGGATCTTACTCTGTTTGACCTACGAGGTTCAGTAACAACTTGATCTGAAGTTTCATGATCATCATCATTAACTTCCTCACTAATTGGTGTAGGTGTCACAGGAACCGGTTTCTGTGATGAACTACTTTCCAATAAGGGAGCAGGTACAGTTACCTTATCAAGTTCTACTTTCCTCCCACTCACTTCTTTCGAGAGAAACTCCTTCTCTAGAAAGATTCCAAATTTAGCAACAAAAGTCTTGCCTTCGGATCTGTGATAGAAGGTGTACCCAACAGTCTCTTTTGGGTATCCTATGAAGACACATTTCTTCGATTTGGGTTCGAGCTTATCAGGTTGAAGCTTTTTCACATAAGCATCGCTGACCCAAACTTTAAGAAACGACAACTTTGGTTTCTTGCCAAACCATAGTTCATAAGGCGTCGTCTCAACGGATTTAGATGGTGCCCTATTTAACGTGAATGTAGCTGTCTCTAGAGCATAACCCCAAAACGATAGCGGTAAATCAGTAAGAGACATCATAGATCGTACCATATCCAGTAAAGTACGATTACGATGTTCGGACACACCATTACGCTGTGGTGTACCGGGTGGCGTGAGTTGCGAAACTATTTCGCATTGTTTCAAATGAAGACCAAATTCGTAACTCAAATATCGTAGAAACTTTATTTTCTTGTTACAATGATTTTCAACTTCACTCTGAAATTCTTTGAACTTTTCAAATGTTTTAGACTTATGTTTCATTAATTAGATATACCAGTATCTGCTTAAATCATCTGTGAAGGTGAGAAAATAACGATACCCACCGCGAGCCTCAATATTCATTGGACCACACACATCTGTATGTATGATTTCCAACAAATCTATTGCTCGCTCCATAGTTCCGGAGAGTGGAGTTTTAGTCATCTTGCCCATGAGGCACAGTTCGCAAGTACCAAGTGATTCATAATCACGTGGTTCCAAAAGTCCATCAGAATGGAGTTTCTTCATGCGCTTTACACCGATATGACCTAAACGGTAGTGCCACAAATAAGTTGCACTATCATTATCAACTCTGCATCTTTTTGCTTTAATATTATGAATATGTGTATCACTACTATCGAGATTTAATAAAAATAGACCACACTTCAACGGTGCATGACCATAAAAGATATTACTCATATAAATAGAACAACCATTATTCTCTGATTTAAATGAATAACCATCTCGCATCAAACAAGATCCAGATATAATGTTCATTCTCAACGCTGGCACCAAATAACAATTATTCAGGTCTAAAACTAATCCCGAAGGTAGATGTAGAGGTAGCGTGCCGACCGCGATCACATCGACTTTGGAACCATTTCCCACGCGCATCATCACCTCGTCCTTAGCCAATCTTTGCTTAATCCGTAGCCCCTGTTTCGAGTTGCAAATGTTAGCAACAGAACCAGTATCAAATACCCAGGTGCTACTACGAGCATTAGTAAGGTACACATCAATAACATGTATATCACATATACCTTTGTTGACCTTGCCATCCTTCTTATCCGCCAAATACTTGGGGCAGTTCCGCTTCCAGTGACCAGTCTGCTTGTAGTAGAAGCACTCAGTCTCAGGCTTAGGTCCAGACTTGAGTTTCTTCTCTTGAGCAAAAACTTGTTTGCCGTTCTTCTTAAAGTTCCCCTTCTTCTTCCCTTTTCCCTTTTTCTTGAAACCGGTGGTCTTATTGACCATCAACACTTGATTCTCCTTCTTGATTTCTACCTCCGCAACCTTTAGCATCGCGAAGAGCTCGGGAATTGTCTTATTCATCCCTTGCATAATATAGTTCATCATGAAGCTTTTGTAGCTTGATGGCAGTGATTGAAGTACTCTGTCAATGACACTATCAATAGGAAATTAACTCCTAGTTGAGTCAAGTGATTATGTTAACCAGACATTTTGCATATATGTTCACTGACAGAACTATTATCCTCCATCTTGCAGCTATAGAACTTATTGGAGACTTCATATCTCTCAATCCGGGCATTTGCTTGAAATATTAACTTCAATTCCGGAAACATCTCATGTGCTCCATGACGTTCAAAACGTCGTTGAAGTCCCGGTTCTAAGCCGTAAAGCATGGCACACTAAACTATCGGGTAGTCATCAGCTTTACTCTGCCAAACATTCTTAACGTTGTCAGCAGCATCTGTAGCAGGCCTGGCACCCAGCGGTGCTTCCAGGATGTAATTCCTCTGTGTAGCAATGAGGATAATCCTCAAGTTACGGACCTAGTCCGTGTAATTTCTACCATCATCTTTCAACTTTGCTTTCTCAAGGAACGCATTAAAATTCAATGGAACAATAGCACGAGCCATCTATCTACAATCAACATAGACAAGCAAGAAACTATCAGGTACTAAGTTCATGATAAATTTAAGTTCAATTAATCATATTACTTAAGAACTCCCACTTAGATAGACATCCCTCTAATCCTCTAAGTGATGACGTGATCCAAATCAACTAAACCATGTACGATCATCACGTGAGATGGAGTAGTTTCAATGGTGAACATCACTATGTTGATCATATCTACTATATGATTCACGCTCGACCTTTCGGTCTCAATGTTCCGAGGCCATATCTGTTATATGCTAGGCTCGTCAAGTTTAACCTGAGTATTCCACGTGTGCAACTATTTTGCACCCGTTGTATTCACTACAAAAAAAAGACACATCCGTGACATTTTGGGCCGAACGAAATTTTTTTCTGTCATACATATGACACTTCTATGACGATAATTGTGACAAAACCCAGTATCATCATAGATGTGGTGGGCTCCTACTTCTATGACAAAAAATCATGACAGAAAATGGGCTTTTCGTCCTGGGCGGGCCGGAGACGCCCTCGATGCGGCTATATCTCCCACATGTCGGAGCATGACTTAGAGGCATAACCGCATTGAAAGCAATGTCGCAAGTGAGGTAATCTTCACACAACCCATGTAATACAAAAGGGAAAGATACATAGTTGGCTTACAATCGCCACTTCACACAAATACATGAATAAAGCATTACATCATCCAGATACAATCAAGGTCCGACTACGGAACCAAAATAAAAGAAGACAACCCCAAAAGCTACACAGATCCCCGATCGTCCCAACTGGGCTCCACTACTGATCAACTAGAACGAAACAACACAAAGGACAAGATCTTCATCGAGCTCCTCCTGAGCTTGGTTGCATCACCTGCTCGGTAACATCGGCACCTGCAAACTGGTTTTGGAAGTATCTGTGAGTCACGGGGACTTAGCAATCTCACACCCACGCGATCAAGACTATTTAAGCTTATGGGTAAGGTAAAGGTATGATGTGGAGCTGCAGCAAGCGACTAGCATGTATGGTGGCTAACATACGCAAATGAGAGCGAGAAGAGAAGGCAAAGCACGATCGATGAACTATGATCAAGAAGTAATCCTAGAACAACCTACGTCAAGCATAACTCCAACACCGTGTTCACTTCCCGGACCCCGCCGAGAAGAGACTATCACGGTAACACACACGGTTGATGCATTTTAATTAAAGTCAACTTCAGGTTTTCTACAACCGGACATTAACAAATTCCCATCTTCCCATAACCGCGGGCACGACTTTCGAAAGTTCAAATCCCTCCAGGGGAGTCCCAACTTAGCCCATGAAAAGCTCTCATGGTCAACGAAGGATGTACCTTCTCCCGAGACATTCCGATCAGACTCGGTATCCCGGTTCTACAAGACAATTTTGACAAGCTAAAACAAATCCAGCAACACCGCTTGAATGTGCCGACAAATCCCGATAGGAGCTGCACATATCCTTTTCTCAGGGCACACTCAGATGAGCAATCCGTACAACTAAAACCAAACCTCGAGTTTCCCCGACGGGGCACTGCACAGGGCTCTAGTTTGGACCAACACTCAGAGGAGCACTGGCCCGGGGGGGTTAAAATAATGATGACCCTCGAGTCTACAGAACCCAAGGGAAAGAAAAGGCTAGGTGGCGAATGGTAAAACCAATGTTGGGCATTGCTGGAGGAGTTTTATTCAAGGCGAACTTTCAAGGGGTTCCCGTTATTACCCAACCGCGTAAGGAACGCAAAATCCAGGAACATAACATCGATATGACGGAAACTAGGGCGGCAAGAGTGGAACAAAACACCAGACATAAGGCCGAGCCTTCCACCCTTTACCAAGTATATAGATGCATTAATTAAATAAGAGATATTGTGATATCCCAACAAGTAAACATGTCCCAACAAGGAACAACATCTCCATGTTCCAACAAGGAACAAACTTCAATCTTCACCTGCAACTAACAACGCTGTAAGAGGGGCTGAGCAAAGCGGTAACATAGCCAAACAACGGTTTGCTAGGACAAGGTGGGTTAGAGGCTTGGTTTAACAATATGGGAGGCATGATAAGCAAGTGGCAGGTATCGCAGCATAGGCATAGCAAAAGAGCGAGCAACTAGCAAGCAAAGATAGAAGTGATTTCGAGGGTATGGTCATCTTGCCTGAAATTCCGCAAGGAAGAAGAACGAGTCCATGAAGAAGACAAACGGACGTAGTCGAACGGGTCCTCACAACACGACGTTATCAGAACCAACCCGAAGAAGCAACACCGGAAAGAAGCACACAATATAGTAAACAACCATCACATAATCATGGCATGATGCACAACCAAGTATGATGCATGTCCGGTTTAAAGAGGCATGGCATGGCATAATGCACAAACAATCCTACAAATTAAGTGGAGCTCAATATGCAACGAGTTGTATATTGACGAAACACCACGACAAGTTATTTAGTTCGATCTCTTTATGTACCCAACAATATTAAATGTTGTTAAACATGGCAAGAGGGTGAAGCAAAGTAAAACTACCTATCTAGTCAAGGTTAAATGAGGCCGGTAGCAACGAACAACAATTCCAGTAAATCCCCATATGCATATTTAGGTTTGGTACTGTTCTGCCCTAAACCATATTTTAGAGTTGTTAAACATGCAAAGTAAGGTCACCATGTTAAACTAGGCAAGATTCTACCCCATTTACATATAAAGTTTGTTACAAACCGAGTTATGGTTATTTAGTTATGAATTAAAGCATTTTAGCAAGTTATTTAAGAAATTTAAAACAAACAACATTTTAAACATGCAAGAAAATTGGATATTATTAATCTACACAAAATTCTAAGCAAGTTTCATTTATTAAGTTTTTACATATGATGCATAGATCATGAGTTATAATATGCATGAAGACTAGGGACTAAACTGTAAACTGGCAGTCTCTTGGATAAATAGGAAAAATCGCTATGCAAAAAAAATACAAGTCCCGGGCCGAATCTTAGGCAGCCCAACAGTGCAGGGGAGCTCGGGCTGCTCACATTGGGCTTTTGAGGCTGGCTGGGTGAGGAGGCACTGGGCCTACTGCGCGCTTGTGGCCCAAGAACACAGGAGGCCGACTTGGGGCGTCGCGGTGAACGCTCGACGGCGTGCGGGCTGCAGCAGTCGCCTTGTCCCTGCTCGCGTGAAGCAGAGGCGCGGCGAGGCAACTTGAGCTGCTGGAGTCCGGAAGCGGCAGCGCAACGGCGGGATCCCGCGAAAGAGGCGAGTGGATCCGGACGTGTGGCGGCGTTCTCCGGCGGGGTGGCGCGACCGACGGAGCTGAAGGAGGCGCCGCACGTCCTCTGTTCAAAAGAGAGCTTCAGAGCCATGGCGCGGCGCAGGTCCTCGTAGTGGTGGCGCGAGGCAGGCTTGCCGGTCGCCGGAGTGTCTAGACGAGGAGCAGAGGCGCGACGTCCCGTCCCGCTCGGAGCAGGGGTAGCAGGGGCGGCGACAAGGGATGGCGAGGCAGGGGACGCGTTTGGCGATGCACTCACTTGGCGCGGACGAAGGCACGGCTCCGGGTGGTGCAGGTAGCAGACGAGGCGGATCCGACTGGCCGGCGCCGGATCCGGGCAACGGCGGCGCGGTGGAGCTCAGGGGCGGCGTTGGGGACGAGATCGAGGCCGGCCATGGCGTCGGGCACCGTGCTCCTCGTTCCCTGCAGGCAGACGACGACGGGAGAGCGAGGTGAGCACAGGAAGAAGAAGAAAGGAAGAGAAAGGGCATGGGCGCGAGGGAGGAGGAAGGGCGTCGATCCAATCGGGATTTGGGCTCAGGCTGCCTGCGGGTTCGTCCGGTGTTGACAACGAGCTGGAGCGGTGATTTGGTTCGATTGGATGGAGGAGGAGACTGAGGAGAAGGGGATCTGGGAGGATCCCAATGGCGATTTGATTTTTGGCGGCAGCGAGGAGGAATGATGGGACAGTTCCCCTAGATTTCAGGGTTGGACTGATACATATATAGCATGTGGATTTTAGGGTAGGGGTACCTCGTCCCTCCGATCGAAATCGGGCGGTCGAGAAATAATATATTAGGAAGTCCAATTAACAAAATGGAGACGTTTTGTAGATGTTTGGGGATGATCCGGACTCATCGGTCACGACTGCTCGGGTCGGGTCCGGGACAATTTTCGGATGCGCGCAAGAGGTCTATTGGAACTTGGTGCAGAAGGGCTCGAGCTGAGAGAAGAGAAGAGAGAGAGGCCCGGCGGCTGTTTCCGGAGACCGAAAACGTTCGACGTTTTGACCGGCTATATTGCCGCTATAGTTAAATGTTGGGGCGTCAAACGAACTCCGAATGCGATGAAACTTGACAGGCGGTCTATCTACACTATAATAAGACCACACGCCAACTTTCATCCCATTCCGAGAACATTTTCCGGCCACTTATAAAATAATATTTCGGACGTGCGCGGGCGCGTGCAAGTGTGGTTGGCCTCAAAACGGACAACAGACAGAACTGGGGGAACCCAGACGGGTGCAAGTTTTGAAAACATGATGATGCAATGCGAATGATGACATGGCAAGATGCAACACGCAAGAAAATGACAAGGCAACAACAGGGAATAACTGGAAGACACCTGGCGCAACGGCCTCGGGGCGTTACAACACTCCACCACTACGAGAGGATCTCGTCCCGAGATCTAGAATGGCACCAGAGGGAAAACGGAAGAGAAAAGAGAAGAGGTAAAACCAAGTTGCTTCTTTGACAAACGAGTGAAACCAAGGAACCTTGAAAAGGTTAAGCCATTTCGTGAAAAGAATACAACGGAGATGAACGAAGTTGAAAGCTGTAACATCCCAAATTTCAATTTGGAATGTAATACATTAGATCATCAATGCATATCATATTTCTTTTGCATTCTGGTTGATCCTAGAAATTCTACGCAACTCAATGACCCACGGAGAGAGTTGGGGATTTCGATATTTCCATATTTGAGTTCTCTCAAATTTTGAGAATAGGATCATTTGATTTTATTTATTTTATCATCAATTATTTCTATTACAAAAATATGAGAGAGGGAATAAAATGACTTTCCCAAAATACATAAATATTGAGGATTTAATAATAAAATCAAATAAGATTTTATTTCAGAGTTTTTCGGTGTTTTATTTGAATTTAGGAAAAAGTGTGTTTTTCAAAATTGCATTTAGGTCCCAAATAAATGTTCACCTTGTGAGGCTTGATTTTAGAAGCCCGTGAAAATTTATTTCGGAATTTTTGGAGTCCGTTTAGTATTTCTTTTTATTTCTTTTTCTTCCGAGCGGAATATTAAAAAAAACGCGCTCGCGCCGACTGGGCCAAGGCCCAGTCGACGGCCCACCCCGCCGCCTGCCGTCTCCCTCCAGGAGACCGGAGCCGTGCCGCCGCCCGAGTCCGGCTTGGAGCCGCCCCGCCGTGCCCCCTCCCCCAAGGCAGCACACCCCTCCCTCCTTAAATACCGAGCCGCCCCGCCGCCCCTCACCTCACCCCGCCCCGAGCCGCCCACCGAGCCCGCCGCCGCGCCGCCACAGCCCCCCCGCCGCCCGTGCCGCCGCCGCCCGAGCCGTGCGCCGCCGCCCGCCGCCTCCCGTCGCCGCGCCGCACCCCGCCAGACCCCGCCGACCCGCCGGAGCCCCGCCCCGCCAGCCGGAGTGCCTCGCCGGAGGTATAGCCGCCGCCGTTCGCCGTTCGTTTTTTTCAAAAAAAACCGCCTCAGTTTATTTTTTTCGAAACCCTAGATCGGTTTTATTTTTTTCCCTGGTTTATTTAATTAGTGAACGTTCACCGATCCGTTCGTTTTAGCGAACGTGTTCACCGGTTAGTTTCTGTTAATGAACGTCCGTTCGATTAACTCTTCGTCAGTTTTCTTTTTCTCGGATTAAATTCGCGATTTATCTGATCGCGATTCCTGATCCGATTTTTGTTTTGTTAACTTTTCGCTCGTTTATCAGAATCAGGCGATTCAAGCGCCTAGGGATTCGTCTCGAAACCCTCTATCCGTTTAACCAACTTAAACAAGATTTTGCTACTGTAAAATTTGCCCTAGATCCAGATTACTAGAACGAAGTTGTTTTCTTTCGTCGTTTGACTTTCGTTGCTTCGTTCGATTTGATTCTTTTGCCAACCGGAGTTCTTAAGTTGAACCTTCTGGTTAGATCTCTTATTTGAGTTTTTACCTGTGCATTAGATGAGTGCTTATTGTATGCTCGTTTGTTTGTTTGCGATAGAGTATCCGGAGTGCGCCGCCTGTTACTTCGAATCGCTAGGTTTCCCAGATCATCAGCAAGGCAAGTAACACTTTGATCATACCTTTTCTACTACCCAGTTTTATTGCATTAGATCAATCCTCAGACATTGCATGATTAGGATCCAATTAAATTGTGGGATGGGAAGTAGATGAGGTAGTACCTATTACCAGTTTATTTTCAAACCTTTGGGAGTTACTTCTATGTTTGCTTATTATGCCATGCTATGCTAGTAGACGTGGATTGGGTGAGTGAAATCCATGACAGATGTGAGATTGTTAATTAATGGTTTATCTAAGGTGGCAACTTAAACACACATCTGGGTGGATTGAGGCACCTGGGTATTCCAGGACTTGCCTGTTTTCTTTTGGACCGCCACCCAGGCTCAAAGGGATCATAAGACTATTCATACTAGAAACTTCCGTGCGCAGCCACAAGCTATTATGGGCTCTAGCATAGTTGACTAAGCTGTGCGAACTCTTACAGTGGTAGACTAGCAGATGTAGGGGATGTAGGTGGTATGGTCTACCCGATCGTAAGGTGCTAGCACTTCTGAAAGACTATGTCTCGGTCATCCGTCTTCTCAAACACCCTGTAGTGCGAGAAACCAAACGGAGGCGATCGAGTCTTGTGGGGAAAAGTGCGCAAACCTCTGCAGAGTGTAACGAACTAATCATAATTAGCCGTGTCCCCGGTTATGGACATCTTGAGTATCTAGTACTTGGATTATCATGTGAATCTCATCATGTAACTCTAAATTAATATTGTTGGGTTTTAATGATGATACTTAATTGGGATTGAGAATGCTGTCAACCATTCTCAATGTTTAACAACTACCATGATAGTTAAATAAAATTTATTCCTTTGAAGTAGGGAAAAATTGTCTTTACGCAAAAACTGTAACCATAGAGCTTTCCACCAGCCAAATATGCATATCGTATAGCTGTTTCATTCCATTACTCTCTATGTGTTACATTGCCAGCATATTCCAAGTGCTGACCCGTTTCGGGCTGCAACGTTAATGTTGCAGACTTTTCAGACGACAATTAAGGAGTTTTTAGGTCGTGGTTCTATACTCAGTGACGCCGTTGGAGTTGATGGACTCACTTATCTTCCAAGCCTTCCGCTATTATCGTTATTTGATGGCCTTAAGCCATATTTATTGTAATAAGTTCTCTTATGAGACACTCGATGTAATAAGTGTGTGATTGCTACTCTGCTATAAATCCTCCGAGTACTGTGTGGTGTCAGCATTACTGATCCAGGGATGACACCGGAGCACAGAGATCAGACTGTTTGAGGTCTGGTCGCTACAGAGATGGTATCAGAGCACACGCTGACTGTAGGACACGACCACTAAGCTAAAAGACCTAGATCACTATTCACTCTCTTCTTCTCTGACTCCTCATCTTTTCTACTCTTTAGGATGGCAGATGCAAGGAACAAGTTCACACAACCGGATGAAGATACACCCTTTGGACGACACTTGAAGGAAGTCACTAGATACCTGAACATAGGAGTACCAAGCTTCACGGGAACCTACAACACCACTTTACCTGAAGAAGAGCACTGGATGATTCAAGTCCAAGTTCCAGGAAGGACGTTCATGCCAGTCACTGAGCCCATAGAGTTTTCTTTTGATGCACCAACTTGGAATCTAGGAAAGAGCATGGCAGCTCACATCGCCATGGGACGCATTGGAGAAGTCTACCACAAGGATCTCAAGGATACTATCTACCAGATTTGTGGGCGCCGAGATGAACACTGGGAGATGATCAGCACCAGGAAGGATAGATCAATCGCAGCTTTTATCCAGGAGCTAAACCAGCACATTTGACGACAGGAGAACCAGATGTGCGTCGACATGATAGATCTAAAGAAGGCTAAGACAAGAATCAAGGAACTGGAGGAAGAACTCAAGGCTACACGTGAAGATTATGAAGAAGAAATTGAAGTATTGGTGGAGAAGAATGACGACCTGATCAAGAAGACTGGAATATTTATGGGAGGCCCTACACCAGTAGATGAAGACGAAGAACCCCAGGAAATTAGGCCGGAAGACTACATCATCATCGACGGCACCGACTCGGAAGCAGATAGTAGCGATGATGACTATGTTGATGAAGCTGGAGCAGGTATCATGGAGTCTGCAACCGAAGAATATTTCTAGTAGACCACCTCATCAGTAGTAGTAGTAGTCCACCATGTAAATATAGTAGTCTGAGCACTTTTGCGATAGTTAGATCGATTGTATGCCTTTGTTTGATTGATTGAAGTGAATTGTTTGCTTTTGCCTCATGTGCATATGGGTAGTGTTTTCTCTTTAGACCCCTTCTATTCTTATATCTCATCTTTTCTAAACCCACAGATGCCTCCGAGACGTGACCCCGGATTTGCCTTCCCACCGGAGCTCACCCAGTTGATCCAGCAGCAGAACACATTGATGCAGTTGCTAGTCCATAATCAGAAATCAGGGGAACAATAACAACAACCCACCACCACCACCACCTGTTGACCGCTTAGCCCGTTTTCTTAGGCTGAATCCGCCGGTGTTTTCCAGTAGCACCGAGCCGATAGTAGCAGATGATTGGCTCTGCAAGATAGCTAGGGAGTTGACCACAGCAGGATGCACAGATGCGGAGAAGGTGAAGTTTGCCGCACATTAGCTAGAAGGACCCACAACATCATGGTGGGAGAATTTCACAGCCACTTTTCCTGTAGACACTGTCACATGGGACCAGTTTCAGTAGGCTTTTCGTACTTCCCATGTTTCAGCAGGAGCTATGGCCATGAAGAAGCGTGAGTTTTGTAACTTGCGCCAAGGAGGACGGACAGCTGGCCAGTATGTGGAGGAATTTAGTAAGTTAGCACGTTATGCCCCATATGACGTCGCTACGGATGCAGCTAAGCAAGAGAAGTTTCTGGAAGGACTGAATGATGAGTTGAGCATGCAGTTGATGGTAGCCACCTTCAACAACTACCAGGAGTTAGTAGATCATGCTCTTATGATTGAAGGGAAGCAGCAGCAAATTGAGAATCGCAAGAGGAAATATGGACAAGGAAAGTACAATACAGGAGCTCAACAGAAGCCACGTTTTACCCCTAGATCGGGAGGACACTTTCAGCATACCCATGGAGGAGGTAGCTCGCACAATCACAATGGCACCAAGAATGGTAATGGCAATGGAGGAAGCAACGGCCAGAACCGCACCACCCCCTCCACCCCAGCCAAGAAGGACCTAAGTCAAGTCACTTGTTTTAAGTGTTCGAAGACAGGACATTATGCCAATGAATGTACTGAAGGCCAAAATGGCAATGGAAGTTCTGGGAAGAAGCCGAACCCTTTCAACAGGGGACAGGTGAACCACGTTAGCATGGAGGAGGTTGAAGCTCAGCCCGATGCAGTAATAGGTAAGTTTTTGGTTAAGTCATTTACTGCACTCGTTCTTTTTGATACTGGTGCATCGCATTCATACATCTCAAGGGGATTTGTGGATAAGTATAAACTACCAACCCAAGCCCTTAGGTCACCCATGTTAGTAACCTCGCCCGGAGCAGAGTATGTGGCTAGTCTATGGTGTGACCGGTTACCATTAAGGATTGGTAACTATGTTTTTCCCTCAGACCTAATAGTATTGGAATCTCAAGGATTGGATGTGATATTAGGCATGGATTGGTTATCAAAGTATGAAGGGAATATTGAGTGTGCTAGTAAGTCAATTTTGCTTACCACCCCAGAAGGGAGAAGGATCAAGTATGTATCCCGGCATGTGCCAAAGAGGACTCAAGTAAATTGCCTAACAGGAGTTGTGCAGGAGGAAGTACCAGTGGTAAGGGATTTTCCTAATGTATTTCCAGAAGAGTTGCCAGGCATGCCACCGGATAGAGACATTGAGTTCTTGATTGAGCTATTGCCAGGCACAGGGCCAATATCAAAGAGACCATATAGGATGCCAGCAAAGGATTTGGTGGAAATTAAGAAGCAGATTAAGGAGTTACTGGATAAGGGATATATACGCCCAAGTTCTTCACCTTGGGGATCTCCAGTACTTCTAGTGGAGAAGAAGGATGGATCATTAAGGATGGTTGTTGATTATCGAGGATTGAATGAAGTAACGATCAAGAACAAGTACCCACTACCAATGATCAACGATCTGTTTGATCAATTGCAAGGAGCTAAGGTATTTTCCAAGATCGATCTGCGATCAGGGTACCACCAGTTGAAGATTCGAGAACAGGATATTCCGAAGACAGCTTTTACCACCAGGTATGGGCTGTATGAGTATACCGTTATGTCATTTGGTCTGACTAATGCACCTGCTTATTTTATGAACGTGATGAACAAAGTGTTTATGGAGTTTTTGGATAAGTTCTACGTAGTGTTCATTGATGATATCCTGGTTTACTCGAAGAACGAAGAGGAGCATAAGGAGCATTTGCGTTTGGTACTTGGAAAACTCAGAGAACATCAATTATATGCCAAGTTCAGCAAATGTGAGTTTTGGTTGAAGGAAGTAGGATTCCTCGGACATGTTATATCTGGTGAAGGTATAGCAGTAGATCCCGCTAAAGTTGAAACCGTGACCAAGTGGGAAGCCCCAACAACAGTTGGAGAGATCCGGAGTTTTCTTGGACTCGCGGGATACTACCGGAGATTTATTGAGAATTTCTCAAAGATTGCGAAGCCTATGACAGAGTTATTAAAGAAGGATACCAAGTTCATATGGACAAAGGAGTGTTAGGCTAGTTTCCAGGAGTTGAAGAAACGCTTAGTTACCTCACTAGTGTTGATTTTGCCAGACCAGACCAAGGATTGTGAGGTGTATTGCGATGCTTCATGTCGAGGACTTGGAGCAGTGCTTATGCAGGAAGGGAGAGTTGTTTCATATGCCTCAAGACAACTGAAGCCTCATGAATTAAATTATGCTACGCATGATTTGGAGTTAGCAGCCGTAGTGCATGCCTTGAAAACATGGAGGCATTTTCTCATTGGAAATCATTGTGAGGTGTACATGGATCATAAGAGTTTGAAGTACATTTTCACACAGAAGGAGTTAAATCTCAGACAAAGGAGATGGTTGGAGCTTATCAAGGATTATGATATGAAATTGCATTATCACCCCGGAAAGGCTAATGTAGTAGCTGACGCCTTAAGCCATAAGAGCCATGTCAATACATTAATGACGGGAGAAATACCCAAGGAGTTAGCAGAAAATCTTCGTGAACTATGTTTGAAAATAGTTCCGAGAGGCTATGTAGCAGCGTTGGAGATTCAGTCAACTTTGATGGATAGAATCAGAGAAGCTCAGAAAGCTAACAAAGAGATTGCCGCTATAAAGGAGAAACTGAGCAAAGGAAAAGCTAAAGGATTTCGTGAGGATGAACACAACACCCTATGGTTTGAAGACCGCATTTACGTGCCCAATGACCCGGAGATCAGGAAGTTGATTTTGCAAGAGGCACACGATTCACCATATTCAATTCATCTAGGAAATACAAAGATGTATCTGGATTTGAAGGATATTTTCTGGTGGATGGGAATGAAGAAGGATATAGCGGAGTATGTAGCAGTTTGTGATGTATGTCAGAGAGTAAAAGCAGAGCATCAGAAGCCAGCAGGATTGTTACAACCATTGCCGATACCCGAATGGAAGTGGGATAAGCTAGACATGGATTTTATCACGGGATTGCCCAGGACTCGTTCAGGTTGTGACTCAATTTGGGTTGTAGTTGATCGATTGACGAACGTAGCTCATTTCATCCCAGTAAAGACCACTTACACCAGTGCTAAGTTGGCAAAGATATACATGACCAGGATCGTATGTCTGCATGGAGTTCCAAGGAGTATCGTATCAGATAGAGGAACCCAGCTTACCTCAAAGTTCTGGAAGCAGTTGCACGAAACTTTGGGTACCAGGCTAGAATTTAGCACAGCTTTTCATCCACAGACAGATGGACAGACCGAGAGGGTAAATCAGATTTTGGAGGATATGCTGAGAGCTTGTGCACTAGATTATGGATCTAGTTGGGACGACAATTTGCCATATGCAGAGTTCTCTTACAACAACAGTTACCAAACCAGTTTAAAGATGGCCCCTTTCGAAGCCTTGTACGGAAGGAGGTGCAGGACACCGTTGTCATGGGACGAAGTTGGAGACCGTCAGTTGTTTGGACCTGACTTGATTAAAGAGTCTGAACGGAAGGTGAAGTTGATTCGCGATAGGCTCAAGGTAGCCCAGTCCAGACAGAAAAGTTATGCAAATTCTAAACGCAAGGAGACAGTTTACGAAGTTGGAGATAGAGCTTATCTTCGAGTATCTCCACTTCGAGGAACAAAGCATTTTGGAGTTAAAGGGAAGTTAGCGCCACGATTTGTAGGACCATATCGAGTTTTGGAACGTATGGGAGAAGTGGCCTACAAGTTGGAATTGCCCAAAGGATTGTCAGGAGTTCATGATGTGTTCACGTTTCCCAGTTGAAGAAGTGTCACACGGAGATGGCTGACATACCATTGAGAGATACAGTGCATTTGGAAACTATTCAGTTGGATAACGATTTGACCTACGAGGAGAAGCCAGTCAAGATTCTCGAGTTTGCCAGTCGAGTTACTCGTAGAAAGGTTATCAAGTTTTGCAAAGTTCAGTGGAGCCACCACTCAGAGGATGAAGCCACCTGGGAGCGAGAGGAAGATTTGCTCAAAGACCACCCTCACGTATTTTCTAGCCAACCCGAATCTCGAGGGCGAGATTCATCTTAAGGGGGGTAGGTTTGTAACATCCCAAATTTTCAATTTGGAATGTTATACATTAGATCATCAATGCATATCATATTTCTTTTGCATTCTGGTTGATCCTAGAAATTCTACGCAACTCAATGACCCACGGAGAGAGTTGGGGATTTCGATATTACCATATTTGAGTTCTCTCAAATTTTGAGAATAGGATCATTTGATTTTATTTATTTTATCATCAATTATTTCTATTACAAAAATATGAGAGAGGGAATAAAATGACTTTCCCAAAATACAGAAATATTGAGGATTTAATAATAAAATCAAATAAGATTTTATTTCGGAGTTTTTCGGTGTTTTATTCGAATTTAGGAAAAAATTGTGTTTTTCAAAATTGCATTTAGGTCCCAAATAAATGTTCACCTTGTGAGGCTTGATTTTAGAAGCCCGTGAAAATTTATTTCGGAATTTTTGGAGTCCGTTTAGTATTTCTTTTTATTTCTTTTTCTTCCGAGCGGAATATTAAAAAAAATGCACCACGCGCCGACTGGGCCAAGGCCCAGCCGACGGCCCACCCCGCCGCCTGCCGTCTCCCTCCAGGAGACCGGAGCTGCGCCGCCGCCCGTGTCTGGCTCGGAGCTGCCCTGCCGTGCCCCCTCCCGCAAGGCAGCACACCCCCCCTCCTTAAATACCGAGCCGCCCCGCCGCCCCTCACCTCACCTCACCCCGCCCCGAGCCGCCCGCCGAGCCCGCCGCCGCAGCCACCCCGCCGCCCGTGCCGCCGCTGCCCGAGCCGCGCGCCACCGCCCGCCGCCTCCCGTCGCCGCGCCGCACCCCGCCACACCCCGCCGACCCGCCGGAGCCCCGCCCCGCCCGCCGGAGTGCCTCGCCGGAGGTATAGCCGCCGCCGTTCGCCGTTCGGTACCCGCCTTGGTTTATTTTTTTTGAAACCCTAGATCGGTTTTATTTTTTTCCCCTGGTTTATTTAATTAGTGAACGTTCACTGATCCGTTCGTTTTAGCGAACGTGTTCACCGGTTAGTTTCTGTTAACGAACGTCCGTTCGATTAACTGTTCGTCAGTTTTCTTTTTCTCAGATTAAATCCGCGATTTATCTGATCGCGATTCCTGATCCGATTTTTATTTTAGTTAACTTTTTGCTCGTTTATCGGAATCAGGCGATTGAAGCGCCTAGGGATTCATCTCGAAACCCTCTATCCGTTTAACCAACTTAAACAAGATTTTTCTACTGTAAAATTTTCCCTAGATCTAGATTACTAGAACGAAGTTGTTTTCTTTCGCCGTTTGACTTTCGTTGGTTCGTTCGATTTGATTCTTTTGCCAACCGGAGTTCTTAAGTTGAACCTTCTGGTTAGATCTCTTATTTGAGTTTTTACCTGTGCATTAGATGAGTGCTTATTGTATGCTCATTTGTTTGTTTGCGATAGAGTATCCGGAGTGCGCCGCCTGTTACTTCGAATCGCTAGGTTTCCCAGATCATCAGCAAGGCAAGTAACACTTTGATCATACCTTTTCTACTACCCAGATTTATTGCATTAGATCAATCCTCACACATTGCATGATTAGGATCTAATTAAATTGTGGGATGGGAAGTAGATGAGGTAGTACCTATTACCAGTTTATTTTCAAACCTTTGGGAGTTACTTCTACGTTTGCTTATTATGCCATGCTATGCTAGTAGACGTGGATTGGGTGAGTGAAATCCATGACAGATGTGAGATTGTTAATTAATGGTTTATCTAAGGTGGCAACTTAAACACACATCTGGGTGGATTGAGGCACCTGGGTATTCCAGGACTTGCCTGTTTTCTTTTGGACCGCCACCCAGGCTCAAAGGGATCATAAGACTATTCATACTAGAAACTTTCGTGCGCAGCCACAAGCTATTATGGGCTCTAGCATAGTTGACTAAGCTGTGCGAACCCTTACAGTGGTAGACTAGCAGATGTAGGGGATGTAGGTGGTACGTTCTACCCGATCGTAAGGTGCTAGCACTTCTGAAAGACTATGTCTCGGTCATCCGTCTTCTCAAACACCATGTAGTGCGAGAAACCAAACGGAGGCGATCGAGTCTTGTGGGGAAAAGTGCGCAAACCTCTGCAGAGTGTAACAAACTAATCATGATTAGCCGTGTCCCCGGTTATGGACATCTTGAGTATCTAGTACTTGGATTATCATGTGAATCTCATCATGTTACTCTAAATTAATATTGTTGGGTTTTAATGATGATACTTAATTGGGATTGAGAATGCTGTCAACCATTCTCAATGTTTAACAACTACCATGATAGTTAAATAAAATTTATTCCTTTGAAGTACGGAAAAATTGGCTTTATGCAAAAACTGTAACCATAGAGCTTTCCACCAGCCAAATATGCATATAGTATAGCTGTTTCATTCCATTACTCTCTATGTGTTACATTGCCAGCATATTCCAAGTGCCGACCCGTTTCGGGCTGCAACGTTAATGTTGCAGACTTTTCAGATGACGATTAAGGAGTTTTTAGGTCGTGGTTCTATACTCAGTGATGCCTTTGGAGTTGATGGACTCACTTATCTTCCAAGCCTTCCACTATTATCGTTATTAGATGGCCTTAAGCCATATTTATTGTAATAAGTTCTCTTATGAGACACTCGATGTAATAAGTGTGTGATTGCTACTCTGCTATAAATCCTCCGAGTACTGTGTGGTGTCAGCATTACTGATCCAGGGATGACACTGGAGCACAGAGATCAGACTGTTTGAGGTCTGGTCGCTACAAAAGCACTCTGTTAGGAAAGAGGAACGAGGAAGAACAAAGTCGAACAACACTCCGGTTGGAAAGATATGCAAGGCTTGATTAAATGGAGAACTTGAGCAGCGGGCACACACTCCGGTTAAAAGGATAAGCACGAAAAAAACAGGGTCCTGACAAGAACAAGAAGAAGGGTAGAAGAGAGCAACATCACAAATGCCTCCGGAAGAAAAGAGAGAATGGAATGGAATGAACGGAAGGAGAAAACAATATCTTCTACCTTACATGAGCTTGCAAAAGCATCTTGAAGAGACAGGTCGAACGGAATTGTTGGAAAACCAACAACGAAAAAGGATAAGCTTGATATGGTCTTATGGAATACATCTCAAACTATGAGGTGACAACCTGCCACTCACAGGAAGAAGAATTGAATTGATATGGACAAGGAGACGAGAAAGTTATTTCACCGGGAGGATAGATGAAGCACTATGATCATATACTATCACCATTAATAGCAACAATCCTTAGGGAAAGCTTTAGGTGAAATATAACCCCAGATGATTCCAATGGCGAGATTGATGGATTTAAAAATATCTCATTCTTAACAACATGTGTATCATGGAACATGAACTCAAATTATCAAGAATGACATAATACCACCTCCAATGATACGGAAGAAAGAATTGCACTCCGGATTGCAAGATGAAGAAACTTAAGGTCCTTAGAAAAGAATCTCGATGAACACTTCGAGAAGGAATTAAATCCTTGATGAACCATCATGTAGAACCTTCATGAAAAACTCTGGTAACAAAAGGATAACGAGAAAAAAAAGAAGTTGAAAAACACAAGGTGAAGCCTTGCGATGATTTAAATGGAGCTTCGCGACAAGACAAAGTGGAAACTTGGTACCCCGAAAAAGAAAGATGAGCAAAAGAAACCAAGAATTTTTCAAAGAACCTCCGGAATAAGGAATTGAATCACTTGGAAGAAACAAGAATAATAATTACATTATGCTTATCCTTCACCAATTCAAATTGATGACAAGCAATGGAATTGGCATACTACTTATTCTCGTGGAGAGGATTAAAGAGAGGCATAAATTAAGCTTGAGAAGGTCTTCAACGATCCACCGGTAGAATTTGGAAAACCCGAATGCATTTATATGATAAACGAAGGAAGAAGAAACTTGGAAGAACCACCGTAAGAATTGAACATGAAAATAGCAAGAGCACAAATTCACCGGGAAGAATTGGAAAACGAAAGAAGATACTTGAAGGAATTTAGATATGAGAAAATGAATAGATCACAAGCTGATTAGAGGATATTTGAGTGATGCACCGGTGAGATTGGAGAATGATAACTGAAAGCTGAGAATGAATAAACCTGAAATGATGGACTCCGGATAATAAAACCGAGAAGACTCTTGAATAGCTCCGGATGGGTGAAAAGAATTCTCAGAACAATAAAAAAAATTATGAGAGGATGGCTGAGAATGGGGCAAGATTTAAAAGAAACTCTTCTTCGGTCTTCAAATGTTGATTATGACGATGAGAAGCGCCACCAAGAATTGTTGAGGCACTCCGGAAGAATCAAAAGCGAAGAGATTGAGCCAACAATGAGAAGAATTTGACAGATCTGGAGAAATACATTTGACTGATGATAACTCATTCTTACGTCAAACTTCGAAAAGAATTTGAGAGTAACGCCGGGAAAATAAGAAGAGTCAGGTAAGATCCTGGGAAAAGACCTGTGGGTTAGGGCCCACTCAAAAGATACACCGTTGAATGATTTAAAGGAGAGAATGCACCGGTAAGATTAAATGACTACAATGAGATAACAACCTCGAAATAGGTTGAACTGATCTTGAATGACAAGACGAGCCTTTTGAGATAGCTTGAGCACGCCGGAACAATAAATAGCGAGAAGTGGAATGATAATAAAGTGCACCGGCAAGAGAAAGCATTTGAACCGAGGAAAGGATATGATCGACAAAGCTTGAATTTGGTCCACCAGAGAAGATAAAAGAACAAGGAATGATAAACTTGAGGCTCCATTAGAATCTTCCTGAGAATCACCGAGTAAGAGTATTGACGGAAAAGGAATGGAGAGACTTCACAAGAATATAAAGGCTACTTGATTAAGACATCTGATTTCTTGAAGAAAAGGCGTGGGTGGGCGGGATAAACAAAGGCAACTTGGGGACGGATGAAGCAAACACCGTTGAGAAGAACTGTAATTGAATCTTGTGGATGTTGAAAAGATCGGATCCACTTGAAGAGAAACACACCGGTTGAAAAGGATTGACATGACGGACTCGATGATCGAGAAGGATTAGTATTCACATCGGAGTATGAGAACACCGCTTAGGAACAGGTATGGAATCAACATTTGACTTTGAAGCAACTCGAATATCATAGCTCAGAACGAAACAAAGGATTGGCTTGCAGAATAAGCCGGAACAAACATATGATAGAGATTTCGTCCAAAGTTTTCGTGGTGGGGCCTACACGGGCTCGATCGTACAGCACCATCATGTACAAGGCAGTGGACATGACATACGAAGCGTCCCCGAGTCGGCATAGCCAAGCACTCTTTAAGACACAAAGAGACCACTGTAAAACCAACCGTGGATAGGCGGACCACTAGACGTCGAACCCCAATTTCATATCATACATCTGTCGGAAAGATATCCTAAGAGCTACTTGAATTCCCACTTATAAACTCCCGAAATTTTCTGGTTATGCAATCAGGTGTTGGGGATACAGGGGAAGCATAATATCTCACCCAAAACTAGCAAATCCTACATCCAGCTGTATCCATCCTTCAACACATAACCAAGAAACCTTCAGGAATCATTTACCTCAACCTTCGAAAAGCATCCGTTATACGAGTTATGGCAATACTCCCGAACTCCTGCCCCAGTACTGGGTGGCGTCGAGGTTATCTCACCAACAACTGCATAAAAGAGATTTTCGATGTCGGCAAAACTAATCCCAGGTATTCCAGAACTGCAACGATAAAATTGTGACAACAACACCTCGGAGCTCAACTCCTCGGGACACTGCCACAATCCCTAAATGACAGGAGGCACCAAGAACAATGTTCTCGTCACAAAACCATCGGAACGATTCCAAGATACCCGCGTGATCCTAAAAAAATTAGTGAAATTTGAGAAGAGAAGAGTCAAAACTCTACGTCAGGATGCCTCACCAGAGCGATGAAGGGACTGGGGAGTAAAAAGAATTCCTAAACTCTCCGATATATAATTCCTAAATGACTCAAAACATTTTTCTAGACTCAACAACGGCTGCTAATAACGATCAAGCAGTGGGGGCTCCTAAGGTCGGGGAAGGCTCTGATTACCAACTTGTAAAGCCCTCGATGCGGCTATATCTCCCACGTGTCGAAGCACGACTTAGAGCCATAACCGCATTGAAAGCAATGTCGCAAGTGAGGTAATCTTCACACAACCCATGTAATACATAAGGGAAAGATACATAGTTGCCTTATAATCGCCACTTCACACAAATACATGAATAAAGCATTACATCATCCAGATACAATCAAGGTCCGACTACGGAACCAAAATAAAAGAAGACTAGCCCAAAAGCTACACAGATCCCCGATCGTCCCGACTGGGCTCCACTACTGATCAACTAGAACGAAACAACATAAAGGACAAGATCTTCATCGAGCTCCTCCTGAGCTTGGTTGCGTCACCTGCTCGGTAACACCGGCACCTGCAAACTGGTTTTGGAAGTATCTGTGAGTCACGGGGACTCAGCAATCTCACACCCACGCGATCAAGACTATTTAAGCTTATGGGTAAGGTAAAGGTATGATGTGGAGCTGCAGCAAGCGACTAGCATGTATGGTGGCTAACATACGCAAATGAGAGCGAGAAGAGAAGGCAAAGCACGATCGATGAACTATGATCAAGAAGTGATCCTAGAACAACCTACGTCAAGCATAACTCCAACACCGTGTTCACTTCCCAGACCCCGCCGAGAAGAGACCATCACAGTAACACACACGGTTGATGCATTTTAATTAATGTCAACTTCAAATTTTCTACAACCGGACGTTAACAAATTCCCATCTTCCCATAACCACGGGCACGACTTTCGAAAGTTCAAATCCCTGCAGGGGAGTCCCAACTTAGCCCATGACAAGCTCTCATGGTCAACGAAGGATGTACCTTCTCTCAAGACATTCCGATCAGACTCGGTATCCTGGTTCTACAAGACAATTTTGACAAGCTAAAACAAATCCAGCAACACCGCCCGAATGTGCCGACAAATCCCGATAGGAGCTGCACATATCTCGTTCTCAGGGCACACTCAGATGAGCAATCCGTACAACTAAAACCAAACCTCGAGTTTCCCCGAGGGGGCGCTGCACAGGGCTCTAGTTTGGACCAACACTCAGAGGAGCACTGGCCCGGGGGGGGGGGGTTAAAATAATGATGACCCTTGAGTCTGCAGAACCCAAGGGAAAGAAAAGGCTAGGTGGCGAATGGTAAAACCAATGTTGGGCATTGCTGGAGGAGTTTTATTCAAGGTAAACTGTCAAGGGGTTCCCATTATTACCCAACCGCGTAAGGAACGCAAAATCCGGGAACATAACACCGATATGACGGAAACTAGGGCGGCAAGAGTGGAACAAAACACCAGACATAAGGCCGAGCCTTCCACCCTTTACCAAGTATATAGATGCATTAATTAAATAAGAGATATTCTGATATCCCAACAAGTAAACATGTCCCAACAAGGAACAACATCTCCATGTTCCAACAAGGAACAAACTTCAATCTTCACCTGCAACTAACAACGCTATAAGAGGGGCTGAGCAAAGTGGTAACATAGCCAAACAATGGTTTGCTAGGACAAGGTGGGTTAGAGGCTTGGTTTAACAATATGGGAGGCATGATAAGCAGAAGGGCTCCAGCTGAGAGAAGAGAAGAGAGAGAGGCCCAGCGGCTGTTTCTGGAGACCGAAAACGTCCGACGTTTTGACCGCCTATATTGCCGCTATAGTTAAACGTTGGGGCGTCAAACGAACTCTGAATGCGATGAAACTTGACAGGCGGTCTATCTACACTATAATAAGACCACACGCCAACTTTCATCCCACTCCGAGAACATTTTTCGGCCACTTATAAAATAATATTTCGGACGTGCCGCGGGCGCGTGCGAGTGTGGTTGGCCTCAGAACGGACAACAGACGGAAATGGGGGAACCCAGACGGGTGAAAGTTTTGAAAACATGATGATGCAATGCGAATGATGACATGGCAAGATGCAACACGCAAGAAAATGACAAGGCAACAACAGGGAATAATTGGAAGACACCTGGCGCAACGGCCTCGGGGCGTTACATCGGGGGCCGAGCGATGCGCGTTTCTCTCGTACACGTACGCGTGTGTGTGCGAGGCGTTGCCTCTAACTGAACCCGAGCGAGGCGTTTGGCTCTAACTGAACCCGAGCGATTGCACTGCAGGCTACGCGTTACTGAACCCGAGCGATTGATCGATGGATGTTAACTGAACCTGATCGAGCGATTCCTTCGCTACTGCTGCTAACTGAAGCCGATCGATTGGATGAACAGTGAGCGTTACGGGGGGGGGGGGGGTTGGATGAACAGTGAGCGGTGGCATTGCCTCTGGATGAACAGGACCCCGTGGTGTGGTGGAGGGCTGGATGAACAGTAGACGGTGGAGGGGTGCCCGTGGAGGGGTGGTTGAACAGGACCCCGTGGTGTGGAGGGCTGGATGAACAGTAGACGGTGGAGGGGTGGTTGAACAGTAGCCGGTGGAGTAGCGTGCGGGGGAGGCTGGATGAACAGGAGCCCGTGGAGGCTGGAGGAGGCCGATGGTAGCCCATGGAGGCTGGAGGAGTCGACGGTGGAGATGAACAGTATCCCGTGGAGTCCCGTTTTGTGGTACGCCACACCCCTCCCGATGAACATGACCCCCGTTTCGACCGTAGGAGGTCCGTTTCGTCTGTTTTGCGGTACGCCACACCCCTCCCAATCAACAGGACCCATGTTTCGACCGTAGGAGGTCCGTTTCCTCCATTTTGCGGTACACCACACCCCTCCCGATCAATAGGACCCCCGTTTCGACTGTAGGAGGTCCGTTTCCTCCGTCCTGCGGTACGCCAGGCCTCGTTTCCATCGCGTGTTCCGTCCAAGCCCTCCCGATGAACACGACCACGCATTCCGTTCCGACCCAGCCGGTTGGCTCCCATGCGTTCCATTGCCTCCTGATGAACACGACGCATTCCGTTGCCTCCCGATGAACATGACGCATTCCGTTGCCTCCCCATGAACACGACGCATTCCGTTGCCTCCCCATGAACACGACGACGACGCTGTTTCTCCGTTCCGACCCAGCCATGTACACGAGCCCTCGCCGTACGTATGCACGAGTAGGCGTTCGAGACCCCGCCCGTATGTACACATACGTGGCCGTATTTTCTTTCTTGCACCCTGGCCGCTGTACGTACGTGTACATGCTACGTGCGCGCCTCTACTGCGACACATGCGCACCTCTACATCCACCAGTATATATGTACGTACACGTTCGCGACCAGAATGAGAACGCTACGTACGCTTCAACCAGGTGGGTCCCGACTGTCAGGCACTTCCTTGCGTGTGAAGATGTAGCTGGTGGGTCCTAGCAGTCAAGGGGGCGAATCGTTTTTTTTGCCCAGACGCACTTCCTTGCGTGCGAAGATGTAGCTGGTGGGTCCCAGCAGTCAGGGGGGCGAATCGTTTTTTCCCGGACGCACTTCCTTGCATGCGAAGATGTAGCTGGTGGGTCCCAGCTGTCAGGGGGAAATGTTTTTTTCGCAAAATACAGTGGCCCATCTGGTGGGTCCCAGCTGTCAGGTGGAGGAATCATTATTTTCCACGTAATAAGGAGGCACTTCCTTGCTACGGCTGTGGACCCAGCTGTCAGCCTCTCCATGTACAGTCCACGTCCGATGGAAGTCGTTCCTTGACCATGCTGACCACGTCGCGCCGAGAGCACCAGGGCGGTGGACGACGGCAAGGCCTAGGAAGGGGACGACGCGGAGCCGGGGAAGACGCGGCAGTGGAAGCCCGCGCGGAGAGGAGTACGAGGGTTCGCTGGTTCGGGTGCGGTGTGAGGCTGCCGTCACCGCAGGGCCTGGCCAGCGGTGGGAATAGTAGGGGGCAGTGAGGCCTTCACGGCAGCACATCCGACCATGGGAGGCAGGAGCATGCGGCACGACCGGCGCTGCTTTGGGCGGCTGGAGCAAGAAGACCAGAGGTTGAAGAAGCATTACGGCCATTGGATGGACATCGTACGGTTACTGGAGCTAGAATCGTTTATATTGACTAAGTTGACAAAGCCCTCCATCCCCGTCAACTTTGTAGGCCCACAAGTCAGCCTCCCACCAAGGTGGGTCCCAGCTAGCAGGGGGTATTCATTTTTTTGTGCGTAATAAGGAGGCACTTCCGGTGGGTCTGAGCTGACAGCAGGGGGAACGTTTTTTCGCGAAATACTGGTGGGCGTCCGGTGGGTCCCTGCTGTCAGGTGGTGGAATAATTATTTTCCGCGTAATAAGGAGGCACTTCCTTGCGGCTGCCGTGGACCCAGCTGTCAGCCTCTCCACGTACAGTATTCTTCCGATGGAATTCGGTCGTTGACCACATTGACCACGCCGCGCCGAGAGCACCATGGTGGTGGACGACGGCGAGGCCTAGGAAGGGGATGACGCGGAGCCAGGGAAGACGTGGTAGTGGATGCCCACACGGAGAGGAGTACGAGGGTTCACTGGTTTGGCTGTGTTGCATCACCGTAGAATAACAGGGGGTGTGGGTGAGTGGAGTGGAGGGATGGCCTGGCCAGCGGTGGGATTAGTAGGGGGCGGTGAGGCCTCCGCGGTAGCACATCCGGCCATGGGAGGCAGGAGCAGGCGGCACGACCGGCGCTGCTTTGGGCGGCTGGAGCAAGAAGACCAGAGGTTGAAGAAACACTACGGCCGTTGGATGGACATCGTACGGTCAGTCGAGCTAGAATCGTGCATATTAACTAAGTTGACAAAGCCCTTCGTCCCCGTCAACTTAGTAGGCCCACTATACTGGGTCCCAGCTAGCAGGGGGAGTATTCATTTTTTTGTGCATAATAAGGAGGCACTTCCTTGCGTGCGAAGATATAGCTGGTGGGTCCGAGCTGTCAGCGGCGGTAACGTTTTTTTAGCGAAATACAGAGGCCCTTTCGGTGGGTCCCAGATGTCAGGTGGAGGAATCATTATTTTGCGCGTAATAAGGAGGCATTTCCTTGCGTGCGGCCATGGACCCAGCTGTCAGCCTCTCCACGTACAGTCCACTTCAGACGCTTGTCGGTTGTTGACCACGTTGACCACGCCACGCCGAGAGCACCAGGGCGGTGGATGACGGCGAGGCCTAGGAAGGGAACGACACGGAGGCAGGGAAGACTCAGCAGTTGTTTTTGTTTCCCATGCGGAGGGGAGTACGACTGTACGAGGGTTTACTGGTTCGTCTGCCGTCACCGGAGAATAACAACAGGTGTGGGTGAGTATAGGGATGGCTAGGCCAGTGATGGCAGTACGGTGGGGCGGTGAGGCCTGCGCGGCAGCACAGCCGGCCGCGGGGAGGATGGAGCAGGCAGTCCCGCCGGCGCTTATTTGAGTGGCTGGAGCAGGAAGAACAGAGATTGAAGAAGCACAACGGCCGTTGGATGGACATCCAACAGTATACAGGCCATCCGTCGAAAGCCTCAACTCTGTGGAAAACAGCATACAACCTATCTGCCATTATTTCAAATAATTTACAACCCATTTGCTAACTCTTACGGGTTTTTCTGGAGCCCATATTCTTTTTGTTAGCATTACAGCCCATATTGTGGCCACGGTTAAAAAATTATATGAAATTTTGCATATGTCGGTGCGGTCTGAACTGTTTTTAATCCCAAAATTTCGAGTCACATCCAGACTGATTTTAAAAATAAATGTATATCAATATAAAATCCAATAAATTGTCCACGCATAAAAATAAATGCAATTTAAAATCTCAAAATGAAAAAAAGGTATTTGAAACTAATTGCCAGTTTGATGTGTTTTAAAAATGTACATCCCATTTCTCATTACTGATAGGCCATTTTCTCGGCCAGCCGAATGAAGCTCTCCTCGTCTTGAAAGATTTGCAGCCCAATAGGCCTGGTAAAGCGACTTACTTGACAAATCACAAAAAAACTGGGCTAGCCATTTTCATTAAGAAAAAAAAACTACTGGGCTGGTCTGTGGTAAACATAAAAGAAAAGGCTGTCTAGACGGGCGAGAGTGTCCCGCATAGCCCAGTTGACACCCTACTTCCGTCTCAAAAACAAATTAGATAAATGCCACTCCAATTATGGCGATTCATAAAAATGCCACTGCAATTTCCAAACTTTAAAAAATGCCACTTCAATTTTTGCAAACTTTGAAAAACGCCACTGCAGTTTGCAAACTTTGAAAAACGCCACTCCAGACTTCGAAAAATGCCACTAGAAATGGCATTTTTCAAAGTTTGGAAATTGAAGTGGCATTTCTCGGATACACCAGATTTGGAGTGGCATTTATCAAATTAACCCAAAACAAAAATAACTGGGCGAGCTGTTGGGTCCCTGGTGTCAGCCGCTCGTTGTGCAATTCTCTCGTTTATTGACTACGTTGACAATGGCATGGGACCGAGATGTCAGAAATCCACTAGGAAGAGCCATATTTTTATTGGCTTGAAATAAGGACACACTTGCTTGCGTACTGCCATGACCTTGGCGGGTCCCTGCTGTCATCCTCTCCACGTACAATCATCTCCTGATTGTGTACGCATCAACTTGCTAGGCCCACAAGTCAGCCTCTAAACCCGTGGAGGACAAATACAACCCATTTAAAAAAATAACAGCCCATTCCATACGTTCAAACAGAAAGTTCAACATTCAGAGTAAAGTAACAGGTCTGATCCACATATAGAGTACTGAACTTCCACGTTGACAACCATCATAGCCAAGTTAACTATCTACTCCCACCAATAGTCTAGTAGTGTACAAGTACTAACTTACTCTTAGCTAACTAGACGATGTCGGCCGCCATCTGTGGTACACGCTAAACGCCGGCACCGGCGTTGTCGTGGGTTTGTCACGACAGATGTCCTTGTGAAAGGACTTAGTCGTGGAGCCATCGCAACGGGTTAGCTTAAAGGGGTTAAACCGGACAAGGAGACACGGTGATTTTATACTAGTTCGGCCCCTTCGATGAAGGTAAAAACCTACGTCTAGTTGTGATTGGTATCACTAGGGTTTCGATGGCTAGGGAGCGAATCCGCTTTGACTGGCCCTCGAGTTGTTGTCTGTTGTCCCTAAACCACTGCCGGGTCATCCCTTTATATACATAGGTTGACGCCCACCGGTTTACAGAGTCCCGAAGCCGGATCATAAACGTGTCCGGTTCGGTCTCTATACTTCCTATCTTACAATGCAAGTTACATAATAAGGTCGATTTACATCTATAGGCTTTAACTCGCCTTTGGGCCTTGGGCCTTCATAAAGCACCATCATTCTTACGTCTTCATGGGCTTCTAATCTTCATAAAGTTAATTCGGCTGCTCCTGGCCGGTTTACGTCCAGTAGTAATATCCCCAACATTAGGCCCCAGATTGGTTTGAACTTGTTCATGTCAATCTTCAACACTTAGAAAAATTCTTGCTCTGGCATCTTTGTATAAATCTGGTAAATCGCCGTGACGTCATCCTTTAAATCCGCAGCCAATCATTATGATGTCATCTACCCGTTGAAGCCGAAGATGCTCTTCATTAATAATCGTTTCAACCCTCGAGGTGTCATCTTTAATAATTATCCATTTCCAGCTCCTCGATTTCCGCACTTGTCACTTTATCACTTCGCCTTATAAATAGGACCACGGGTCCTTGTCCTTTTTCCCCTTCGTCTCCTTCACTTCGTCTTCCTCCTCGCGACACCTCTGCCCCTAAGCGCCGCTGCCATCACCGAGCTTCACCTCTGCTTCGACAAAGGCGGCTGCATCAACCTGACCATTACCAGAGACACGCGGTGACCCTCCGCTGCTTCTTCTTGCACCAGTAAGTTCCTTTCTCCTCACCCCAGATCCGCCATTAGGGTTCGGTGTTCTTCATAACCTGAAGCTGTTCCTCCTTTAGTAACATCAATGGCTAGTTAGATCTGATTGTTTTCAGCGCCCTTTGTAGCTTAAACTCCTTTCTTCTTGTTAAGGCATCTACTTGATATCAAACTCATCTGAACTTACTGAACCTTTTGAGCACTTGAGATTAGAACAAAATATATTTTGATTATCCAACACACGGCAGATCTGAAATTCCCATGCCAAACTATGAAATCTGTTTTACCTTACTTAGCCCTTTTTCGCCTTAGATCTATATCCTCTTTACCATGTAGACGGTTTACCCTTGTAAAAACAATATATCTCATACCATTAGTCCCCTGGTAAACCGGCAAACCTCCTTTACATTCATTGTAATAGCCCGGTTTAACAACACATGTATGCCCTTGATATGACCTTGTCGTTCATTATTGTATCAGTCTTCGGTTTACGCAATTTCACATATCTATAAATCTTTATTCCATTGCATCTTGTGTACCACCATGAATGATTTGTAAACCGGCATTTCTTTTTCAGCTTTTTGTTTCATAATGGCCAAACAGTTTGCCGCTTGCAACTGGGCTCCTTCCCGAATCACCGAACAACAGTTGAATGGAATGGTCAGTATCGGCACCTTGCCCAAGAAAACGGAAATTCGGTGGCGAGTTCCAGGAACAGAGAATCCTCCTACCCCAAGGCAGGGTGAGGTAGTGGTCTTTGTCGACCACATAGGCCGTGGTTTCAAACCGCCCGGGTTGAAGTTTTTCTGAGATGTTCTTGCCAGTTTCCAACTCCATCCTCAAGATATAGGACCCAACTCGGTGTCCAATCTATGCAACTTCCAAGTCTTCTGTGAAGTGTACTTACAAGAAGAACCAACGGCTGAGCTGTTCCGGGACTTTTTTCATCTGAACCGGCGTACAGAATTTGTAAATGGTCCCAACACTGAACTTGGTGGTGTCTCTATTCAAAAGCGGAAAGAAGTTGAATTCCCTCATGCCAAACTGCACAGTCACCCTAAGGAATGGAACCAGACTTGGTTCTACTGCATAGATACCTCTCCCGAAGATGAGAACCCTCTTCGAGGCTATCGTGAACACCGGCTTTCCAACACTCATCCAATGCCGCAACGTTTAAGTTCTGCAGAACGGGCCAAATTTTCTCCTCAACTCACCAAGCTCCGGGCCTTTATGGCCAACGGTTTAACAGGCGTTGATTTTGTGCGTTGCTGGATATCTTGGAGCGTCTTGCCACTAAGCCGCCGCCCCGGTTTAATGTGTGAGTATACCGGTGAATTAGAAGACCCCCAACACCACATCAACATTCAGATAACCGATGAAGAGGTTACTGAAGGTGTTAATAAAATTTTGAATGAACCGGAATCAGTCTGTCACCAAACCGGCTTGAACCCCTTCTACACTCAAAATAAACCGCCTGTTGTAAGCACCATGCTTCCTTTTTATCTTTGATATCTTTAAATTGTTCAACTTGTAAACTTTCTTCTGTCTGTGCATAAACAGGGTGATGATCCCTTCTGGAAGCGGAAACCCGTAGATAAAGTGGCAAAGCCATCCCATCCCAAAACCAAAGCCGTCAAGCATACCTCAAAGCGAAAAACAGCTGACCGGATTAACATGGAACTTGATGAAGATGCAGATGATCCAGAAGTTGAGGTAGAACTTGACTCACTTGGCTCCCTTTTCATGCACCTCATTAACAATGATCTTTATCAGGAGGACGTAGAAGGCAGCCAGGCTAATGATGTAGAGGTGATTACCCTTTCCTCCAGTTCAGACTCTATGCCAACACAAAAAACCCGTCAAGCAGTCCGGAAAGTAAGCTTTTCTAATCCTCTTGCTTACTTGGATCCAACATTTATTTTGAAGATGCAGCAGCATGAAGCTCGCCGGACAACCCGACACAGTGGCCAACAGGTCACTTCGGCCGGTTTACCTGATACCCCGGTTAGGAAGCACCGATCTGAGGTCTCTCCCACTTCTGACAATTCTTATCCCAAGGCAGGTTATTTCAGACAACCTCTTAATCCGTCCAATTCAAATTATCAGGTGACACCTCCTTCATCCTTTGGCGAATCAACAGCAACCCAACTCCCTCCTCTTAAAACTGTAGCTGGGTGCTACCTCTTGAGCACTGCATTGGATTTCCCCGAAGAGGAAGGGATGATGCAGCAAAGTAGCGTAAGTAATTCCCTTAGTTTTTGAGAACCAAGGTATCAATCCAGTAGGAGGCTATGCTCGAGTCCCTCGTACCTACACAAAAACAATAGCTCAACGCAACCAACGCGCTTAGGGGTTGTCAATCCCTTCACGGTCACTTACGAAAGTGAGATCTTATAGAGATGATAAATAATAATTTTTTGGTATTTTTGGTATAGAGATGCAAAGTAAGTAAAGTAAAAGCAAAGTAATAATAAAGTGATGGAGATTGATATGATGAGAAAGAGACCCGGGGGGCATAGGTTTCACCAGTGGCTTCTCTCAAGAGCATAAGTATTCTACGGTGGGTGAACAAATTACTGTTGAGCAATTGATAGAATTGAGCATAGTTATGAGAATATCTAGGTATGATCATGTACATAGGCATCACGTCCGAGACAAGTAGACCGAAACGATTCTGCATCTACTACTATTACTCCACTCATCGACCGCTATCCAGCATGCATCTAGAGTATTAAGTTAAAAACAGAGTAACACCTTAAGCAAGATGACATGATGTAGAGGGATAGTTTCATGCAATATGATAAAAAACCCGTCTTGTTATCCTCGATGGCAACAATACAATACATGCCTTGCTTCCCCTTCTGTCACTGGGAAAGGACACCACAAGATTGAACCCAAAGCTGAGCACTTCTCCCATGGAAAGAACAACCAATCTAGTAGGCCAAACCAAACTGATAATTCGAAGAGACTTGCAAAGATAACCAATCATACATAAAATAATTCAGAGAAGATTCAAATATTATTCATAGATAGACTTGATCATAAACCCACAATTCATCGATCTCAACAAACACACCGCAAAAGAAGATTACATCGAATAGATCTCCACGAGAGAGGGGGAGAACATTGTATTGAGATCCAAAAAGAGAGAAGAAGCCATCTAGCTACTAGCTATGGACCCGTAGGTCTGAAGTAAACTACTCACACTTCATCGGAGGGGCTTGGATGATGATGTAGAAGCCCTCCGTGATCGATGCCCCCTCCAGCGGAGCTCCAAAACAGGCTCCAAGATGGGATCTCGTGGATACAGAAAGTTGCGGCGGTGGAATTAGGTTTTTGGCTCCGTCCCTGATCGTTTGGGGGTACGTGAATATATATAGGAGGAAGAAGTACGCCGGTGGAGCTTCGAGGGGCCCACGAGGCAGGGGGCTCGCCCTAGGGGGGGCACCCCTACCCTCGTGAGCATCTCGTGGCTTTCTTGACAGAGGGCCCAAGTCTCCTGGATCTTATCTGATGAGAAAATCACGTTTCCGAAGGTTTCATTCTGTTTGGACTCCGTTTGATATTCCTTTTCTTCGAAACCCTAAAACAGGCAAAAATAACAATTCTGGGCTGGGCCTCCGGTTAATAGGTTAGTCCCAAAAATAATATAAAAGTGGAAAATAAAGCCCAATAATGTCTAAAACAGTAGATAATATAGCATGGAGCAATAAAAAATTATAGATACGTTGGAGACGTATCAAGCATCCCCAAGCTTAATTCATGCTCGTCCTCGAGTAGGTAAATGATTAAAACAGAATTTTTGATGTGGAGTGCTACTTGGCATAATTTTAATGTAATTCTTCTTAATTGTGGTATGAATATTGAGATCCGAAAGATTCAAGACAAAAGTTCATATTGACATAAAAATGATAATACTTCAAGCATACTAACTAAGCAATTATGTCTTCTCAAAATAACATGGGCAAAGAAAGTTCATCCCTACAAAATCATATAGTTTAGTCATGTTTCATTTTCGTCACACAAGAATGCTATCATCATGCCCAACCCCGATGACAAGCCAAGAAATTGTTTCATACTTTAGTAATCTCAAACCTATAAACTTTCACACAATATATGAGCGCGAGCCATGGACATAGCACTATGGGTGGAATAGAATATAATAAAGGGGGGTTTATGTCGAGAGGACAAAAAAGGAGAAAGTCTCACATCAATGAGGCTAATCAATGGGCTATGGAATGCCCACCGATTGATGTTAATGCAAGGAGTAGGGATTGCCATGCAACAGATGCACTAGAGCTATAAATGTATGAAAGCTTAACAAAAGAAACTAGTGGGTGTGCATCCAACTTGCTTGCTCACGAAAACCTAGGGCACTTGAGGAGGCCCATTGTTGGAATATACAAGCGAAGTTTTATAATGAAAAATTCCCACTAGTATATGAAAGTGATAACATGAGAGACTCTCTACTATGAAGATCATGGTGCTACTTTGAAGCACAAGTGTGGTAAAAGGATAGTAACATTGTCCCTTCTCTCTTTTTCTCTAATTTTTTTAAGGTTCCTCACTTGGGACAATGCTCTAATAATGATGATCATCACACTTCTATTTATTTACAACTAAATGATTACAACTCGATACTAGAACAAAGATGACTCTATGTGAATGCCTCCGGCGGTGTACCGGGATATGCAATGAACCAAGAGTGACATGTATGAAAGCATTATGAAAGGTGGCTTTGCCACAAATACTATGTCAACTACATGATCATGCTAAGCAATATGACAATGATGAATGTGTCATGATGAACGGAATGATGGAAAGTTACATGGCAATATATCTTGGAATGGCTATGGAAATGCCATAATAGGTAGGCATGATGGTTGTTTTGAGGAAGATATAAGGAGGTTTATGTGTAAAAGAGCGTATCATATCACGGGGTTTGGATGCACCGGCGAAGTTTGCGCCAACTCTCAATGTGAGAAAGGGCAATGCACGGTACCGAAGAGGCTAGCAAGGGTGGAAGGGTGAGAGTGTGTATAATCCATGGACTCAACATTAGTCATAAAGAACTCACATACTTATTGCAAAAATCTACAAGTCATCAAAAACCTCGACACTACGCGCATGCTCCTAGGGGGATAGATTGGTAGGAAAATACCATCGCTCGTCCCCAACCGCCACTCATAAGGAAGACAATCAAATAATACCTCATGTTTCAAATTTGTTGCATAACGTTTACCATACGTGCATGCTACGGGACTTGCAAACCTCAACACAAGTATTTCTCAATTTCACAACTACTCAACTAGCATGACTTTGATATTATTACCTCCATATCTCAAAACAATCATCAAGCATCAATCTTTTCTTAGTATTCAACACACTCATAAGAAAGTTTTATTATTAATCTTGCATACCAAGCATATTAGGATTTTAAGCAAATTTCCATGCTATTAAGACTCTCAAAATAATCTAAGTGAAGCATGAGAGAACAATAGTTTCTATAAAACAAATCCACCACCATGCTCTAAAAGATATAAGTGAAGCACTAGAGCAAAATTATAAAGCTCAAAAGATATAAGTGAAGCACATAGAGTGTTCTATAAAATTCCAAATCATGTATGGCTCTCTCAAAAGGTGTGTACAGCAAGGATGATTGTGGTAAACTAATAATCAAAGACTCAAATCATAAAAGACGCTCGAAGCAAAACACATATCATGTGGTGAATAAAAATATAGCTCCAAGTAAAGTTACCGATAGAAGTAGACGAAAAAGGGGATGCCTTCCGGGGCATCCCCAAGCTTTGGCTTTTAGGTGTCCTTATATTATATTGGGTGTGCCATGAGCATCCCCAATCTTAGGCTCTTTCCACTCCTTGTTCCATAATCCATCAATTCTTTACCCAAAACTTGAAAACTTCACAACGCAAAACTTAAAGTAGAAAACTCGTGAGCTCCGTTAGCAAAAGAAAACAAAAGACCACTTCAAGGTACTGTAATGAACTCATTATTTATTTATATTGGTGTTATACCTACTGTATTCCAACTTCTCTATGGATTATAAACTATTTTACTAGCCATAGATTCATCAAAATAAGCAAACAACACACGAAAAACAGAATCTGTCAAAAACAGAACAGTCTGTAGTAATCTGTAGCTAGAGCAAGATCTGGAACCCCAAAAATTCTAAAATAAATTGCTGGACGTGAGGAATTTATCTATTAATCATATGCAAAAATAATTAACTAAATAGCACTTTCCAATTAAAAATTACAGCAGTTCTCGTGAGCGCTAAAGTTTCTGTTTTTTACAGCAAGTTCAATCAAGACTTTCCCCAAGTCTTCCCAACGGTTCTACTTGGCACAAACACTAATGAAACACAATAAACACAACCAAAATAGAGGCTAGATAATTTATTTATTACTAAACAGGAGCAAAAAGAAAGGAATAAAAATAAAATTGGGTTGCCTCCCAACAAGCTATATCGTTTAACGCCCCTAGCTAGGCATAACAAGCAAGAATAGATCTAGGTATTGCCATCTTTGGTAGGCAATCCATAAGTGGCTCTCATGATAGATTCATATGGTAATTTTATTTTCTTTCTAGGAAAGTGTTCCATGCCCTTTTTTAATGGAAATTGAAATCTAATATTCCCTTCCTTCATATCAATAATTGCACCAACCGTTCTAAGGAATGGTCTACCAAGAATAATAGGGCAAGAAGGATTGCAATCTATATCAAGAACGATAAAATCTACGGGCACATAATTCCTATTAGCAACAATAAGAATATCATTAATTCTTCCCATAGGTTTCTTAATAGTGGAATCCGCAAGATGCAAGTTTAGAGAGCAATCATCAAAATCACGGAAATCTAGTAAATCACACAAAGTGTTGGGAATAGTAGAGACACTAGCACCCAAATCACACAAAGCATAAAACTCATAATTTTTAATTTTAATCTTAATAGTTGGTTCCCACTCATCATAAAGTTTTCTAGGGATAGAAACTTCCAATTCAAGTTTTTCTTCATAAGATTGCATTAAGGCATCAACGATATGTTTAGTAAACGCTTTATTTTGACTATAAGAGTGAGGAGATTTTAGCACGGATTGAAACAAGGAAATACAATCAATCAAAGAGAAATTTTCATAGTTAAATTCCTTGAAATCCATAATAGTGGGTTTAGCAACATGTAGGGTTTTAATTTCTTCAATCCCACTTTTATCAAATTTAGCATCAAGATCAACAAATTCCAAATTCTTAGAACGCCTTCTAGGTAAAGGTTGATCATATTCAGTCCCATCATTATCAAGATTCATATTGCAAAAAAAGATTTAATAGGGGACACATCAATAACTTTTAGATCTTCATCATTATTTTCATAGGAACTAGAAGAACATGCTCTTATAAAGGCATCTTTCTTAGCACGCATCAATTCTATCAACGTCAAGAGCAATTCTATCAACGTTCCTAGCCAAATCATCAATCTTAAGAAATTTTTCTTCAATCATAGCATTAAAATTCTTTTGCGAAGAAATAAATTCTTTAATATTAGATTCAAAATCAGAGGGCATCTTATTATAATTTCCATAAGAATTGTTGTAGGAATTACCATAATTATTTGAGGGAATACTAGGATAAGGCCTAGGATTGAAATTTCCTCTATACGCGTTGTTACCAAAATTGTTCCTACCAACAAAATTCACATCCATAGATTCATTATTATTCTCAATCAAAGTAGACAAGGGCAAATCATTAGGATCAGAAGAAACACTCTTATTAGCAAATAATTTCATAAGTTCATCCATCTTTCCACTCAAAACATTAATTTCTTCTATCACATGCACCTTTTTAGTAGGTCTTTCAGTATGCCATTGGGAATAATTAACCATAATATTATCCAGGAGTTTAGTAGCTTCTCCTA
Source organism: Triticum urartu (assembly GCF_056163025.1). NCBI lineage: Eukaryota > Viridiplantae > Streptophyta > Magnoliopsida > Poales > Poaceae > Triticum > Triticum urartu. Next base: position 387,276,214 of record NC_141877.1, read on the forward strand.
AAGTGATTTCCATAAAAGTGCCTCCCGCGGCCAAGAAATCCCAAGATAATTCCAAACTCTCTGGCTGAAATTGCATGTGAAGAAGAGATGAATTCTATATTCATGAATTTGAGATTGGCAAAGCACACAGGAATCATCCTGGATGATCCAGTGCCTGTGCTGCATCATATCTCTTGTGTTAAGGCGATTCATAAGAAGAAGCCATCCAAAGACTCTGATCTTGAGAGTGCAAGAGCATTTCCATATCCATTTGAAAATAGGATCTACCACAATGCCAGAGAAAGCATAGTCATAATATATCTTGGTCTGGAATTGACCAGACTTAGATGGCCATCTCCAAATGTCCTTACTGTTAGGATCAAGCTCAATAGGAAGGAGCATAGACTGAAGTTGATCAAACTCTTTGAAAGCCTCTAGAGACAGTGGTAGATGGAAGCTATCAATCAAATTAGGTAGCTCGAGGACATCCTTAACAGTGGCCAAGTCATCAATCACAAAGGGATGGAGTCTTGGAAACCGGTCCTTAAGAATGACAAGATTGCCACTAATTTCCCATTTATCTAGCCAGAATACCACAATGTCACCAGCATGAACCTGCGGCATTGCCAGTTTACAAAATTTATCATAAAGCTTAAGCACGTCACGCCACCAGAAGGAACCACACATCTGGGTAGCTTGTGGAGCCGAGGATTGATAATAGGAGTCCCAGATTAAATTCACCCACGGAATATCCATCTTGTTAAAGAACTTGAAAAGATGTTTAATCAGAAGAGCATCATTCTGCACACTTAGATCAAGAACTCCCAAACCACCATATTTCTTTGGTCTGCTAACCAGCTCCCAAGCTGCCAAAGGCTGTCGAGGCATGTCCGAATTACCTCTCCAAAGACATTGACGTTCAATTCTCTCAATCTGCTTAAGAATACCTTGCGGGATCGACAAAGTGCAAAGGAAGTATATTGGCATTGAAGTGAGGACCGATTGGAGCAACTGGAGTCTACTGCCCGGATTGAGGAGGCAAGAAGATGTTGATTCTTTGAAAATTAGATCTATCAAGATTATTTTCATAGATCTAATTTTCAAAGAATCAACATCAAGAGCAATTCTATCAACGTTCCTAGCCAAATCATCAATCTTAAGCAATTTTTCTTCAATCATAGCATTAAAATTCTTTTGCGAAGAAATAAATTCTTTAATATTAGATTCAAAATCAGAGGGCATCTTATTATAATTTCCATAAGAATTGTTGTAGGAATTACCATAATTATTTGAGGGAATACTAGGATAAGGCCTAGGATTGAAATTTCCTCTATACGCGTTGTTACCAAAATTGTTCCTACCAACAAAATTCACATCCATAGATTCATTATTATTCTCAATCAAAGTAGACAAGGGCACATCATTAGGATCAGAAGAAACACTCTTATTAGCAAATAATTTCATAAGTTCATCCATCTTTCCACTCAAAACATTAATTTCTTCTATCACATGCACCTTTTTAGTAGGTCTTTCAGTATGCCATTGAGAATAATTAACCATAATATTATCCAGGAGTTTAGTAGCTTCTCCTAAAGTGATTTCCATAAAAGTGCCTCCCGCGGCCGAATCTAAAAGATTTCTAGAAGCAAAATTCAATCCGGCATAAAAATTCTGAACAATCATCCACAAATTTAAACCATGAGTAGGGAAATTGCGTATCATTAATTTCATTCTCTCCCAAGCTTGTGCAACATGTTCATGATCAAGTTGTTTAAAATTCATAATATCGTTTCTAAGATAGATGATCTTAGTGGGAGGAAAATACTTAGAGATAAAAGCATCTTTACACTTGTTCCATGAATCAATACTATTTTTAGGCAAAGACGAAAACCAAGCTTTAGCACGATCTCTAAGCGAAAAAGGAAATAGCTTCAATTTAACAATATCATTATCGACATCTTTCTTCTTTTGCATGTCACACAAATCAACGAAGCTATTAAGATGGGTAGCGGCATCTTCACTAGGAAGGCCGGAGAACGGATCTTTCATGACAAGATTGAACAAAGCAGTATTAATTTCACAAGATTCAGCATTGGTAAGAGGAGCAATCGGAGTGCTAAGGAAATCATTATTATTGGTATTGGTGAAGTCACACAATTTAGTATTATCTTGAGCCATTGCGACAAACAAGCAAACTAACACACGAGCAAACAAAAAGCAAACGGGCAAAAAGGCAAACAGAGAAAGAGAGGGAGGATAGAGAGAGAGAGAGGGCGAATAAAACGGCAAGGGTGAAGTGGGGGAGAGGAAAACGAGAGGAAAATGGCAAATAACGTAATGTGGGAGATAGGGATTGTGATGGGTACTTGGTATGTTGACTTTTGCGCAGACTCCCCGGCAACGGCGCCAGAAATCCTTCTTGCTACCTCTTGAGCACTGCGTTGGATTTCCCCGAAGAGGAATGGATGATGCAGCAAAGTAGCGTAAGTATTTCCCTCAGTTTTTGAGAACCAAGGTATCAATCCAGTAGGAGGCTACGCTCGAGTCCCTCGTACCTACACAAAAACAATAGCTCAACGCAACCAACACACTTAGGGGTTGTCAATCCCTTCATGGTCACTTACGAAAGTGAGATCTGATAGAGATGATAAATAATATTTTTTTGGTATTTTTGGTATAGAGATGCAAAGTAAGTAAAGTAAAAGCAAAGTAAAAGCAAAGCAATAATAAAGTGATGGGGATTGATATGATGAGAAAGAGACCCAGGGGCCATAGGTTTGTTTTTGACTATATACTGTAAGGCAATAGCCTCACAGTGCTTTATTAAAACTCAGTATAAAAAGTCCAAGGTACAAGACAAGAGAAAAGAAGAACTAGCTATCTAGGGTAAAGAAGCTAACCAGTCTAGAAGCTTATCTCTATATTTACATTTGATCCTATGAGTTAACAGGGTTAAATACTGTACAAAGTTCCTTCTCTAGGCTCCGAAGCTTGGTGTCTCATTCCTGAAGATTTTGCCATTCCTTTGAGTCCAAATGTTCCAAGTGGCAGTAAAAACCACTTCTGTGAAGAAGGGCAAACCAAACTCATCTCTAGCCGAAGAAGCCATGGAGTAGGTTGACTGATGAGGCTGAATCTGCCAAGAAATCCCAAGATAATTCCAAACTCTCTGGCTGAAATTGCATGTGAAGAAGAGATGAATTCTATATTCATGAATTTGAGATTGGCAAAGCACACAGGAATCATCCTGGATGATCCAGTGCCTGTGCTGCATCATATCTCTTGTGTTAAGGCGATTCATAAGAAGAAGCCATCCAAAGACTCTGATCTTGAGAGTGCAAGAGCATTTCCATATCCATTTGAAAATAGGATCTACCACAATGCCAGAGAAAGCATAGTCATAATATATCTTGGTCTGGAATTGACCAGACTTAGATGGCCATCTCCAAATGTCCTTACTGTTAGGATCAAGCTCAATAGGAAGGAGCATAGACTGAAGTTGATCAAACTCTTTGAAAGCCTCTAGAGACAGTGGTAGATGGAAGCTATCAATCAAATTAGGTAGCTCGAGGACATCCTTAACAGTGGCCAAGTCATCAATCACAAAGGAATGGAGTCTTGGAAACCGGTCCTTAAGAATGACAAGATTGCCACTAATTTCCCATTTATCTAGCCAGAATACCACAATGTCACCAGCATGAACCTGCGGCATTGCCAGTTTACAAAATTTATCATAAAGCTTAAGCACGTCACGCCACCAGAAGGAACCACACATCTGGGTAGCTTGTGGAGCCGAGGATTGATAATAGGAGTCCCAGATTAAATTCACCCACGGAATATCCATCTTGTTAAAGAACTTGAAAAGATGTTTAATCAGAAGAGCATCATTCTGCACACTTAGATCAAGAACTACCAAACCACCATATTTCTTTGGTCTGCTAACCAGCTCCCAAGCTGCCAAAGGCTGTCGAGGCGTGTCCGAATTACCTCTCCAAAGACATTGGCGTTCAATTCTCTCAATCTTCTTAAGAATACCTTGTGGGATCGACAAAGTGCAAAGGAAGTATATTGGCATTGAAGTGAGGACCGATTGGAGCAACTGGAGTCTACTGCCCTGATTGAGGAGGCAAGAAGAAGCTGACAACCTTCTCTCAATACGATCGACCAAAGGCATCAAATCAGATATGGTAGGTCTCATTGTTCCCATATGCAAACCAAGGTAGGTAAAGGGAAGAGTACCAATAGTGCATCCAAGCAAGCTGGCAAGTCTAGAGCCCTCCTCATCAGACATATTTAGCAGGATCATCGAAGACTTACTAAAGTTAACTTTCAAACCAGTTGAGACAGCGAAAATTTCAAGCATCTCCTTAAGGGCAATTAGTTGAGAGTCAACAGCAGGTAGAACAATAAGGGTGTCGTCGGTGTACTGCACAATTGGATAGTCGTTGGACTTGGTGGGTATTGGCAAAGTGAGTATGTTGCATCGACACATATCATTAACTACTGACTGTAGTAGGTCCATGGCAATGACAAATAATAGTGGCGACAAAGGATCACTCTGATGAACTCCAGATCGACACTTGGAATGCTGGCCAGGAACCCCATTCAACAGAATTGAAGATGACCCAGAAGATAGCAAACTATCAACCCACCCCCTCCAACGATCATCAAAACCCTTGCATTTCAAAATTCTAAGGATGGCTGCATGCTCAAGAGTATCAAAGGCCTTTGTAAAGTCAAGTTTTAGCAGAACGATAAGTCTCCTTGAAGCTTTACATTGGTGAATATATTCGAAACACCAGGAAAGACAATCCTGAATGGAACGGCATTTGAGGAAATCATACTGGTTTTGGTGAATGCAGCTAAGGATAACCTTCTGCAAACGATTGGCCAGAAGCTTGGTGAGAAATTTTAAACAAGTGTTTGTTAGAGAGATGGGCCGAAAATCACCAACAAACTCCGGGCTCAGCTTCTTGGGTATAAGAGTTATGAAGGATGTATTTAAACACTCCAAATTACATTTGCCCTCATAAAACTCTTTGACCAAATCCAAAAAATCAGCTTTGAGGATATGCCAGCATTTCTTTAAGAAAAGTCTCATAAAGCCATCCGGACCAGGAGCACGATCAAGAGGTAAATGCTTGATAACCTCATCCACTTCGACCTTAGAGAAGGGTTTAGATAAATCCTCCAGCCCATCAACTCTAGCTAGGAGATTCTCCAAGTCAAAGCCCATCTGAATACCTTGAGCGTGACCCATGCGGTTTTTGAATTCAGACCAAAACATTCCAGCAAGTTGTTGATGATCTGTCACCACATCTCCAGTAACATTTTTAATAGAGGAGATGGTGTTTTTGCGGTAACTTTCGGTGGCCATGGCCTGAAAAAACTTTGAGTTCTCTTCACCAATCTTGATGAAACGGATGGTGTAACGCTGTTTCCAGTAAATAAACTGTAAGTGAAGAATTTCCTCTAAATGTAACTTCACAATTCGGTGAAAATTCGACTCTGGCCAGGTTAGAGTATGCAGTTCCTCAAGTCCATCAAAATATAAAATGACCTTGTTACAATCTGCAATGAGTGCTTTAATCTTGGAAAGATTCACATGCCATTTCTTAAGAGCAACTCTGAGAGCTTTAAACTTGGCGCAGATAGAACCAGCGGCAGAAGATTTCCTGGAAGGCCTATTCCAAACATCCTGAACACATTCCATAAACCCTGGAAGATTCACCCAATATTTCTCAAAACGGAACAACTTGGCCTTTGGAATGCAGGTTGCAACATTAACTACACACGGGACATGATCTGAAGCAGAGCGTGCCAACGGTAAGACCAAAGTATTGGGATGATTATTAGTCCAAGAAACAGATGTGAAGAACCAATCGATCTGCTCTAGCAAAGGAATAGACTGCATGTTGGACCAAGTATACTGACGACCTTTAATTGGCAGCTCAACAAGGCCCAGATGGCCAATAATTTCATTAAAGAGGAAAATATCATGGACATTACCCCCTGGTAAATTGCGATTGTCCAACGAGCGCATAAAGTTAAAATCGCCAACCAACAACCAGTTGTCATCGAAATGGATATCCAAATTGTATAACCATTGCACAAATTCATCGCGAGCCGTGTTCTGACAAGGACCATAAACAGAAACCAAGGTCCAAACTTCAGACGTGTGCATGGAACGAAACTCCATGATGATACCATAGGGTTTAGCTTGAACTAACTTTCTAGCAAAGAAAGAGGAATTCCAAATAACCACAATTCCAGCAGATGCACTGACAGATGGTACATACACAAAGTTATCAAAGCGCCGTGGGCAAAATTTTCTAAGGAAACACTGATCAATATGCATGCATTTGGTTTCCTGAAGGCAAATAATCGAACACCCAGATTCATCGATTTTTTGCTTGACTGCTAGCTGACGGGCTCTAGAGTTAAGGCCATGTACATTCCAACACAGGACCTTCCAGTCTCTAAACGCGTTGCAATTCATTACAACCCAAAATAAGTTCAGCATGAAGGAGACCACGCAGTGATCTACCCGACCCAAAAGCCAAGTCCACACGATAATTCAACACAAATGAAACAAAGAACATAAAATGACGATTATTAAGGTACGCCATGGACCCAAGTAGCCGAGGTTGTCACTTATAATCGGAGTTGCTGCTGGTGTGAGACTTGGACGGATCAGCTACAAGCTTCTCCGCAAAGATCTTCTCTAGTGCAATCTGTAGGTGCGCTCCAATACGCTAGAGCTCAGAGATAGATGTGGGTGGTGGCACTTCTGCTTCAAGATTATCTGACGCAGCTAGAGGTGGAGCAGATTCAGTAGGAAGAGCTCTCTTCAGTTTCTTGAACCGAGAACCCTGGGGCAGAGCATAAGTATTCGACGGTGGGTGAACAAATTACTGTTGAGCAATTGAAAGAATTGAGCATAGTTATGAGAATATCTCGGTATGATCATGTATATAGGCATCACGTCCGAGACAAGTAGACCGAAACGATTCTGCATCTACTACTATTACTCCACTCATCGACTGCTATCCAACATGCATCTAGAGTATTAAGTTAAAAAACAGAGTAACGCCTTAAGCAAGATGACATGATGTAGAGGGATAGTTTCATGCAATATGATAAAAAACCCATCTTGTTATCCTCGATGGCAACAATACAACACGTGCCTTGCTGGCCCTTCTGTCACTGGGAAAGGACACCGCAAGATTGAACCCAAAGCTGAGCACTTCTCCCATGGCAAGAACAACCAATCTAGTAGGCCAAACCAAACTGATAATTCGAAGAGACTTGCAAAGATAACCAATCATACATAAAAGAATTTAGAGAAGATTCAAATATTATTCATAGATAGACTTGATCATAAACCCACAATTCATCGGTCTCAACAAACACACCGCAAAAAGAAGATTACATCGAATAGATCTCCATGAGTGAGGGGGAGAACATTGTATTGAGATCCAAAAAGAGAGAAGAAGCCATCTAGCTACTAGCTATGGACCCGTAGGTCTAAAGTAAACTACTCACACTTCATCGGAGGGGCTTGGATGATGATGTAGAAGCCCTCCGTGATCGATGCCCCCTCCGGCGGAGCTCCGGAACAGGCTCCAAGATGGGATCTCATGGATACAGAAAGTTGCGGCGGTGGAATTAGGTTTTTGGTTCCGTCTCCGATCATTTGGGGGTACGTGGATATATATAGGAGGAAGAAGTACGTCGGTGGAGCTTCGAGGGGCCCACGAGGCAAGGGGGGCGCGTCCCCTACCCTCGTGAGCACCTCGTGTCTTTCTTGACGGAGGGTCCAAGTCTCCTGGATCTTATCTGATGAGAAAATCACGTTTCCGAAGGTTTCATTCCGTTTGGACTCCGTTTGATATTCCTTTTCTTTGAAACCCTAAAACAGGCAAAAAAACAACAATTCTGGGCTGGGCCTCCGGTTAATAGGTTAGTCCCAAAAATAATATAAAAGTGGAAAATAAAGCCCAATAATGTCTAAAACAGTAGATAATATAGCATGGAGCAATCAAAAATTATAGATACGTTGGAGACGTATCACTGGGTAAGCATTCAAACCCTTTCTTCAAATGCGTTGCAAATCTTGAATAAGATGCTAAACCTCTTTTAATTTTGTTTGCAGAGCCAAAGCCAGACCCTGCAAGAAAGCTCGGGTCAACAATCTGTCAGAATACCAGGCGGTTTTTGGAGAAGAGCAAATAGGTGAACCGAACCAAACTCGTGAACCGGAGGGTCCTCATCCTGAAGCTACCTTTGATGAACCATCCCTTCAAGACCAGAATATTGATGAACAACCAAAAGCTGGTCCTGCTGTGCCTGACACTGAACCGGCAGCACCAAACCAGGCTAGTCCGGTGAGAGGTACTGATACTCCATCATCACCCGCAAAAACTACTGAAGGCCAAGGAGATGACGTTATCATTACTGGCATGGGCCACAACTCTCTTGGCCATCCTGTAATCTTGGCCCAGCATAGTGCCAAAGAAGAGCGTGCTGCTAGGGAAAAGGGTAAATGGAGCACTGATTTATCAAGCTATGCTCATCTCAGTGTTGAAGAACTTCACTCTGGTTTCTTAAACCGTCTGCACTCAAACCGTGACTATGAAGCCGGTTTGGTGAACCTGATGAAGGAACGCTATGAGGTATTTTCATCTTCCTTTTTTTCTTGATTCCAAAGTTGAAACACTAGCCCAAGTAGCCCCCAAGGGCCGTTTTATGATGTTAATCTTAAACCGGGACTTTGTAATACTTTAATCCTCTCCTGCTGACCCTCAAAATGTCAGGTCCTTAGTGAAAACAAAACCGATACTTTACCAATGCAATTATGTAGCTTTCCTCAGTGTAGCCCCCAAGGGCCGGTTTAGCTTTGCGAGGTAATCCGGGTCTTGAAATCCATGCGTCCGTTTTGAACAGATGTACATTAGCCCCAAAGTGTCAAGGATAATGCTTGCATTGTTCTGGAGACTTATAAAAGATGTATTGATAATAGAGCAAATAGGCATTAGCCCCCAAGTACGAAGTGCATAACTTGTTATACACTTAGTACTTTGAAAATACATATCCTGTTGGTGACATATCTTCTCTGTTACAGGCTGAGCTAAGCAATAGAGATGCCCGAACCGCTGATTTGCAAGAGAACGTGAAGTCCCAACAAGCAGAGGCTGTGAAAGCCAAGGAGGAGCTGACGAAAGCCCTGACAGCTATGGAAAAGCTAAAGGAGTCTTTTAACAAAGAACGTGCTGACTAGGAAACCGAGAAGGCCGGTTTAACCAAAAGAGCTGAGGATGCCGAAGCAGCCCTGAAGCCAGTTGTAGATGAACTGACTGGTTTGAAGCGACAAATCGATGCTATGACATCTGTTGTATTTGGTAAGTATCTCCTTATGTTGTTTGTCCAATTCATGAGACCTTATTGTTTACCAGTCTGGCTGATATTAAACCATAACAGGCACTCGCATTACTCATCTGGGTGCTGATATGCAGATGAAGCTTAAAGCAGCTTATACCTTAATAGAACAACTTTACTCTGGGTCCCAGCGTGCTATATGCACTGCATCCTACAATAAACCGGCGCCATCACTGATAAAAGAAACTCTTGAGAAGCTGGCCATGTTACCAGCCCGGATTACCGAACTGAAGAAGGCAGCCGCAAGAGCAGGAGCGCTGACCCCACTAATCCAGTCCAAAGCATGGATTCCAGATCTTGAAGCGGATGACATCATTAAAGGATATCCAGGTGTGAAGGTGGACGGTTCAAACTTCGACAGTGATGATCTCCGAAGGCTGACAAAAGAGATGCAGCCAATAGCCAGCAAACTGACAGAAGACACAGACTTATCTCATTTCCAGCCAGCTTACGACACTGAAGGGAAGAGACAACCTACCAAAATCCATGAAGTCGAAGAACTTGTGCCTCCAATCCGTAAGCATACTTACGCTCCTGACATTAACCCCTCTAGCCTTATCCATGAAGAAGCCACGTTTCAAGCTTTAACTGGAATCGATTAGTCAACGGTTGATTTCCAGCGTCTGGGAGGGATGAAGAAGAAGTGATTGCACCAAATGACCCTCAACCGTCAAACCGTCCAGACGAAGCATCTTAAACCGGCAGCCGGTTTACCAGCTATTGTGTGCCAATGCTTAAAAACAATTAGTCAATTGGAGCCGTTTTGAAGCTTCTTGTAATAGGATAGCAAAAACTCCTTTATCTGTCATGCCATCGAGCATGTTTTGTGGTGCTTTGATATTGTGAAAACTTGCTCCACTTTTTGGGATCTATTTATGCATAGCCCATGATGATTTGTGTTCCTGGATACAAGAACTTGAAAGTGTCCTAGTGGTTTACCACTAGACGAGTCATGATGCCCAAAAATATACAATACTTAGATGGATAATCAAAGTTTGTATAAAAATAATATCTGCAACATATCTCGTTGGCTGACCAACTACTTGTATGGTAAAGGTGTAAACACCAATCTGGAGCATTGATAACTCTGTCCTTAATTTGCCGAATTATGATAATAAACCGTACCGGGATATAATAAACACCGAATTTTCCTTATAACATTGGCGACTTGTTAGTCAAAACCAGACCGGGTTAATGAATGTCGTATTATACCTGATCATGTACTGACAACATGTAGTTGAAAGACAAATCGGGTCAAGGACGCCGGTTTATCAGAAAATATTATGAACCTCAACAAAGGCGAAAAACTTGGCAAATAGAACTAAAAAAGAACATGCAAGGCTTTTTACGAGCTGCCAGGCTCCAAATCGTGGCTTTTCATGGGCTGCCAGGCCACTGAGTTAAACCATTTTACAAAGCCTTTTTTAGATGGACCTCAATCTTTAACCAATCACCGATTTAACTGTGACAAGTTCAGGGTCCATGGGACTGACTTTTCAAACGTTCGATGGGTCATACCAGGATTACCTAGACAGAGTGACTTACTTAAAGAGGCAAGATAACCCGGGGTTTTAGGTGAATACACCTGGCTTCCAAGCCTGGCTTGATAGCCTATTCAAGGGTTCAAAACTCATTGTTCTTTGAGAAGCAAAGAGCCCCCAGGTAATATGTGAGCTGTGCTCGGTGGTTACCTATGTTTGAGCTGTGCTTAATACAACAGACTCTCTTTGGCTCCACATAATTTCCATTTGGCTTAACGCCTATCAAGAGGTGTAGCTATGGTGTGACAACAACCAAGCCCCCTAGTGACATCCCTTTGTGGTGTTAAACCGATCAAGAGGTGTATCTATGGTGTGGCAACAACCAAGCCCCCTAGTGATATCCCTTTGTGGTTTCAAACCGATCAAGAGGTGTAGCTATGGTTCAGATATGACCAAGCCCCCTAGTGATTTTCTTTATATCCGTGCGGCTGCAGAGACCAGTTTAACAAAACTCCGCTTTGTCAGTAGAAGCTCTTGTAAGCACACACATGATGTAAAAAGAGCAGAGACCCCGCTTTATTCGAGGCTCCGGTTTATTATATAATATATACATTGTCATAAATATGTACATATGAAGAGCCTATGGCTCAAGTATAGTAAGGCCGAAGAAGAGCTATATTCCATGGCCGCTTGGTCTCCTCCTCCGATTTACGTGAGTCTTTGTGCTCTCGAACATCAATGAGGTAGTATGACCCATTGTGCAAATTCTTGCTGACCACAAAAGGTCCTTCCCAAGGTGGGGATAATTTGTGCATATCAGTCTGATCCTGGATGAGCCGGAGCACCAAATCGCCCTCTTGAAAGGTTTTGGTCTTAACCCGACGGCTGTGATAACATCGGAGATCGATAAATCGCCGAACGTGCTGCTGCAAGATCACGCTCCTCATCTAACAGGTCCAGGGAATCCTGACGTGATGTCTCATTATCAGCTTCAACATAAGCTGCCACACGGGGCGAGTCGTGACGTATGTCACTAGGAAGAACTGCCTCCGCTCCATAAACCATGAAGAAAGGCATGTAACCTGTAGATCTGTTGGGTGTGGTGTTGATGCTCCATAACACAGAAGGTAATTCCTCCACCCAACAACCCGGTGTCCGCTTCAAAGGAACCATAAGCCGGGGTTTAATACCTCTCAAAATTTCTTGATTTGCCCTCTCCGCTTGACCATTAGATTGGGGGTGAGCCACTGATGCTATATCAAGCCGGATGTGCTCATGTTGGCAAAATTCCTCCATCTCTCCTTGTGACAAATTAGTACCATTATCAGTTATAATACTGTGTGGAAACCCAAACCGGAATATCACCTTTTTGATGAACTGAATCGCCGTGGCCGCATCACACTTATTGACTGGCTCTGCTTCCACCCATTTGGTGAACTTGTCAACTGCTACTAATAAGTGGGTCTTTTTATCCTTGGATCGCTTAAAGGGTCCAACCATATCAAGCCCCAAGTTGCAAACGGCCATGTTATTGGAATCATCCTCAACTCCTGAGCCGGAATATGAGCATGACGTGCGAATTTTTGACAACCATCACATCTTTTGACTAAATCCTCCACATCTGCGTGAGCTGTTAACCAATAAAAGTCATGGCGAAAAGCTTTAGCTACTAAAGACTTTGAACCGGCGTGGTGACCACAATCCCCTTCACGGATTTCTTGCAAAATCTCACAACCCTCTTGAGGAGAGACACAACGCTGAATTGCCCCTGAGACGTTGTAACGATGTAACTCTCTGTTGAGTATGGTCATTGACTTGGAATGCCGGATTATCTGCTGGGTCGATGTTTCATCCTCCTGTAACTCGCCCCGGTTCATGTAAGCCAGGTATGGGATTGTCCAATCCCGTATGACATGCAAAGCTGCCACCAATTGAGCCTCCGGGTCAGGAATAGCCAACTCCTCCTCTGTTGGTACCTTGACCAACGGATTATGCAGCACGTGGCTTAAAGCGTCCGCCGCTTCGTTCTTTCGCTGGTCTATATGGTCCACCTGATAACCCTTGAAGTGACCAGCCACTGTGTCCACCTCTCGTTGATATGCAGCCATGAGTGGATCTTTAGAATCCTAAGTGCCAGATACCTGTTGAGCCACCAGATCTGAATCCCCAAAGCACTTAACCCGGCTTAAGTTCATCTCCTTAGCCCTCCGAAGACCATGGAGTAAGGCCTCATACTCAGCTGGATTGTTAGTACAAGGGAACATTAAACAGAGGACATAACAAAACTTGTCACCTCGTGGGGAAGTTAGTATGACTCCAGCCCCCGAGCCCTCCAACTGTCTGGATCCATCAAAGTGAATAGTCCAATACGTGTTATCTGGCTTTTCCTCTGGTGCCTGCAATTCCGTCCAATCATTGATGAAGTCCACGAGTGCTTGGGATTTAATCGCTGTGCGAGGTATGTATTTGAGCCCGTGAGGTCCAAGCTCAATAGCCCACTTGGCAATCCGGCCAATTGCTTCTCTATTTTGAATGATATCTCCCAGAGGGGCTGAACTGACCACTGTGATAGGATGGCCCAGAAAATAATGTTTAAGATTCCGGCTTGCCATAAACACTCCATACACCAGCTTCTGCCAATGTGGATACCTCTGCTTTGATTCAATGAGCACCTCACTGATATAATAAACCGGCCATTGAACCGGATACTCCTTGCAGGCTTCCTTGTGCTCCACCACAATAGCCACGCTAACAGCTTGGGCATTAGCAGCCACATACGGCAATAACGGCTCTTTATCGATCGGGGCTGCAAGCACAGGTGGTTCAGCTAACTGCCTCTTCAGATCCTCAAACGCTTTATCAGCCGCCTCGCTCGAGACAAAATCATCTGTTTTCTTTAGCATATGATATAAAGGGATAGCCTTCTTCCCAAGACAACTGATAAACCGGCTCAAAGCCGCAATCCGGCCGGCAAAATGTTGAACGTCATTGATACATGCCGGTTTAGCCAAAGATGTAATTGCTGAGATTTATTCCGGATTAGCCTCAATGCCTCTGTTTAACACCAGAAAACCCAAGAGTTTGCCTGCCGGGACACCAAAGACACACTTTTCCGGATTGAGCATCATCTTGTAAACCCGGAGGTTGTCAAAGGTTTCAATCAAATCATCTATCAATGTTTCCTCCTTCCTGGATTTTATCACAATATCATCCACATATGCATGAACATTACGCCCAATTTGCTTATGAAGACAATTTTGAACACAGCGTTGATACGTCGCCTGGGCACTCTTAAGCCCAAAGGGCATGGAGACATAGCAGAAGGCTCCAAAGGGAGTTATGAAAGTTGTCTTCTCCTGGTCCTTAACTGCCATTTTGATCTGATGATAACCAGAATAAGCATCCAGAAAACACAAACGGTCACAACCCGCCGTAGCATCAATGATCTGATCAATACGAGGGAGGGCAAAGGGGTCTGCAGGGCAAGCCTTGTTCAAGTCTGTGTAATCTACACACATACGCCAAGTGTCGTTTTTCTTAAGAACCAGCACCGGATTAGCCAACCACTCCGGGTGAAAGACCTCCATGATAAACCCTGCGGCCAACAACCGAGCTACTTCCTCACCAATAGCCTTGCGCCTTTCTTCATTGAAGCAGCGGAGAAACTGCCGGACTGGTTTAAACTTAGGATCAATGTTAAGTGTGTGCTCAGCGAGTTCCCTCGGTACACCTGGCATGTCAGAAGGTTTCCATGCAAAGATGTCCTGGTTCTCATGGATGAACTCGATGAGCGTGCCTTCCTATTCGGGATCCAGGTTAGTGTTGATGCTGAACTGGTTGGATGAATCACCAGGAACAAAATCAACCATCTTAGTATCTGTGGCCGATTTAAATTTCAACACCGGATTGTGTTCCATAGTTGGCTTTTTCAAAGAAGTCATATCTGCCGGATCAACTTGGTCTTTATAAAACTTCAGCTCCTCCGTGGCACAAACCGACTCAGCATAAGCCGCATCACCTTCCTCACATTCCAAAGCGATCTTCCTGCTCCCATGTACTGTGATGGTCCCCTTATGACCTGGCATTTTAAGCTGTAGATAAACATAACACGGCCTCACCATGAACTTGGCATAAGCCGGTCGCCCAAACAAAGCGTGATATGGACTTTTGATTTTCAACACCTCAAAAGTCAATGTTTCTGATCTTGAATCATGGTCATCTCCAAAAGCCACCTCTAGGGCTATCTTGCCCACTGGATATGCAGACTTGCCAGGCACCACACCATGGAAAATGGTGTTTGACGGTTTAAGATTCTTATCTGTCAACCCCATACGACGGAAGGTATCATAATATAGAATGTTGATACTACTTCCCCCATCCATGAGTACCTTAGTGAACTTATATCCCCCAACTTGAGGGGCCACCACTAAAGCCAGATGACCCGGATTGTCAACCCGGGGGGGTGATCCTCTCTACTCCACAAAATGGGTTGCTCATACCAGCGCAAATACTGAGGCACCGCCGGTTCAACAGAGTTTACTGCCCTCTTGTGAAGCTTCCGATCACGCTTACACAAGCTAGTGGTGAAGACATGATACTGCCCACTATTTAATTGCTTAGGATTGCTCTGATAACCCGACTGCTGCTGCTGCTGGTGGTTCCCCTGATGGTTGTAACCTCCCTGGTTTCCCTGGTTCCCTTGATTGTTGTGTCCGGTTTGATTGCCCTGAAATCCTGAACTGGAGCTGCCGCCTCCGTAACCCGGCCCGTGGAAACAACCTCCTGAACCGCCGGGCGGGCCATTATCATACTGAAACATATTGGAGTTCTTGAAATCTCGCATGATATAACAATCCTTCCAAAGATGCGATGCCGGCTTCTCCTTTGATCCATGCTTTGGACAGGGTTGATCTAACAGGCGCTCCAAATTGGGGCCTGAACCTCCGCCCCTCTGGGGCTGTTTGCCCTTACGGCGCTGACCGTTCTCCTGAGCATTGGTGTTAGCCACAAAGTCCAAACTGTTGTCGGCCTTGCACTTACCATTGTTCCCATGGCCTGCCGGATTATGCTGCTGACCCTTGGTGTTGCCGTTCTTTTTCCCTTTCCCTGGTTTGTCCTCCTCTGAGTCAGGGTCTTTGGTATTATCTGAATCGGCATACTCAACCAAAGCAGCCATAAGCGTTAACATATCATTGCAGTGACGTTTGAGCCTTCCTAGTTTCTGTTTGAGCGGCAGAAAACGGCAATTGCCCTCCAACATAACACTGCGGTATCTGCATTGATACGATCTGATGAATGCAAAATAGCTGAGACCCGCTTCACCCAATGGGTCGTGGACTCCCCATCCTCTTGGACACAAGCGGCCAGATCCACAATTGACATGGGCTGCTTACAAGTATCTTTGAAGTTCTGGATAAACTGGTGCTTCAATTTGGCCCATGATCCGACAGAGTTAGTTGGTAAGCTCTTCAACCAAGTACAAGTTGTTCCTTCCAACATCATAGTGAAGTATTTAGCACATACTGCTTCATCCACATATAACATCTCCATTGCCATCTCGTAGCTTTCAACCCATGCCTCTGGTTGCAGATCGGCGGTATAATTGGGTACCTTAAGAGGTCCTTTGAAATCCTTGGGCAGTCTCACATTACGCAAAGCGGGGGTAAGACACGGCACCCCTAAGGAACTGAATACCACACCTAGCTCTACTGAAGCGGTAGGGTGAACCGGAGTAGGTTGACGGGCTCCGTGCAGAGCTGCTAAGTCGGCCTCTCGACGTGTGCGACCATGATCCACCACATCCTGTGCATTGGCACCTCCCCCTGCCGGGTTGTGCCCTCACGGCGAGTTACGACGACGTGCACTGCTTGACACGGCCAGTTCATCCTCAACGTGCCTTCTGCAGCTCCGACTTGGACGGGGGGTGGAATGAATCCTCTCACGACTGTGCGAATATGCCTGCTGCTAGTTTAGAGCTGTTTGAAGGAGATCTCTGGCCCGTCGTGCCTCAATCGCAACTGGTGATTCACCGTCGGTTGGGAGGGCTGCCAATCGTGAAGCGGCAGCCACAATGTTGTCCAATGGGTTGAAGTAATGCCCAGGGGGTGTTGGAACATACTGTGGCACAATGTTATTCTGACGAGGCGGGTCCATCGTGCGCGGCTGAACCGGCGCTCATGTTCCTGGCGCCTCCGTTCGGTTTAATATTGGCTGGTTACTCGTTCCTTCTCCTGGCATATTGAAGAGATTTCTTGGCTCATAACTCGGTGGGAGATGCGATCGGTATCTTCTTCTCATGACTTCTTCTAAAGCATTCTGATCCAGCCTAAGCCGGTAGGCCTGAGCTTCCAACTCGGCCCGTTCTGTAGCCATCCTAGCGTTCTCTACCGCTAGGTCCGCTTTAGCATGAGTTATCTGATCTTTCACCTTCGCGATCTCCGCGTTGTGCTGATCCCGGGCTGCTGCATTGATACGTCTCCAATGTATCTATAATTTTTTGATTGCTCCATGCTATATTATCTACTGTTTTGAATGTTTATGGGCTTTATTATACACGTTTATATCATTTTTGGGACTAACCTATTAACCCAGAGCCCAGTGCTAGTTTCTGTTTTTTACCCTGTTTTAGGGTTTCGAAGAAAAGGAAAATCAAACGGAGTCCAATTGACCTGAAACTTCACGGAACTCATTTTTGGAAGGAAAGAAGCCTAGAAGACTTGGAGTGCACGTCGGGGGATCTGCGAGGAGGTCACGAGGTAGGGGGGCGCGCCAACCCCCTGGGCGCGCCCTCCACCCTCGTGAGCCCCTCGTGGCCCCCTGACGTACTTCTTCCGCCTATATATCTCCATATACCCTAAAAACATCCAGGAGCACAATAGATCGGGAGTTCAGCCGCCAGAAGCCTCCGTAGCCACCGAAAACCAATCTAGACCCGTTCCGGCACCCTGCCGGAGGGGGCAATCCTTCTCAGGTGGCCATCTTCATCATCCTGGTGCCCTCCATGACGAGGAGGGAGTAGTTCTCCCTTGGGGCTGAGGGTATGTACCAGTAGCTATGTGTTTGATCTCTCTCTCTCTCTCTCTGTCGTGTTCGTGAGATGGTACGATCTTGATGTATCGCGAGCTTTGCTATTATATTTGGATCCTACGATGTTTCTTCCCCCCTCTACTCTCTTGTAATGAATTGAGTTTCCCCTTTGAAGTTATCTTATCGGATTGAGTCTTTATAGATTCGAGAACACTTGATGTATGTCTTGCCGTGCGTATCTGTGGTGACAATGGGATATCAGGTGATTCACTTGATGTATGTTTTGGTGATCAACTTGCGGGTTCCACCCATGAACCTATGCACAGGGGTTGGCACACGTTTTCGTCGTGGTTCTCCGGTAGAAACTTTGGGGCACTCTTGAGGTCCTACGTGTTGGTTGAATAGATGAATCTGACATTGTGTGACGCATATCGTATAATCATACCCATGGATACTTGAGGTGACATTGGAGTATCTAGGTGACATTAGGGTTTTGGTTGATTTGTGTCTTAAGGTGTTATTCTAGTACGAAGTCTAGGCCTGTTTGTGACACTTATAGGAATAGCCCAACGGATTGATTGGAAAGAATAACTTTGAGGTGGTTTCGTACCCTACCATAATCTCTTCGTTTGTTCTCCGCTATTAGTGACTTTGGAGTGACTCTTTGTTGCATGTTAAGGGATAGTTATGTGATCCAATTATGTTATTATTGTTGAGGGAAGTTGCACTAGCGAAAGTATGAACCCTAGGCCTTATTTCCACACATTGCAATACCGTTTACGCTCACTTTTATCATTAGTTACCTTGCTGTTTTTATATTTTCAGATTACAAATACCTTTATCTACTATCCATATTGCACTTGTATCACCATCTCTTCGCCGAACTAGTGCACCTATAGAATTTACCATTGTATTGGGTGTGTTGGGGACACAAGAGACTCTTTGTTATTTGGTTGCAGGGTTGCTTGAGAGAGACCATCTTCATCCTACGCCTCCTATGGATTGATAAACCTTAGGTCATCCACTTGAGGGAAATTTGCTACTGTCCTACAAACCTCTGCACTTGGAGGCCCAACAACGTCTACAAGAAGAAGGTTGTGTAGTAGACATCATGCATCCACCTCTGCGGCCATCAATGTTGCCAAAGCATCGAACAAGTCAGACAGAACTTGAGCCGGAGGTGGCGCAGAGCTCCCTGCCCCCACTGGCATGGCCGTTGCTGAACCGGAGAGCATTGCTGCGACGGTTGATGAGTGGGGCACTGATTGTGTACTGGCCATGAAGATAGCGGCCCGGTTTGGCAGATCAGGGGAGTCCGGAATACTGTTGCCCTCAGACCCTCCGCAAATCCGGCCATCCTGCAACTGGTAGAGCGATTCGGTCTCTCCAGAAGACTCGTCATTGGAGCAGACAACGGTTTCTCCATCGGATGCCTGTCCGTCCTCATATTTTGCTCCATGGATAACACCTACAAAAACATGCTTTACCATGGGCTGAACCGGGGAAGAGCTTGCACGCTGAGCCGTCCCGATGATGTCGGTGCAGGTGTCCGGCTCAGGGCCCGGTTCGCCAATCTTGTCGATGAAGACGTGAATCCCACCAAAGGGGACCTGGTACCTGTATTCGATTGAATCGGCCTTGGGGCCCCATCCTGCGTTGTCGATGTAGAGCTTGCTGCGACGACTCTTTGTCATCTGGCCCACAGCGTATCCCTTGAGTCCATCAAAGCTGCCCTTTAAGAACTCGAAACCATCGTGCGATAGCCCCACGGTGGGCGCCAACTGTCGTGGGTTTGTCACGGCAGATGTCCTTGTGAAAGGACTTAGTCGTGGAGCCATAGCAACGGGTTAGCTTAAAGGGGTTAAACCAGACAAGGAGACACGGGGATTTTATACTAGTTCGGCCCCTTCGATGAAGGTAAAAGCCTACGTCTAGTTGTGATTGGTATTGCTAGGGTTTCGATGGCCAGGGAGCAAATCCACTTTGACTAGCCCTCGAGTTGTTGTCTGTTGTCCCTAAACCGCTGCCGGGTTGTCCCTTTATATACATAGGTTGAAGCCCGCCGGTTTACAGAGTCTCGAAGCTGGATCATAAATGTGTCCGGTTCGGTCTCTATACTTCCTATCTTATAATGCAAGTTACATAATAAGGTCGGTTTACATCTACAGGCTTTAACTCGCCTTTGGGCCTTGGGCCTTCATAAAGCGCCATCATTCTTACGTCTTCATGGGCTTCTAATCTTCATAAAGTTAATCGGCTGCTCCTGGCCGGTTTACGTCTAGTAGTAATATCCCCAACAGGCGTTCTGTGCCTCGCCTCGGACTTGCAAGAGGTGCGATAGGGCGCGTTGCTCTCGCGCGTTGGCCCTTTCCATGCCGGCGTGGTCCATCGAAGCTTCGGCTTCCAAGCAGGAAACCCACTTGACAAGCTGGTAGTAAAAATCGGCGTCGCGAACGCGTGCGTGCCCGAAAGCCTCCAGGGCTATTTGCCGGGCGCCAGCCTCCACGTAGTCGGTCCAGTTGCGGGCGCTCTGCTCGCGACTCAGAGCGTCGGTGCGCTGCTGCTCCATGTCATGCTGGCGGCGCAAATCGGCGATACGCTGCTCCTCCGCCAGGCGGTCGCGCTCCAACAACTCCTGCTCCTCCGCCATGTGGTCGCGCTCCAACAACTCCTCGATCTCCGCATTGCCATCTAAAGACAGATAGAATGCCTCCTCCCTCCGTCTGCCTTCCGGTGAAAACCCGAACACTAGTTCCGGCGGTGATGGCCTCCAGCGTCGCCTACCGCGGACGGGCGGGGGCATGGCGGACGTGGCGAGCGACGTCGGGCCGGTGGGGGCTTATGAGGATATGGCGAGTTGGGTCACGGTGGCACCGGAGAAGGCCGGGAGACAGTACTTATAGGCGGAAGGTAGCGCGACGGTCATCGAAATTCAATGCATAATGGCTTAGCGCGCCAGCTTGCCGTGGAAAACTAGAGAAACTGAAATTATGACTGTGTCATCTCGTCCCGTCTAGGTCGCACGCCGGCATAGCGGTCAAAAGAGTGCACGCGAATCATCTCCCTCCTTGTCAATAATGATTCCACGGATTTAAAAAGCCCACAACAATTAAAGTGTCTCTTTTTTCGCATCAGTTAGCTGCCTTAATTACGGCCGGCTGCATGCAGGCACTCAGAATCGCTCGCAGGCAGTACGCGAAGCAGCATGCAACGAGTCACAGCCGAGGGCACGCATGCAGCCACTTAAATCGCAGGAATTAATTAGGCTTAAACTTCTGCATGCCGTTAATTATTGCCATGCCTTGGTCTTGCTGCTTTGCTCACAGGACTAATAAACCCAGACGGAGGGAGTACCTTGGTTGGTGAGAGGTTTGAATTAAGCCCAACAAACCGGAAAGGAGGTACTAGTACGTGCGTGATCCGCTATTTATTCATGTAGGATCGAGTAGGTCGTTTCTTGAATTGAGCCCTGCAAACTGGAAAGGAGGTAGTACGTGCGTGATCCGCTATTTATCCGTGTAGGATCGATAGTGTAGCTTGTCAGTTTCTTCAGAGGTAGGCATTTTTATCCATGTAGGATCGATAGTGTAGCTTGTCAGTTTCTTCAGAGGTAGGCATTTTTATTCAAAAAACTGCCACTTCGCATCTTGCGTCGCAAATAAAACTGACAGGAGCTCATTTGTAGGCTAGCTAGTGATCGATCAGTAACTTGTAAACACTGAGCGAACAGAAATAAGTAACTGTTAATGCATCTCAATGATTCACAGATCATATACAAATATGTAGCTCCAAAAGCAAAGATCGGCCACTTTGGATCTTGCATCGCAACTAAAACTAACTAGTACGATTCCCATACATAAGACCAACATGTTAATGCATCTCAATGATTCACATATCATATACAAATATGTAGCTCCAAAAGCAAAGATCTAGAAAAAACATCTGTTCTTCCTACTAACATGGATGCTTCTCTTGGCCAACATTCAGTACAGACTGAAAGACAAATTTGTTTGTGAAGTCTACAATTCCTCTTGCAAACGTAAGTGGTTTCACCAACAGCTGGAACCATGAGAATGAACCACACATGATGGAGGAACATCCACTGCAATATGATTTGGTCTTCCCTCGATCACACCGCGAGTCTATTTTCGGAATACAAACTTTAACTTAGGCAAAATGATGCCCAATGTATAATCAGACCAAAGCAATGAAGCACCTAGTGTTGGCCAATAAATAGTACAGTACTACTTTTCTGCAGTCCATGAAGTGACTATCCAATCTTTCTGTGTCTATTTTAAAATGGCACTTCATGCAGTGACTATACTATTCTCTTGTGCAGTTCAACCAAAATTGCGGACACTTTGTTTGTTTGCCAAATAGCAACGGGCATACATCTCTATCTGCACAAATATCAAGCAACTACTAAACATATACCACACCTTGTATTTTTGGTTTAAACATGTCTCTTCCGCTTAGCATCTGTCATGTTCTGCACTGGACAATCTGATACAGTTATGTTTTGCCCTGGACAATTTCATACTGAATTGATTTGCTCGTTCAGAGCAGAAATATAGCGCTTATTCTTCATCATACCAAGGATATCCATGTTCGCAGTGATGGAAGAGGTGAAATCGATACAACCGAAATTGAGCATCCAATCATTGAATCCTGTCCTGCACCTCCAATGTAGGTCCACCATGCCAACAAATTCACATGCAAACCACTAGTATTACTATCTAATGACAATACAAAAAGAGTAGCAAGATAGTAGAAAACCATGTACCTTCGTAATGAACAGCTCATAGTGCCACCAATTGGATATAAAGGTTTGGAAAAAAACATGCTCCTGATGTTGAACCAGTTGGACTTTTTGTGCAGTTCCACTAAAATCGAGCATCCCTGTTTGCATAGATATTGAAAGTGTGATTACTCTAAAAGTGGCACTAGTTGAAGCATAGACTCACAAATATAAGCATTCCAATTTCTTAATGGGAAAATGTATCAAGACTGTTTCTAACCACCTGTTTGAAGGAATAAATAAAGCAACATCGGCTGATGTCAGGAAGGCATACATAGTTTTTTCTGAAAAACTGAGCCATTCCCGACCTTTCCTCTTCTTTTAAGAAAATTTTGTGCAGTTCTACTAAAATAAAATGCCATCACCGCCTTGACAATTCAGTGACACTGTACACAAGGAAATGACTTAACATTACATCATGATGTCAGGTATGTAGTCGGCAGGCATTAGAGACAAACATACAGACCTCCTCCGATAACATAATGAACATTAATTTTAACAAAGGTGTGACTAGCTTTACCGGGATAATTTGAGTGAACTCTACACCCTTTGTTCCTTAATATAAGACGTTTTCGCGGTTCAATTTAAAGTACCCAAACGTCTAGTATTTAGAAAAACAGGTAGTAGTTTTCTTGAGCACATATCTGGGAAAGCTTGCCACACTTTATTTATGTCCATACGATAATGCAACACCATTCGAATACTACAAATATACACTAATCCAGTGTCTAGTGCAACAATGGAGTAGTTAGTTTATTACAGGGTATAGTACAATGGTTTTACTGAACAAATTTCAATAAACTCTAGCACTGGAAGGTTTCTATAAGAATTAACAATACAAAATGTAAAGGTAACAAGTTTCAGCATTGGTATACTAGCTGTGCATGAGCATTAAACCAAATACAAAAGTCTGAAGGTAACTAGCATTATTAACTAATGACAGTATAAAAAAATTGCAAACCATGTACCTCCAAGGTAAATATCATTTTGAACTCGGGGGGACCTTAAAAATTGATATCCCAATCTTGATAATCGATCAAACATAAAAACATTATTGAACGAATCAAGAGAACAGCCGGAGGAGGAGGTGCCCACTCTTGACCTTTCCTCTTGTCTTCATAATTGTCTGTGCAGTTTAACCAAAATAAAATGACATCAGCGCCGTGGCATTTTGGTGACACTATACAAAAAAATTAACTTATCTCATGAAAGTGAGGTATGTAATCTATAAGCATTAACAGTGCAAAAATCTAAAGGTAGTAACAAGTTTCATCATTGGTATACTGGCTGTGCAATAGCATTAGAATGCCTTAGCTGAAAAATCTTTAATACATCCTCAATCAACAGCTAACCCTGAAATAATCCAGTGACATTAAATGGCATTTCTTAAATTTATCGGTGGCATTAGACTGAGAGCGGCATTAGTTAAATGTGGCATCACTTTAGTAGTAGCATTGCTTGACTTGACTGCTGGCGTTATACTAACAGCAAAAAAAGTGGCAATCAGAGCATGGGAGGCTCATTCGGACAGTGGGCGCACCAGTATGATGTACCTCCACAGACGCAGAGTGGTGAGGGAGGTATGGTTGCCCAGAGCAACAAATATCCAGACAGCATATGTGGATTATGTCCCATTTTTGTTCTCTTTAGCCACCTTTTTCCAATGCGAGGACAACAAACTGATCGACCTGGTCATTCTCTATTGCGTTGTCATGCCTTTCTACCCTTCTTCAACCAAGAGACACGAGACTCGTTCCTTAGCTACTGATTTTCCCATTTTCAACCTAGATGCGGGTTTGATGCCTACTCTCTTGGACATTACAGTCTCCCTTCCTTTCCTTATTCAACCTAGACATGGATTAGTCTGCATGAAGTAGGGTTTCCTTTAATAGTGCAAATTATGGTTTTCGTCTGCGTGGCCAGCAGAGCAGAGGATAGCAAATTGGGAAGATGGTGGAGTGGAAAAAGATCCACATGCAACGACGTGGCAGATGGGGCGATAGAAAAAGGTTATGGTTCGAAAAGAGGTAGCATACTTGAGGGTCGGCGGGAAGTGGCTTCGCTCGTGGTCGTCGTCCTCCGCACACACTACGGCAACTAGCTTGGGGACGGAGGCCATCCCGCGCGGGCGCTAGGTCTGAGAGGACGGCCTTGTCGTCAGTGCGTGACCTCGCTCGCCGACGACGAGTGCATCAACGCTGCACGTCCTTTTCTTCCCCGACGGATCTGTGACCACCGGTGAGGAGGGAGAGAGGGTCCGTCTTTTTTAGATCTGGAGAGAGGGTGGTAGTGTGAGAAGAAAGTGGGAAGCCCTTAGCAAGAAAGCGCTGAAGCTCCAGCCTATATATCTTTTTTATACTACTAGTACTGGAGGTGGAGTAGTGGTAGAGTAATTTATATTTTCTCTGCGTACATTACCAGTTAGTAGTGCTTCAAAACTGATCGGCACGCCATTAAAAAAATAAAGGTCGATAACTAATGCGACACCTCGGGCCAACGCGGCCAGATCGCATTTTGCACGAGAAATTACACATCATGTTTCGTTGACATGTGGTCCTGTTCCAACATATCAGTGAGACGATGGCAAGTAGTAGGAGTATTTCCGAACGGACGTGTAGGCCGGGGCGCCTCTTCGTGAACCGTGGCAAACTCGCAACCGTCCACTGACTCTTCGCCTTTCCCTCTCGATTTGGAACTGCTGTCGCACGCTCTTCCTCCCCCTCCTCCATTTTCCTTCAGCCCTTCACCCTTTCTTCTGCCATTGTTCGATCGTCTTCTCCATGGAGGGAACAGGCTGGAAACGACCCTGTTATTCTTGCCCCAATCTGAAAGATGACGTGGTGGAGGAACTCATTGATCGGTGCGACATCATCACCTCGGCTAGCATGGCAGGTTCGTTCAAGCCCATTCTCGACTCAACTAATAACATCATTACAAGGAACCCAAGAGTCAAGGAGTGGTTTGATCTCCCCTATCTTCTTCGCCGTGACCCTGATGACTGGTGCCGGCATGACGGAGGCCTTTCCCTGTGCAAGTTGATGCCACTTTATAATGATATGTATGATGTTAAGATGCCATCACTTGAGGGCAAGGCTTGGGCGGGCGCAAATGGAGATTGGGTTGTTTACATTAGGTCCAAGTGCGAGTGGGAACTTGTGAATGTGTACACTCGTGACCGGGTTCCACTTCCAAAAATCTCAGCAGACTGCCCAGAGGTTGAGCACACCGGCATTGTACGCACGTTCAAATACGATCATGGTGAATGTCTTCTATGGAAGATAGCAATTTTTCGAGTTCCCAACCGCTCTTGGAATTACAACAACTATCAAGTTGTTGCTATCTTCAACAAGCTTGTTGCCGTCCTTGGTGGTTTGACTTGATGGATATTGCTCAAAAATCAGTTTCTGTACACGGATGAGTACTGTGATGCAATTCAATACGAGGGCCTTGTGTTTGCTGCCACCACTCGTGGCGCTATTTTTGCATGGGATCCTCGTAGTTTCAGTACGTTTGTCTTCCACCATAATTATAATTGTTTCATCCACATGCATGCGGGTTAGCAAGTTTCCCTTTACTAATTAACCTTCTTCTTGTGTTTCCAAGGTCCTGCGAACATCCCACGACCTATACTTGAAAATATTTATAACCAAGGGGGAGATGACGATGGTGATGATCACGAGCATGAGGACGAGTAGCGCCCATATACTCTGTGGCGCCTGGCAACTAATTCCGATGGATCACCTCTTCTTGTGTCTATACAGCCCACTGATGATGTTACTGCTAAGGAAGCAGGTGTAGTCTCCCATGGTCGCACTCTCCGGACCTATTCCAACACCCATTGCATGGTATTTGGGATGGATACTAGTGTGCTAGCGCCAACTCCTTCTCCCTGGTACAGAACTGATAGTCTTGAAGAAAAATCGCTCTTCCTTGGACAAAACTATCCGATGATAGTGAAAGGCGATCCAACTGTTGTTGACACAACGTTACTAGTACCATCTATGAGAAGCAACTGTGTCTATACCTCGGACATTTGGGTGGTTCCCTACCCTGGTACTGATATAGTAGGCTGCTTCAGCCTGGATCATCAGTCCTGCGTTGGTTTCCAGACTGACAATCGATGGCCCGTCCCAGAGAATCACTTGTGGTTCAAAGCAAGCGTTTCCAACACCGAGGAATGGTTGAGTTGAAGGTGATTTCATTGATTGTTATTTGTTGTGTGGTGAAAACTTTAGTATTTATAATGTATCCTCGTTGTCGATGTGGGTTGATGACCTGTTGTATGTAATAAAATGATATGCCTGTGATAAAGTTACTAAATTTATGAATGGCTTTCGAGTCGCTTCTCTGAGTGAGTGGTGCGACGAGGCAAAAAAATATTTTCCGAATACATAATTGTACGTGCATTGCAACAAGTTATTGATGAGGCCAATCAACAATAGTAGTACACTATTTGTACTAGCTTCACATGCTTCGCGCGTCGGGCGGGTGTTTTTACTGTAGCCATATGTTAATGTGTTCATTGTACGTAACCAGCACCTCGGATCCTCGATACTAGTACTATATTGTAGGAGTAAGTAGTAGGAGTAGTAGGGTGGCATGGTCCAGAACAAGCATTCACGTCCAGGAGTACGGCACATGCCACCACCACGACATCCATCTGACACCATATTATTTCTTGGAGTTCGTGCTAGAGCAATCTCTTCAACCTCGTTGTTTCTCTAACTTCAGCCATCGCGCAGAGAGCGAGGTGGGGGTTTGCCGATAGTCGGTTTCCTTAACTGCGATCCCACTTGTAAGGCCAACTCCAATGCACGACCCTAACTCCAACGATAATTTTGACTAGAAAAGCAAGACCAAAGAAAACAAGAACCACAAGAATACATTTTACTACTCCTGTAAGTTGGATTAGTGCCTTCTCGATGCATTCATTGTTGATCTGCGGAGGCTCGATCTTGCATGCTTCTTTCTTCTTCGAGTGTAAAGAAGTAGACGTTGCTTCCTCGCATCTAGTCTCATGTCTAGCCTCTATTCTAGTAGGAGTATCAACAAGTGCACTAATCTCATCTCTAGCCTCTGTGCTAGATAAAAGTGATAGAACATCTACTAAATTGCGCTCTGTCAATATATGGATGTACTCTTCTTCCCAATACAAAAACTTGCATCCATTATACTCCCTCCGTTGCACAATACATGCCTTCTATTTGTCAACATATATATGTATCTAGACATGTTTTAGTATATAGGTACATCCATTTCTGGACAAATGGAAGTCAAGTATTTTGGAACGGAGGGAGTACACAATAAAATTTTTAAGTTAGCACAACTAGTCTAATCCGACAGCACAACCGAAGATTTGGTTGGGTTCTTCCTCCTTTTGCCGACACATGGGACATCCAGCATCCAGGTCGTGTCATGAAAGAAAATAGAGTGGTAGTTGAAGCCGTGAGATGTGCATCTTGGGTTAAACTGTAAATAGAATCTTACTACTCTTGACTAACTCCAAAAGCGGCCACCGAAGATCTTTATTGGATTTTTTTTTCATCACCAGCACGTCGAGGTGAAAGATGTTCAGGTTCAGTGGGTCCTCTTGCATTTTCACTGACATGTGGGGCCGCATGTGAGCAAACAGACGATGGGCTCCGCGCGTCCGCTGGCTGGCTGAGAAGAGAGATAGAGGAGGGTTGAGCATGGACTGCAGGAAATTTGTTCTACGTACCTCGATATAGGCTCGATATAGTGGGGTGGCATGGGCCATAACTAGCATTCACGTCTAGCAGTACGGCACACGCCACCCACACGAGTCCCATCCGACACCAATTTTCTTGGAGTCTGTGTTACAGCCATCTCTTCTCCCTCCTGTTTTCTCAGCCATCGCGCGGTGGGCGGGGTGGGGGTTTGCCGATAGTCGGTTTGCTCAACTGTGGTCCCACTTGTAAGTGAAAATGCAACACCGCACACATTCCCGCTTGAGCGGCGTGCCGGACCAACCGTGTGGGGGTGCGACACGAACATAGCAGGCTTTTCCTTTTGAAATCGTAACTTGTAAAATTTGGTTCTGCTCCATGGCGCAACCAATAGATAGAAAATAACGATTTTGCCTAGAGTAATGAGAAGTTTGGTTCTGGCGCCGTTCATGCATGGAGTACGTACGAAAATTATGAAGTTGATGCGAAAGGTAAGATAATTACTGTAGTATCATATACTACTACATGGATTTGACGGAAAGATAAAAATACATACGGATCCATCAACGACATCCTCACGCCCTAGTGCGCCGGGTCACCAACCGACGTGTGAGGAGCAGCAGCGTTGGCGACGAGCTCAACGTGCTTCTGAACAGTGCCGTCCAAGGTTGCCCTGCGGTCCAAGAAGGCCAGCGTCCTATCGTCGTCCTCTTGCATGTAGTAGTCCTTGTGGACGATTTGCGCGTAGACGTGGGTGATTATGTCGATGGTGTCTTGCTGCGCTAGGCGCTGTGCGGCGAGCGCGACCTCGAGGTGGACATTCTCCGGCGTGACGGCGGGCAGTCGCAGGGCCACCAGTGTGTCAAAGAGGTTGTCACCATAGTGGCCGTTGAGGGTGGCGGGCATCATAGAGCCTGAGCGCGTCGGCTGGAGGCTTACGTCAAAGTCGTCCGCAAGCTTCTTGACGATGGTGAACTTGTCGAGGAAACCGACGAGGACCTCATCGAACAAGGAGACGAAGCTGTCGTCCAAGTGGCCCCTCACCCTGGCGGCCTCAAGCAATACTAGCTGGAGACGTTCCTCGGTGTCGGGCCGCAGGCCGGCATCGTGGACCATCTGGCACAGCCGGCTGATGCTCGCGCTCATCGCCTCCATGGGTCTAGCTTAGCTTCTAGTTAACTGATCTTGCGATTCGAGTGATCACTCTTACCCTTGGTTAGCGTGCGTAGGTGTGTAGGATTTCGTACTACTCCTCGGCCCTCTACTGCACCTGCCTTTGGCTATATGATAGGTGGGCCAGCCACCCCCTGGGCCCACGTGTCATTCACCCAAAGGCAGTTGACATAAGTCAATGAAGCTGTGTCCCCCTCCGTGCCAGTGCAGTATAGTCATCTCATCGGACCTCTAGTTGGGGCCAAACGAGAGAAGTTTGATGTTTACTGGTTTATTGGTCCCCTTTGCATTTTGCGCCAAGTTTTGACCTTTGATTTAACTAATGAAATTTTAATGCATGTAAACAAAAATGTTGTGTAAGTCACCTTACGAAAACCAAATAATCCCAAAATACTTAGGCACGGTGCATTAACTCCCTCCTTGTTTCTTGTTTCGTGACATATCAACCAATGAGAGATGTGGGCCGTGCATGCTTTCAATGACTTGAGACTACCAAACATGACATGCAATGTTTAGCTCATTGCATGTAATCCTATTAGTACTCTAGTTAGCAAAAACATTAAGTTCTCTCACCGATAGGAATAAAACACCATGTATTTATTTACAGAGGGAGTAGTACATTTTTTGTGACATCCATTACTAGATATTGCTAGTCAAATACTAAAATCCAGATGGACGTGGTAGTACTCCTAAATCCA
The DNA here is from genome assembly GCF_056163025.1 of Triticum urartu. Classification (NCBI taxonomy): domain Eukaryota; kingdom Viridiplantae; phylum Streptophyta; class Magnoliopsida; order Poales; family Poaceae; genus Triticum; species Triticum urartu. The sequence continues at coordinate 387,306,494 of NC_141877.1, forward strand.
GACGGTGGTGCTACTAGTACTAGTAGTAGTACTACCAATGTACTAGTAGGAGTACTAGCACTGTACTACCCGTTGGTCAAATTATTACGTGCTGCTCCTCACAGTGAAGCGACAAGACCCTGCGCCGGAGATGACACCTGAGTATAGGCATCGTGTTCGGCATACCATAGTCAGCCTCACCATCTGCAGTCACTATCATCATGGCTGTAGAGCTAGCCTGCTTACAACTAGCCCTGTTCGACATAATTTCCCGTGCGTAGATGCACGTGCATTGCACGGAACACCAAGATTGGGGGTGGACGGCTCGGGTAGCGGGCATCGCGCCAGATTTTTCCACGGCCTTCTAGATGTGGTCGGGAGGAGATAAGGCTGATTGTGAGAGACAAGGAGTTGTTTGTAAATAGGGAACAAGTGTGGGCATCTTTTTGCAAAAATGGAGAAGCTTGGTTTGTATGCGTCAGATCTAGATCCGACGGCTATTGGTGAAAGATGGGAGGCACAACATCATCACCAACTCAGGACCTGTTTGATTCGCAGGATTTTGAAAACGCGGGAATAGGACACGACAATATTACAAGTTTCAAGCTGATATTACAAATGTTAGGAGTAATGCTGCACCTACGAAGAGGGAATTACTAGGAAGTTTACATAAGAACTTTCGTTACTTTAGGTGGATGCAGCATTATCGTACAAACTAAAATCCACTGCCCTGACAAGTCACTAATGGGAAAATAAGTTTTCGAGTCTCTGGCCACTTGATGTTTCAAAAACAAATTCAGCTTCTGCGGAGACTTTGTCATTTAGGCTTAGACGCTCACGGTGATCAGCACACCATTCATTGTTGCGCTAGAGAACGCCAAACCTCATTACCTTGAGCACACTTGCCTCTAGAACAAAGAACCTGGCCAATTTAATCTCAGATGTGCTGCCTCGGTAGTCGATCAAATCAATTTCTATAAGATGGAGATCAAGGCATTCGATGAGATTGTTATAGTGCAGCACATTTTTCACTTTCGGGTCTTTTTTATCTGCAAAAGAAGAGAACATATTAGAGCAGCTGGTTGCATAAGATTGTTGTGTCATCAAGAGGTACCAATATCATTCACTCATACGATAGGGTTGGCTGGCTAGTGATATTTTTCACTCTCTCTCTCTCTCTCTCTCTCTCTCTCTTTCTGTTTCCTCTCATTTAACTAGGAGCACGTGAAGAGCTTGGGCATTTGTTGCCTTCCACTATGTGCCCGATGCCATATTTTGCAAAAGTATGCCACATAATACGCATCGATGTCAAATCAAAAGATTTTGGCACCGCTCTCGCGATGTGAGAGAGTTGGCACCGCTGTGCACACAGACCCACATGTATAAACAAATCAATCAAACCAACTACACCAGCCTCTCACTCTCCCAAACAAGTGTTTTTATTGCCTCGGTCCTCTCTCTCTCCCACGCAGTGTTTTTTCATTGCGTGAGTTAATTTGGCACCGGAGCAAAGTAGGTGATCCAGATTGGGGCACCAGGTGAGCAATGGAGGGGCATCGATGCCAAATGCATCACAAGTGAATTTGGCACATGTTTTGGCCTACATAGCCCACTTTTGTACTCCCTCCGTCCCAAAATTCTTGTCTTAAATTTGTCTAAATACGGATGTATCTAGTTACATTTTAGTGTTAGATACATCCGTATCTAAACAAATGTAAGACAATAATTTTGGGACAGAGGGAATACTACCTCGTATTTAGTATATAAAATTTTGACCATAGATTTACCTAAGAATGCCAATGCATGTCACTAAAAATTACACCATTTGAAATTATGTTCAAATATGAATCCAATGATATAGTTCTTAGTGACATGCATTAACATTTTGTCAGTTAAATCTATGGTCAAATTTTGATACTACAAAATTGGAAGAGTAAACCAGGATGGAGGTAGTACTTGCTTTTAGGGTAACCATAGAGTTACTGGAGTAGTCTAAGTTACTTTCCACTATGACTAGCCTAGGCTACTATAGTAGTACAGCATAAAAACGATGCAGGTGATCACGTGAGAAAAAAATACTAAAAACATTTCTTTCGGTGCAGTGCGTAGATGCAGTTTTGAACACTACACTTGTCATCGTAATTTGGGAAAATTACGAAAAAATTGAGCTACGTTTTGATTACCGTTTACTTATAGGAAAGAAGTTTCACCTCGATGAGTAGCTTCTCCATGCACGGAAAGCATGTAAGGAATCCAACAACTTGATCCAGATTGGGGCCGATAGATTTTAGTGCTAAGATCTTCACTGTGCGCATGGACTGGGTCAAGCTTGTGGGAATCATTTTCTGGAAGACGGTCATAAATACATCAAGAAGAAATTTAAAAATGTGAATTTCAAGAAGACGGAGAAGAAGATGAGTGATGTACCTGAACGATTACGGATCCAATAAAGAGTTCAGAGAATTTGGCAGATGAGTACACCAACACTGTCAATTTCGGCGCTTCAATGACCCTTATTTTTGTTGGACCTTCTAGATCCGATACAAGCAATCTCTCAAGGAAAGGCGCATTCTCAATGACCATAATGTGGAACAGCTGGAGTGATCTCTTCCCAATTGATGTCTTGTTGCGGGGCCAGCAAGACACATAAATCCATGGAAGATTCGTCGAGGCGACGTGGAGGCTAATGAACCCATGGTTCTGCTCAACACGAAGGTACCCGAGCGCAGTACAGCTGCGGAGCAGGTGCTCCATAGCCTTCTTCGAGATGAGAATGTCGAATAGGTCGAGTTGCTTGAGTTGAGGGAGAAGAAGGGCGGGCGCGGCATTAATCTGGGGAAGATAGAAGGAGCTGAAGCTGGCACGGCGCAGCGTTGGCGTGAGGCGGAGCGCGGACGGCGGCAGAGAGCGACATCGTCCAGCTTCAAAGCTGAGCTCCTCGAGCTGATCTAGGGCGGGGGATAAGAACCACTCTTCGAACTTGGGTTGGACCTTGCAGTTGGTACTGAACATGCGGATGTCAAGGGGCGTCTGGCTGGTCCAGGGTGTGATGAAAGGATCTTGGAGACTGCGGCAATGCGTTTGCAATCCCCATCACAGAGGCAGCTGTTGACGGTGAGGTTGAGGGGGACGGAGCGCCAGAGGGGGCGCCACCGCCGGGAGAGCAGGGCGGTCCGCACGGCAGATTTTGTCGGGAGGAGGCCGATGATGATGAGCAACATGTCATCGGGGAGGCTGTTGATGAAGTCCAGGCTCGCCGGATGCGGTTTTGGCTCGAGCCGCCTCCGCTTGTTGGCTGCCTCACCGTCCATCTCAACTGGCGGCGACGCCGGTGTACACGTGTGTTGGTGTGTGTTGTGTGCTGGGTGTGCGCGAGTGCGTCCTTCTGTGCATGCCGCCGCGCAGTGGTGAATTGTGCACGAGTGCATAATTCGCGCGCAAGAAGTTTGTCCTCAATGCGCCCTCAATTTACTAGCGTGCGGGGTGCTACCCCGAGTGGTTTCAACTTTGTTTACTTCACCGCGTGTCAGATGGGCCTCTAGTTTACTTATTTTCACCCACTGCCACATGGGCCAGCATACGAAGATACAGAACACGAGATGAGAAGGCAGCATGTGGATTGGTTGACCGGTCAACTAAACAATATACGGAGCTATACGCTGACACAGTGAGCGTATAATCCGTCGGTATAGAGAGTTCGAGTGAGAGGGGAGGCCCGTGAGAGATAGCAGAGAGAGAGAAAGAGCTACTCCCTCCATTCGATAATGTAGTTCCAACATTTTTTTAAGTCAAACTTTTGAAACTTTGACCAAGTTTATGGAGAAATTACTTATATCTACAATACCAAAGATAAATGATAGTATGAGGTAAGTACATGTTGTGATGAATCTAATGATCGTTCCAGATGTAAATGTTTTTCTCCACATATACCTGGTCAAACTTTTCTGAGGGTTGACTTTTCAAAACATCCATATGCTTATGGACGTGACAGAGTCCCTAACTACAGAGAGAGAGAGTGAAAAAGTGTGTGTGCGTGTGTGAAAGAGACATGAACAACACACGATAAAAGTAGGGAAAAAGCGTGCGTGTCTTATGCAAACATATCACACATGCATCTTCAACAATGGAGGCAAGGTGAGGAGATAGTGTGTGGTTGTTTGGAACCAAGAGAGCAAGACCCCTAGCACATGGCCAAGAGGGGTTTGACAAACAAGGGAGAGAGGTCGAGAGAGACATACGGAGAAAATGCAGACATGGGGAGGAGAGAGTGTATGTTTGTCATAGATAGATCCCCTAGAGATCGTGATGGGACTACATGGGTGGGAGATCGAGTGACAAGGTGTGTGAGCGATAGAAGATGCCCCGAGAGATATCGAGATAGACGTATGGATGGAAGGAGACAATACGTGTGTGTTCCTGATGGCTAGTAAGAGATAATCATACTTAGGAGGGGGGAGTGCTTGCGCCTATGATGGAGTGAGGGATTATGGTACTTAGGGGGGTGCCTGTCACATGGAGAGAGAACAAGGGCGGAGAGTGTTGGATGGGTCTATATGTATAGCGCGAGCGAGACATGTGTATGTGTGAACCAGGGAGATATAAGGCCAGTTTGGCTTGCGTCCTGAGCATCTTTTGCCTGGCCTGGGGTTGTGGCTGGATTTCATGCACGCTTGTTTGGTTGCTACCCTGTGAAAAAGAAATCCCTCCTGGCCTGGGTTCCCTTGCACTTTAATTAGCCTGGCTAAAATCCAGACACTGCAAGTAGGCTGGCCCAGGCGACCGATTTCGAATGCCCGACCGTGCCTGGTCGTGTGGCCACGAGGCTAACAGCAACATGGATGGATATTAGCATTAAATAATTGATGCATGGATTGATTGATGGGACGTTGATGCTTTGCCTGGCCCAGGCATGAACCGAACGCTCCAGCACCACACAAGCCTGGCCAGGAAGAAATATTTTACATCTCACGTCCACACCAGGCAGTACCAGCCATCAAGGCATGAGGGTCAGGTCACGAACCAAATTGACCAATAAAGTTTAAGAGAGATTGAGGAGCCCCAATAAGGCTGAGTGGTGCGTCAGATAGCTGAGAGGGGGAAAGAGATATTCCATCCGCTCGATAATGCAGTGCATGTAAATTTTTTAGAAGTCAAACTTTGGAAACTTTGATCAGGTTTACGCAAATGTTATTTGTATCAACAATACCAAAGATACATCATACAAAACTACATCTCATGGTGAATCTAATGGTATATGTTTGTCGTACTAAATGTAATTCTTTTTCTCCACGTACATGGTCAAACTTTGTGATGTTTGACTTTTCAATAAATCTATATGCTATGGACCGAGGAGAGTGCCTCAGTCGAGACAGATCAAGTGCGTGTGAAGGAGAATGAGTAAGTGTGCAAAAAGCGTATGTGTGTGAAAGAGAAAGTGACAACAAACGATAAATTAGAGAGAGAGTGTGTTTTTTCGTTTCTTATGCGAACATATCACGCATGCATCTCCGAGATGGAAAAGCGAGGCGAGGAGATACACAAAGATAGCTAGTGTGTGATTTTTTGCAACAGAGAGAGACACCCCTGTAGCACATGTCCAATAGAGGTCTGGCCAACAAGGAACAAAGGTCGAGAGGGACACATGGATGGCATGGACGCATGGGGAGGGAGAGAGGGTGTGTTTGTGATAGAGAGATCCCGTTGAGATCGTGAGGGGACTATATGGGTGGGAGATCGAGGGAGTGCGTGCACGATAGAAAGATGCCCTGAGAGAAATCGAGATAGACCATGCACATGTTTGTGATGGAGACTAAGATTAGCTAGTCATATACATATAGGGGGGACTGCGTGTGCCTACAATTGAGTGAGAGACCGTCATACTTGGCTAGCTGGGCATGAGATTGTGTGTGTGTGCGTGTGAGATGGAGAGAGAACGAGGGGGAGAGATAGAGTTTTAGATGGGCCTATCGAGTGCGAGTGAGATATGCATGTGTATGTGTGACCCAGGTGGATGGAGAGTTTGAGAGAGGGGGAAGAGCTCCGAGATGACATAGTGGTGCGTGAGAGAGTTACCGGCAAAGAGCCAAGGAATTTGTGTGCGTACGATGAGTGCACCCAAGATATCTAGCTTGGACTAGCTAGAGTATCATACATAGTGTGCGAGAGAGACCTATAGATGGTGTATGTATGCATGTGAACTAGAAAGACCCCCCCCCCCACACACACACAAAGAGAGAGAGAGAGAGAGATGGAGAGAAAGGGAGAGGGACCAACAAGGTTTTTGTGTCGGATGCGTGCGACAGAATTGAAGATTGTCGGTGAGAGAGAGAGAACAGGAGTCCGGGAGAGGGGGAGGTCGCGTTTTATGCATCAAAGACTGATATAAACCATGTTTCGATATAAACTTGCATTCAAATATTTAAATTGGAGAACATGTTGTCTGCAATCCACACATGAATGGATATATGCGTATATCAAACAAGTTCATTAATTTGACTTTCAACATGTTCATGGAGTACTATAATACTGTACAACATGCTCCTCGATTGAGGTGTTCAATTTTGGATTTAGTTCACTATTTTGACCTACTGAACGAGCTATTTCATTGAATCGAGATATTTCATTTTGGTGTTGATTCGCGTTTTTGAGTGGGTCAACTATTTGTCATATAGTAAATCGCTAGCAACGAGCATGTAAAACACATTACTCCCGAGCATCATCTCTCCTTCTAAAAAAGAAGTGGCAAGCTAATATTTGAAAATTTGATCCGAAACGACTTGGTAAGGTAGACGTGGATGCTCGTTCTCCCAAAATTTGAACGAACCGTTAAACATCCTCTCTGCTCGGTGGAATTCGCCCGAGCAAATAAATGGGAGACGCGAAATTACCGTCCTATGTGGGACACGCATCAATTGGCCCGTTGTACATCGAGGGTAGGTTCGTAACTTCATCAAAGCGCGCCTTCTTCTCGGCCGAAATGACATGTGCCGAATAATTCATAAACCATGGTCGGCAAAACACGCTCTCCTCGCCCGAAATAGCTCACGCCCACTATTTCAAAACACGCTCTCCTCGCCCGAAATCGCTCGCGCCCACTATAGTTCAAAACACGCCCTCCTCGCCCGAAATCACTCCCGCCCACTATTTGGGGAGAAGCAAAGTTACTCTACTATCCCCGACCCTCAGTACACAAACCCAAGCCGAGAAGCCTATAGGCAAGGGTAGAACTGTAACTCCCCCTCACATTTCAGACAAATGCGTCCGTAAGACATGGTTCCACTCCCCTCCCAATTCCCGCCCCCCCGCCCGCCCGCCCCCATTCATACCTCGTGGGCGCCAAATCACCTTCTTCCCGGGAAGCTCCCTTCTCCCGAGCCACGAAACCTCAGCCCCACCTCCATGGCGCCCCCACCGCACCAATTTCATAGCCGCCCTCCTCCCTAATGCCGGAGACACTGTCCATTTGCCGTCGTGCACTGGGCCGTGTGCCTCTTACTCCGTGCTGCTGGTGCTGCCTCGACGACGGCCGCGTGAACCGTACCGGAGCCGATTCACCCCCGCCGTTGTTCACGGCGCCGGAGCGGCTCCAACTTCGGATCCGTCCAGAGTCCTGGCTGCTTCCGCGTAGCCATCGACCGTCGCGACATCGCTCTTTCCCTGCCGCCGATCGCCACCGCAACCGCGCCGGGCTCACCGACTCGGCAACTGGACATGCCTACTTCACCATGCCGCCAGATAGGTCGCACCCTCATCTCAAATCACTTTATTTAGGCGTCAGTTGTCTGAATTTTTATTCTGGGCCAATCGATTCCCAATGGGAAGCAGCACCCCTCAAGGCGGCGGAGCTCCTAGGCTGCCGGTTGGCTGGTGTCTAACGTAAGGGTGCGGGGCCGCAAGTTTGCCGCGAAAGCAGCGCTTAGATGGCTATGTTTTAGAGTTGCGTGGGTTGAAGGTACTGCCGCTGCCGGATCTGGATGACGGGGAGTCTTTGTGGATTGGCCTGGGGGCGGCGCAACCACGACAGTGTGGTGGGGCGGGGAGCGGGGTTTTGGCCGGGGCCACGGACGGCGGAGGCAGGCTGCTCTGCCATTGGTCGCTGGCTCTTTGGGGAAGATTCCGAACAGTGTCAGCCGGGAGGCACAAGACGGCCAGCCATCCGGCATAGATCGGACAATACCAAAATAAAATAAAATCATGTGACCCCAATTTAGTCTTCAGTCAACAGACGTGTGACCACTCTCGTACCTTGTTGTTGATCTCTTAGTGTATTTCTTCAGATCAAAGAGATATGTCGTTCTTAACATTATGCGTTATCTACATCTTCAGACACACCGTCTTCCGACTCACCGCAGCTGCTCCAACAAGGAAGCATACACCAGAAGGGAGCTATAGTCCTCACTCAACAGTTCCTTGCATCGAATGCGCGTGCCCGACATGGACAGCCACAACAACTGCAGGGCCATCGACACGTCAGCACATGATGCTCACTCCTATGGATGGCAGCCAGATAGGTTGTACCCTCATCTTACTTGTGTGCAACATTTATGGCTTTGTTATTCATCTAAGCATGGAAAATATATCATCACATTTCACTATATATTCATGCTGATCTCTTACGGGTCTTGTTCAGGAGTTAACGTTGTTCCATAGTTCAGCTAAGATACTTGTTCTTTAGGTAACGTTGTTCCATAGTTATCATCCATCAACCAATGCTATCCCACAGGCTGGTGATTATACTATTATACCACTTCTAGTATTACCTATGTTGTTCTTTAATACTTTTGTGTGCCATCTAGTTAATCTCGAGTACAAAGGATACATATTATGTAGCTTTCATCTGTGTTCTCCCTTTAGTTTATGAGACCTGTTGCTGCTAGTTAACCCCAGTCCTACTATTTATGTCGTCACCTACAGGCACTCATTACATAAATCTAACTACTAGTTGTCTTCCATGCATGTCAGATATAATTGCACACACTGATATATCCACAAGAACCTCACGGAGCAATGAGGCCAATAAACTTGATGTCAATGATACCCAATATGATGGAACATGTAAAGGCAGTTCTTCAGAGGACTTGCAGAAAGATGATGAATCCTCTTCACCCCACAAGGTCCTTGCTCTAACTTGCCCTGTGATATGGGTACAACATGCATATAATGTCCTGGAGTGTATCTACTCTGTTGCAATGCCATGTGCTTAGCATGCTGATCATGCATGTAAATATGTCATGCCTTCCTGTTTTTCAGTACCTATTCCATTCATGATAACATGTTTTCAAATTCAAGTATTGTCATTCTACTCTATCGCAATGCCATCTGCTTAATTTGGACATCATGCTTCTGAATATCTTATGCATTGTTATTCATCAGTATGTACTTCATCTGTCTACCATACCATGTTTTTTACATTGAAGTGTTGTTCTCTGTTGCAATGCCATCTTATTTTCCCAACCATACACGTGTATGTTGCCTTAGTTATTTCTGTATGTATTCCGCTAGCATACAGTTTTACATTCAACTAGTGTTTTTTTGTTGTGTTGTCCTATCGTATCCCTAGCTCTTACACCATACTCCCTCCATCCGGATTACATGTTGCCGAAATGGATAAAAAGGATGTATCTAGAACTGAAATACGCCTAGACCCATCCATTTTTTTCTGGATGGAGGGAATACATGTCAATATGTCATGCCTTTCTATTCTTCAGTACCTATTCCATCTCTCTGCTGTCGCATGTTTTATAATTAAAGCACCATTCTTCTATACAAGGCATGCAAGGGGAAGACGACTATGTTAGAATCTGAAGGGTTACAAACAAGGCCTTTGCAAAAGATCCAAATGCCAGGAGATAATAAACCAACTCCGGTTTTTATAGATACTGCTCCAGCACAGAGAAACCCAACTCCTACTGATAATAAGCAGATTCCAGTGGCCAAAGAACTAGTCTGCTCCAGTCCAACAAAAATATGTCAACTCAATTCTAAGAAGCTTGTGTGTATCCTTGCATCATGAAATTTTATAGCATGCTGATCATATTTTCTACATGTTTCTTGCCCATCTCTCTTTTAGAAAATAAGCTTAACAGATAGATGAATTTCTGCAATGGTATCGTTTATGAGGAAAGATTCTTGCAGGAATTCTCTGTGCTCCAATGTAGATGTAAGTACCTGTTGTATATCACTATATTTTTACATCAACATGTATTTTGTTAATCGGCGTGAATCCAACCTTTATCTGATCTAAATTTTGTTGTAGCAAAATGTATGATTAAAGGCCACAATGTTGATTTTTGCAAGGAAAACTGCCTGGTAGTTTTGCATCCTGAGCTGCATGAGTGTACTATCTCATATCAGTGGGTTTGAATACTTTGGTTCTGCAGTGGGTTTTTCAGTGTGTTTTTACTGTGTTGTCCTGTCGTATCCCTAGCTCTTACATCATACTCCCTCCGTCCGAATTAAATGTCGTAGAAATGGATAAAACTGGATGTATCTAGAAGTGAAATACGCCTAGACCCATCCATTTATTTCTGGATGGAGGGAATACATGTCAATATGTCATGCCTTTCTATTCTTCGGTACCTATTCCATCTCTGCTGTAGCATGTTTTATAACTGAATCACCATTCTTCTATATAAGGCATGCAAGGGGAAGACGACTATGTTAGAATCTGAAGGGTTACAAACCAGGTCTTTGCAAAAGATCCAAACGCCAGGAGATAATAAACCAACTCCATTTTTCATAGATACTGCTCCATCACAGAGAAACCCAACTCCCACTGATAATAAGCAGATTCTAGTGGCCAAAGAACTAGTCCGCTCCAGTCCAGCAAAAGAATGTCAACTCCATTCTAAGAAGCGTGTGCGTATCCTCGCATCATGAAATTTTATAGCATTCTGGTCATATTTTCTACATGTTTCTTCTCCATCTCTCTTTTAGAAAATAAGGTTAAACGATACAAGTCTTCCTCCATTGGGATTGTATTCGAGGAAAATATCTTGCGGGAATTCTCTGTGCTCCAATGCTGATGTAAGTACCTGTTGTATATCACTATATTTTTACATCAGCATGTATTTTGTTAATCGGCATGAATCTAACCTTTATCTGATCTAAAATTAGTTATAGAAAAATGTTAAAGGCACCAATGTTGATATTTGTAAGGAAAACTGCCTGGTAGTTTTGCATACTGAGCTGCATGAATGTACTATCTCATATCACGCACATTACTGAATTGTAGTGCTTCTCTGGTTGCCCATTCATTCATTGTATCAATGTTGCTTTCGTATTACCTTACCTGGCTGATGATAGCTGTGCCATATTGTGTTAATTTGGTGTAGGCTAGTTGCCCAAACGTTCGTTGTGTCAATGTTGCTTTCCTATTATCTGACTTGGCCAATGATAGCAATGCTAGTGTGTTAATTTTGTGCAGGCTGCTGAAGATAAGAAGACAAACTCTGAAAACAGCAAGGCAACCCCATTGTTTCTTTCCAGTAAATCTAGGCCAGGTAATATGGCAATAACTCATGATTAATCTGTTTGGTTCCCGTCATAATTTATGTTATGATGCAGTGGTCGAGACACTCTCCACTATCAATAATAGAAGCCTACCAAAATCGCCATCTGAATCTGTTCAGTATCCTCTGTCTCGAATGCAATGGAATAAATGTATGTTTGTGAACCAATTAATGCCTGAAGCAATGATGGAAATGGTGGATGAATCAGAGGTGCAGAGTCATGCGACACAACAACTGATCAATGTTTTCAGAGACAGTGTAGAAAAGCTGCAAGAACTTGCCCACATGCTTATGGGCATCATCTGTGCTGAGGTTGCAGATTGTGACATTGTAGATGGTTAGGTTCTACTCATTTATTTGCACTGGCATCAATCTTTGATTGCCAATGGATGTAATTTCCTGTAATATATGCTGGATGTGCAACGTTATTCCCTGTATGCCGTACCTTTGCTTGATCGGTTTTGGTCCTGTGCATAATTGCTCATCGTAATGGGCTCAAATTATCTAATTTGGCCTAAAGACATGAACGAACTTTAGTGGGCCCATTAACTTAATGGGCCGTTACTAGGCCGAGAGTTAATGGTTGGCCCTCTTACCTCCCGGGTCATTAATAGGCCAACATCGAAGCGGGCAACATGTGGCCCCAATTTATTTCACGGGCCGTTAACATGCCGTTACTAAGTTTGGGCTACATATGGCCCAACTATACTGTAGGCCTTTAGCAGGCCGAAAGAGACAGCAGGCTTGTACTAGACCATGAAGAGCATGGGCCGCTAAGAGGCCGAAAGTCATGTCGTATTGTAAACGACCCAACTATTTTGTGGGCCTTTAGCAGGCCGAAAGAGAAACCGGGCTGGTATTGGACCATGAAGGGCATGTGCCGTTAAAAGGCTAAAAATAAGGTCCAACTACAAATGGCCCAACTCATTTATGGTCCGTTAACAGGCCGAAAGGCACATAGGGCCGGGAATTGGCCCAACACTTAAATGGGTCGCTAAAAGGCCAAAACTCAGGTCCGACTACAAATGGCCCAACTGATTTATGAGCCGTCAACAGGCTGAAAGTGACACTGGTCCAGAAATTGGCCCAACACTTAAATGGGCCGCTAAAAGGCCAAAACTCAGGTCCGACTACAAATGGCCCATCAGATTTATGGGCTGTCAACAGGCTGAAAGACACACTGGACCGGAAATTAGCCCAACATTTAAATGGGTCGCTAAAAGGCCGAAAGATGTACATCCTGAAAATTGGCCCATCCATTAAATGGGCCGTTAACTGGCCGAAATCTCATCGGGCCGATATTGAGCCCAAATATATAGCGGGCTGTTAACTGGCTCGAAGTGACGATGGGTTGCAATGGTGTCAAATCTTTAACGGGCTGTTGACGGGCCGAATTGGCACATCTCGTATGGGCCGTGGGCTTAAATGGACCTAACACAAGTAGGCCTTATAAGGGCTGGCCTGCTAATTTTTACTGGGCTGACCTTTTTCACCGGAATGGGCCACTGTTGGGCCGTGCCACGTGTCGACCTATCATAGGCGCCTCCTGTCCAATGAGTGGATGACATCTGTCCCAACGGTGAGGCAACACGTGTTTCCTTCGGCCAATCGGAATTTTACACGTGGAAATTTCCCATTGGTCAGGGCTGTTAATGGGTTATCGGATCCAAAATCCGACCCGATAGCTTAGCGGCATTCCGTTACGGTGGATGCCATGTGTCGGTCACCCTTGATGAATGCACTTCCGTGCCACGTGATTTATCGTCATGGAAGTGGACACTTTCGTGATAATAATTTTGGTAATGTCATGGAACACTTCTATGACAACACAGGTATGACTATCTTGATTCTGTCATAAAATCGTCATGGATGTACATGCATGACAAAAAACGCGACCTACTGTGACAAACACGTATCATCACGGAAGTGTATTTTTTTGTAGTGATTTGAACGTAGAACCTATCACACCTGATCATCACGTGGTGTCTCAGCACGAAGAACTTTCGCAATGGTGCATACTCAGGGAGAACACTTATATCTTGATAATTTAGTGAGAGATCATCTTATAATGCTACCGTCAATCAAAGCAAGATAAGATGCATAAAAGATAAACATCACATGCAATCAATATAAGTGATATGATATGGCTATCATCATCTTGTGCTTGTGATCTCCATCTTCGAAGCACCGTCATGATCACCATCATCACCGGCGCGACACCTTGATCTCCATCGTAGCATCATTGTCGTCTCGCCAACTTATGCTTCTACGACTATCGCTACCGCTTAGTGATAAAGTAAAGCATTACAAGGCGATTGCATTGCATACAATAAAGCGACGACCATATGGCTCCTGCCAATTGCCGACAACTCAGTTAAAAAACATGGTCATCTCATACAATAAAATATAGCATCATGCCCTGACCATATCACATCACAACATGCCCTGCAAAAACAAGTTAGACGTCCTCTACTTTGTTGTTGCAAGTTTTACGTGGCTGCTACGGGCTGAGCAAGAACGGTTCTTACCTATGCATCCAAACCACAACGGTAGTTCGTCAAGTTAGTGATGCTTTAACCTTCTCAAGGACCGGGCATAGCCACACTCGGTTCAACTAAATTTGGAGAAACTGACACCCGCCAGCCACCTGTGTGCAAAGCACGTCGGTAGAACCAGTCTCGCGTAAGCGTACGCGTAATGTCGGTCCGGGCCGCTTCATCCAACAGTACCACCGAACCAAAGTATGACATGCTGGTAAGCAGTATGACTTGTATCACCCACAACTCACTTGTGTTATACTCGTGCATATGACATCTACGCATAAAACCTGGCTTGGATGCCACTGTTGGGGAACGTAGTAATTTAAAAAAAATGCCTACGCACATGCAAGATCATGGTGATGCATAGCAACTAGAGGGGAGAGTGTGTCCACGTACCCTCGTAGACCGGAAGCGGAAACGTTAGCACAACGCGGTTGATGTAGTCGTACGTCTTCACGTTCTGACCGATCAAGTACCGAACGCACGGCACCTCCGAGTTCAGCACACATTCAACTCGATGACGACCCTCGAACTCTGATCCAGCCGAGTGTTGAGGGAGAGTTTCGTCAGCACAACAGCGTGGTGATGATGATGATGTTCTACTGACGTAGGGCTTCTCCTAAGCACCGCTACGATATGATCGAGGTGGATTATGGTGGAGGGGGGCACCGCACACGGCTAAGAGATCAAGAGATCAATTGTAGTGTCTATGGGGTGCCCCCTCCTCCGTATATAAAGGGGGGAGGAGGAGAGCGCCGGCCAAGGGGGTGGCGCGCCCTAGGAGGGGGAAACCTACTCCAAGTAGGTTTGCCCCTCCCTTTCCTAGTCTAAGAAGGAGGGGGGAGGAAGGAGTGGGAGAGGGGAAAGGCAAGGGGGGCGCCGCCCCCCCCTTTCCTTGTCCTATTTGGACTCAACAGGAGGGGGCGCGCCTCTTGCCCTGGCCGGCCCCTCTCTCCCTCCACTAAGGCCCAACAAGGCCCATTAGTTCCCGGGGGGGTCCAGTAACCCCCGGTACTCTGATAAATGTCTGAAACCTTCCAAAACCTTTTCGGTGTCCAAACATAGTCATCCAATATATCGATCTTTACATATCGACCATTTAGAGACTCCTCGTCATGTCCGTGATCACATCCGGGACTCTGAACTACCTTCGGTGCATCAAAACGTATGAACTCATAATATAACCGTCATCTAACTTTAAGCGTGCGGACCCTACGGGTTCAAGAACTATGTAGACATGACCGAGACACGTCTCCGGTCAATAACCAAAAGCGGAACCTGGATGCTCATATTGGCTCCTACATATTCTACGAAGATCTTTATCGGTCAAACCGCATAACAACATACGTTGTTCCCTTTGTCATCGGCATGTTACTTGCCCGAGATTCGATTGTCGGTATTTCAATACCTAGTTCAATCTCGTTACCGGCAAGTCTCTTTACTCGTTCCGTAATACATCATTCCACAACTAACTCATTAGTTGCATTGCTTGAAAGGCTTATAGTGATGTGCATTACTGAGTGGGCCCAGAGATACCTCTCCGACAATCGGAGTGACAAATCCTAATCTCAAAATACGCCAACTCAACAAGTACCTTTGGATACACCTGTAGAGCACCTTTATAATCACCCAGTTATGTTGTGACGTTTGGTAGCACACAAAGTGTTCCTCCGGTAAACGGGAGTTGCATAATCTCATAGTCATAGGAACATGTATAAGTCATGAAGAAAGCAATAGCAACAAACTAAACGATCAAGTGCTAGGCTAACGGAATGGGTCAAGTCAATCACATCATTCTCCTAATAATGTGATCCCGTTAATCAAATGACAACCCTTTGTCTATGGCTAGGAAACATAACCATCTTTGATTAACGAGCTAGTCAAGTAGAGGCATACTAGTGACACTCTGTTTGTCTATGTATTCACACATGTATCATGTTTCCGGTTAATACAATTCTAGCATGAATAATAAAAATTTATCGTGATATAAGGAAATAAATAATAACTTTATTATTTCCTCTAGGGCATATTTCCTTCAGTGTCAACAACAGGTTCACTAGAAACATGCAAAGTCCTATCATTTTTCTTTTTCTTCTTTTTATAAGGACTAGGTGCATCAACATTAGTTCTCTGAGAATCTTGCTCAACTCTCTTAGTGTGGCCCTCAGGATACAGAGGTCCCTTAGTCATTTTACCCCCCTCTAGTCACAACTCTAACAACATTATCATTTTTCTCATTATTTAATTCATTGAGCAAATCATTTTGAGTTTTAAGCACTTGTTCTACTTGAGTGGTAACCATAAAAGCATGTTTACTAATAATTTTAAGTTCACCCTTAACTCTAGACATATAATCACTCAAGTGTTCAATCATATAAGCATTACGTTTCAATTTCTATCAACATAAGCATTGAAGTTTTCTTGTTTAACAATAAAATTATCAAACTCATCCAAGCATTGGCTAGCAAACTTAGTAGATGGGATTTCACCTTTATCAAATCTATAGAGAGAATTTACCTTTACTACCTGTGTCGGGTTATCAAGACCTTGTATTTCTTGAATAGGTGGTAAATTCTTAACATCTTCAGCTTTAATACCCTTTTCTTTCATAGATTTATTTGCCTCTTGCATATCTTCAGGAATGAGAAATATAATACCCCTTTTCTTTAGAGTTGGCTTAGGATTTGGTTCAGGAAGTGTCCAATCATTATCATTACTCAACATATTATTTAATAACAATTCAGCTTGCTCAACAATTCTTCCCCTGAAAACACAACCAGCACAACTATCCAGGTGGTCTCTGGAAGCATCGGTTAGTGCATTATAAAAGATATCAAGTATTTCATTTTTCTTTGGGAGGATGATCACGCAAAGCATTAAGTAATCGGAGAAGCCTCCCCCAAGCTTGTGGGAGACTCTCTTATTCAATTTGCTCAAAATTATATATTTCCCTTAAGGTAGCTTGTTTCTTATGAGCGAGGAAATATTTAGCAGAGAAGTAATAAATCATATCCTAGGGACTACGCACACAACCAGGATCAAGAGAATTAAACCATGTTTCGCATCACCCTTTAATGAGAATGGAAATAACTTAAGGATATAGTAGTAACGAATTTTTTCCTCATTAGTGAATAGGGTGGCTATATCATTCAATTTAGTAAGATGTGCCATAACAGTTTCAGCTTCATAGCCATAAAAAGGATCAGATTCAACCAAAGTAATTAACCCGGGATCGACAGAGAAATCATACTTTATCAGAAATGCAGATAGGTGAAGTAGCAAAAATAGGGTCATATTTCATTCTAGCATTCAAAGATTTTTATTTCAGCTTAGCTAACAATTTCTTAAGATCATATCTATCTTTGCAAGCTAAAGGATCTCTAGCAGTTTCTTCATCCATAACACAACCCTCAGGCACATCAGGCAATTCATATCTAGGGGAGAATGTTCATCATCACTTCCATCAATATTATCAGTTTCAATAATTTCATTCTCTCTAACCCTAGCAAGTTGTTCATCAAGAAATTCACCTAATGGCACAGTATTATCAAACATAGAAGTAGTTTCATCATAAGTGTCGTGGGTTTGTCACGGCAGATGTCCTCGTGAAAGGACTTAGTCGTGGAGCCATCACTACGGGTTAGCTTAAAGGGGTTAAACCGGACAAGGGGCACGAGGGATTTTATACTAGTTTGGCCCCTTCGATGAAGGTAAAAGCCTACGTCTAGTTGTGATTGGTATTGCTAGGGTTTCGATGACCAGGGAGTGAATCCGCTTTGCCTGGCTCTCGAGTTGTTGTCTGTTGTCCTCAAACCGCGGCCAGGTCGTCCCTTTATATACACAGGCTGACGCCCATCGGTTTACAGAGTCCCGAGGCCGGATCATAGATGTGTCCGGCTCGGTCTCTATTCCTCTAACTTACAATACAAGTTACATGATAGAGTCGGTTTACATCTACATGCTTTAACCCGCCTTTGGGCCTTGGGCCTTCGTAAAGTGCCACCGTCTTCATGTCTTCATGGGCTTCTATCTTTATGGAGCTAACCCGGCCATACTGAGCCGGTTTATCTCCAGTACTCATATCCCAACATTAGGCCCTAGGTTGATTTGAACTTGTTCATGTCAATCCTCAACATTTAGAAAAATTCTTGCCCTGACACCTTTATATAAACCTGGTAAACCGCCGTGATGTCATCCTTTAATTCTGTAGTAAACCGCCTTGACATCATCTATTCGTTGAAGTCGAAGATTCCCTTCATTAATGTATATCCAACCATCGAGGTGACACCTTTATTAACTATCCATTTTTGAGCTCCTTGATTCCCGCACTTGTCGCTTTATTCGTTTCGCCTTATAAATAGGACCATGGGTCCTTCTCCTTTTCCCCCTTCGTCTCCTTCACTTCTTCTTCCTCCTCGCGACATCTCTACACCCGAGCGCCGCCGCCGTCGTCAAGCTTCACCTCCGCCTCTTCATTGGCCACTACATCAACCTGATTGCACCAGAAAGCTGCGGCGTGCCTCCGTTGCTTCAACAGTCGCTGTAAGTTCTTTCCCCTCCCCCTTTGTAGATCTGTCTAGGGTTTCCTTGTTCTTCGCAGTTCACCGAAGTTCATCAAGGCTCCGGTGCGGCTCTTCCCTATACCTCCTTAGTCCATGAATAAAGAACCTCTTAGCTCGATATATTCCGCCTAATGGTTTATCTTCCGCTACCACAACAAACCCTTGCGTGCATAAGAACTGATCTGAACCTTTACGAACTTCTTCGGGACCAACCCTTTTAGATCAAAATATTTTTTCTTTCCTGTCTTTCGGTAGATCCAAAATATCCATGTCCCCTTGTGGAACCTGTTTTACCTTACTTAGTCATTCTTGCCTTAGATCTGTATCCTCTTTATCACTTTGGCGATTTACCTTTGTAAAAGCAATCTATCACATACCATTAGCCCCCTGGTAAACCGGACAAGCCTTTTACCTCCGTTGTTATACTCCGGTTTAACAACATGTGCATACCCTTGTTCCGATATTGCCTTGTCATTCATTATTGCATCAGCCTCCGGTTTACGCAACTTACATACATGTATGTCTTTGTTCCATCGCATCTTACGTATCACCATGAATGATTTGTAAACCGGTATTTTTCTTTCAACTTTTCATTTGTATTTATGTAGTTTTCATCGGTGTATCCCCCAAGGGCTGGTTTAGCTCTGCGAGGTAAACCGGGTCTTGAATCAATGCGTTAGTTTTGAACAGATGTACATTAGGCCCCAAGTGTTAAGGATAATGCTTGCATTGTACTTGAGACTTGTGAAAGATTTGTTGATAATAGAGCAAATAGGCATTAGCCCCCAAGTACAAAGTGCATAACTTGTTATACGCTTGGTACTTAGAAAATACATATCCCATTGTTTGACATATCTTCGCCTTTACAGACCGAGCTGAGTAAGAGGGATGCTCAAACCGCTGACCTTCAACAGAATGTAAAATCCCAACAAGCAGAAGCCTCCAAAGCCAAAGAGGAGCTGACCAATGCCCTGGGAGCTATGGAGAAGTTGAAAGAGACTTTCAACAAGGAGCGTGCTGACTAGGAAACAGAAAAGGCCGTTTGACCAGGAAAGCTGAAGACGTAGAAGCAGCCCTGAAGCCAGTGGTAGATGAACTAACCGGCTTGAAGCGGCACATTGATGCCATGACATCTGCTGTGTTTGGTAAGTACCTTCTCATGCCATTTGTAAAATTCATAAGATGTTATCATTGACCGGTTTACTGATATTAAACCGTGACAGGCACCCGCATTGCTCATCTGGGTTTTGACATGCGGATGAAGCTTAAAGTGGCGTATACCTTAATAGAACGGCTATATTCTGGATCCCAGCGTGCTTTCTGTACTGCTGCATATAACAAGCCGGCGCCATCGTTGATAAAGGAAACCCTTGAGAAGCTGGTCATGCTACTTGCCCGAATTACAGAACTGAAGGAAGCAGCCGCAAGAGCAGGAGCACTGACCGCACTAATCCGGGCCAAGGCATGGATTCCGGATCTTGAAGCGGCAGATATCATTAAAGGATATCCAAGTGTGAAGGAGGACAGTTCAGACTTCAACAATGATGACCTCCGAAAACTGACAAAGGAGATGCGGCCAATAGCCAGCAATCTAGCGGAGGATACAAACCTATCTCATTTCCAACCGGTTTACGATGCTGAGGGAAAGAGACAGCCTGCCGTGATCCATGAAGTTGAAGATCTTGTGCCTCCAATCCGTAAGCATACTTACGCTCCTGACATTGACCCCTCCAGCCTTATCCATGAAGAAGTCGTGTTTCAAGCTTTAACCGAAATCGATTAGTCAACGGTTGATTTCCAGTGTCTGGGGAGGGATGAAGAGGATGCGACTGCTCAGGATGACCCTCAATCATCAAGCCGTCCCGATGAAGCATCTTAGACCGGTGATCGGTTTACGAACTACAGTTTGCCGTTGCTTGAGAACAATTATTCAATTTGGGCCGTTTTGAAGCTCCTTGTAATAGGATAGCAGAAAAACCTTTATCTGTCATGCCATCGAGCATGCTTGTGTTGCTTGATGTTTTGAAAACTTGTTTCAGTTGTTGGATCTATTTATACATAGTCCATGATGATTTGTGTTCCTGTATACAAGAACTTGAAAGCGTCCTAGTGGTTGACCACTGGACGGGTCATGATACCTCGTTGGCTGACCAACTGCTTGTATGGTAGAGGTGAAAAAACACCAATCCGGGATGTGGATAACTCCTGGCCCTCTTGCCGGTTCATATAGAAACCATGTTGTGCTAGAAAAAGCCGTTGATTTGTTCGTATAATGCTGGTGACATCTAGTCAAAACCAGACCGGAGCAGTACGCTGCCGGTTTAACAACTGATCATGTACTGACAACTAAGAGCTGAAAGTCATGCCGGGTTGTAATGAACACCGGTTTATCAGAAAAAATATTTATAAGTCCCTTATCATAAAAACAGCAAAAACAAAAGAAATATGCAAGGCTTTTCATGGGCTGCCAGGCCCTAAATCGAGGCTTTTCATGGGCTGCCAGGCCACTGAGTTAAATCATTTTACAAAGCCTTTTAAGATAGACCTCAATCTTTAACCAATCACTGGTTTAACTTTGACAAGTTCAGGGTCCATGAGATTGACTTGCCAAACGTTCGATGGGTCATACCAGGTTTACCTGGACGGAGTGGCTTACTTAAAAAGGCAGGATAACTCGGGGTTTTAGGTGAATACACCTGGCTTCCAAGCCTGGCTTGATAGCCTATTACAAGGGTTCAAGCTCATTGTTCGTTGCGAAGCAAGGAGCCCCCAGGTAATATGTGAGCTGTGCTAAGTGGTTACCTATGTTTGAGCTGTGCTTAATGCAACAGACTCTCTTTGGCTCCACATAATTTCCTTTTGGCCTAAAGCCTATCAAGAGGTGTAGCTATGGTGTGAAGACAACCAAGCCCCCTAGTGATATCCCCTTTTTGGTTTTAAACTGATCAAGAGGTTTAGCTATGGTTCGAATACGACCAAGCCCCCTAGTGATTCTCTTTATATCCGTGCGGCCATATAGGCTGGTTTAACAAAATGCCGCTTTGTCAGTAAAAGCTCTTGGAGGCTCACACATGATGTAAAAAGAGCGGAGACCCCGCTTTAGTCGAGGATCTGGTTTATTATATAATATATACATTGTCATAAATATGTACATAAGAAGAGCCTGTGGCTCAAGTATAGTAAGGCTGAAGAAGAGCTATATTCCACGGCCGCTTGGTCTCCTCCTTCGATTTACGTGAGTCTTTGTGCTCTTGACATCAATGAGGTAGTATGACCCATTGTGCAGATTCTTACTGACCACAAAAGGTCCTTCCCAAGGTGGGGATAATTTGTGCATATCAGTCTGATCTTGGATGAGCCGAAGCACCAGATCGCCTTCTTGAAAGGTTCTGGTCTTAACCCGACGGCTGTGATAACGTCGGAGATCTTGTTGATAAATCGGCGAACGTGCTACTGCTAGATCATGCTCTTCATCTAACAGGTCCAGTGAGTCTTGACGTGCCTGCTCATTATCAGCTTCGACATAAATTGCCACACGGGGTGAGTCGTGACGGATGTCACTAGGAAGAATTGCCTCCGCTCCATAAACCATGAAGAAAGGCGTGTAACCCGTAGATCTGTTAGGTGTGGTGTTGATGCTCCATAATACAGAAGATAACTCCTCCACCCAACAACCCGGCGTCCACTTTAAAGGAACCATAAGCCGGGGTTTAATACCTCTCAAAATTTCTTGATTTGCCCTCTCAGCTTGTCCATTAGACTGGGGGAGCCACTGATGCTACATCAAGCCAGATGTGCTCACGTTGGCAAAATTCCTCCATCTCACCCTTTGACAGATTAGTACCATTGTCAGTGATAATACTATGTGGGAAACCAAACCGGAATATCACCTTTTTGATGAATTGAACCGCCGTGGCTGCATCACACTTACTGACTGGCTTTGCTTCCACCCACTTGGTGAACTTGTCAACTGCCACCAATAGGTGGGTCTTTTTGTCCTCGGATCTCTTAAAGGGTCCAACCATATCAAGCCCCCAAGTCACAAACGGCCAAGTTATTGGAATCATCCTCAACTCCTGAGCCGAAACATGAGCGCGACGTGCAAATTTTTGACAACCGTCGCACCTCTTGACTAAATCCTCGGCATCAGCATGAGCTGTTAACCAATAGAAACCGTGACAGAAAGCCTTGGCCACCAAAGATTTTGAACCAGCGTGGTGACCATAATCCCCTTCATGGATTTCTCGCAAAATCTCACAACCCTCTTGAGGAGAGACACAACGCTGAATTGCTCCTGTGACGCTGTAATGATGTAACTCCCCATTGATTATGGTCATTGACTTGGAATGTCGGATTATCTACCGGGCCGAGGTTTCATCCTCCGGTAACTCGCCCCAGTTCATGTAAGCCAGGTATGGGATCGTGCAATCTGGTATGATATGCAAAGCTGCCACCAATTGGGCCTCCGGATCAGGAATAGCCAACTCCTCCTATGTTGGTACCTTGACCGATGGATTATGCAGTACGTCGAGGAAGACATTTGGTGGGACTGGTTTACGCTGAGAGCCAAGGCGGCTTAAAGCATCGACCGCTTCATTCTTTCGGTGGTCTATATGGTCAACTTGATAATCCTTGAAATGACCAGCCACTATGTCCACCTCTCGTCGATATGCAGCCATGAGTGGGTCTTTAGAATCCCAAGTGCCAGATACCTGTTGAGCCACCAGATCCGAGTCACCGAAGCACTTAACCTAGCTTAAGTTCATCTCCTTAGACATCCGAAGACCGTGGAGCAAGGCCTCGTACTCAGCTGCATTGTTAGTACAAGGGAACATTAAGCGGAGTACATAACAAAATTTGTCACCTCACGGGGAAGTTAAGATGACTCCAGCCCCCGAGCCCTCCAACTGTCTGGATCCATCAAAGTGAATAGTCCTATACGTGTTATCTGGCTTCTCCTCTGGTGCCTGTAACTCTGTCCAATCGTTGATGAAGTCCACGAATGCTTGGGATTTGATCACCGTGCGAGGTGTATATTTGAGCCCGTGAGGTCCAAGCTCGATAGCCCACTTGGCAACCCGGCCAGTTGCTTCTCCGTTTTGGATGATATCTCGTAGAGGGGCTGAACTAACCACCGTGATAGGATGACCCTGAAAATAGTGTTTGAGCTTCCGGCTTGCCATAAACACCCCATACACCAGCTTCTGCCAATGTGGATATCTCTGCTTTGACTCGATAAGCGCCTCACTGATATAATAAACCGGCCGTTGAACCGGATACTCCTTTCCAGCCTCCTTGCGCTCCACCACAATAGCCACACTAACATCCCGGGCATTAGCAGCCACATATAGCAGTAAAGGCTCTTTATCGATTGGAGCCGCAAGGACAGGTGGTTCAGCTAACTGCCTCTTCAAATCCTCAAATGCTTTATCGGCCGCATCACTCCAGACAAAGTCATCTATCTTTTTTAACATCTGATATAGAGGGATAGCCTTCTCCCCAAGACGACTGATAAACCGGCTCAAGGCCGCAATCCGGCCTGCCAAACGCTGAGCATCATTGATACATGTCGGTTTAGCTAGAGAGGTGATAGCTGTGATCTTTTCCGGATTAGCCTCAATTCCCTTGTTAGACACCAGAAAACCCAAGAGTTTGCCTACCGAAACACCAAAGACACATTTGTCCGGATTAAGCATCATCTTATAAACCCGGAGATTATCAAATGTTTCTCTTAAGTCAGCTATCAATGTTTCCTCCTTCCTGGACTTTACCACAATAATATCCACATATGCGTGAACATTGCGCCCAATCTGTTTATGAAGAAAATTCTGAACATAACGTTTATAAGTCGCCTGGGCACTCTTGAGACCAAAGGGCATGGAGACATAACAGAAGGCTCCAAAGGGAGTTATAAAAGCTATTTTATCCTGGTCCTTAACTGCCATTTTGATCTGATGATAACCGGAATAAGCATCCAGAAAACACAAACGGTCGCACCCGCCGCAGCATCAATAATCTGATCAATACGAGGGAGGGCAAAGGGATCTGCTGGGCAAGCTTTGTTCAAATCTGTGTAGTCCACACACATGCGCCAAGTGCCGTGTTTCTTAAGAACCAGCACCGGATTAGCCAACCACTCAGGGTGCAAAACCTCCACGATAAATCCTGCGGCCAACAGCCGAGCTACCTCCTCACCGATAGCCTTGCGCCTTTCTTCATTGAAGCGACGGAGAAACTGTCTAGCCGGTTTAAACTTAGGATCTATATTGAGTGTGTGCTCAGCGAGTTCCCTCGGGACACCTGGCATGTCAGAAGGCTTCCATGCAAAAATGTCCCGGTTCTCACGGATGAACTCGATGAGCGCGCTTTCCTATTTGGATCCAAGTTAGCACTGATGCTGAACTGCTTGGATGAATCGCCAGGAACAAAATCAACCATCTTAGTATCTGTGGCCTATTTAAACTTCAACGCCGGGTCGTGCTCCGTAGTTGGCTTTTTCAAGGAAGTCATGTCTGCCGGATCAACCTCGTCCTTATAAAACTTCAACTCCTTTGTGGCACAAACCGATTCAGCGTAAGCCGCATCACCTTCTTCACATTCCAGAGCAATCTTCCTACTCCCATGTACTATGATTGTCCCCTTATGACCTGGCATCTTAAGCTGCAGGTAAACATAACACGGCCGTGCCATGAACTTGGCATAAGCCGGTTGCCCAAACAGGGTGTGATATGGACTCTTGATTTTCACCACCTCAAAAGTCAATGTTTCTGACCTTGAATCATGATCATCTCCAAAGGCCATTTATAGAGCTATCTTGCCCACTGGATATGTAGACTTACCGGGCACCACACCATGAAAAATTGTGTTTCACGGTTTAAGATTCTTATCGGTCAATCCCATACGGCAGAAGGTATCATAGTAGAGAATATTGATACTGCTTCCCCCATCCATGAGCACCTTGGTGAACTTATACCCCCCAACCTGGGGTGCCACCACTAAGGCCAGATGACCTAGATTATCAACACGAGGTGGGTGATCCTCTCTACTCTATAAAATGGGTTGCTCAGACCAGCGTAGATACCGAGGTACCGCCGGTTCAACAGAATTCACGGCCCTCTTGTGAAGCTTTTGATCACGCTTGCACAAGCTAGTGGTGAATACATGATACTGCCCACTATTCAACTGCTTCGGATTGCTCTAATAATCCGACTGCTGCTGCTGCTGATTCCCTTGATGGTTATAACCTCCCTGGTTACCCTGGTTCCCTTGATTGTTATGGTCGGTTTGGTTACCTTGAAATCCTGAACCAGAGCTACCGCCTCCGTAACCCGGCCCATGAAAACCACCCCCTGAACCGCCGGGCGGGGCCATTGTCGTATTGGAACATATTGGAGTTCTTGAAATCTCGCATGATATAACAATCCTTCCAAAGGTGTGACGCTGGTTTCTCCTTTGATCCGTGCTTTGGGCAAGGCTAATTTAAAAGGCGCTCCAGAATGGGGCCTGATCCTCCGCCCCTCTGGGGTTGTTTGCCCTTACGACGCTGACCGTTATCCTGAGCATTGGTGTTAGCCACAAAGTCCAAACTATTTTTGGCCTTGCACTTAGCATTATTCCCATGACCCGCCGGGTTATGCTGATGTCCCTTGGTGTTGCTGTTTTTCTTCCCTTTCCCCGGTTTGTCCTCCTCTGAGTCAGGGTCTTTGGTATTATCTGAATCGGCATATTTAACCAAAGCGGCCATAAGCATTGACATATCATTGCAGTGACGTTTGAGCCTTCCTAACTTCTGTTTGAGCGGCAGAAAACAGCAATTGCCTTCCAACGTTAACACTGCAATATCTGCATTGATGCAGTCCGACGAGTGAAGAATAGCTGAGACCCGCTTTAACCAATGGGTTGTAGACTCTCCATCCTCTTGAACACAAGCGGCCAGGTCCACAATTGAAATAGGCTGCTTACAAGTATCCTTGAAATTCTGGATAAACCGGTGTTTTAATTCGGCCCATGATCCAACGGAATTGGCGGCAAGCTCTTTAACCAAGTATGAGTTGTCCCCTCCAACATCATAGTGAAGTATTTAGCACACACCGCTTCGTCCACATCTAACATCCCGATTGCCATCTCATAACTTTCAACCCATGCCTCTGGTTGTAAATCGGCGGTGTAATTGGGCACCTTACGAGGTCCCTTGAAATACTTGGGCAATCGTATATTACGTAAAGCGGGGGTAAGACATGGTACGCCTAAAGAGCTGAAGACCACGCCGAGCTCCGCTGAAGCGGTAGGGTGAACCAGAGTATGCTGAAGAGCAGCATGCAAAGCTGCTAACTCGGCTTCCCAACGTGCACGACCATGATCCACCACATCTTACGCATTAGCACCGCCACTTGCCGGGTTGTGCCTTCGCGGCGAGTTACGATGACGTGCACTGCTTGACACGGCCGGTTCATCCTCCACGTGCCTGCTATAGCTTCGACTCAGATGGGGGGTGGAATGAATCCTCTCACGGCTATGCGAATAAGCTTGCTGCTGGTTTAAAGCTGTTTGAAGGAGCTCTCTGGCCCGTCGTGTCTCAATCGCCAATGGTGACTCATCATCTGCCGGGAGGGCTGCCAACCGTGAAGCGGCATCCACAATGTTATCCAACGGGTTGGAGTAGTGCCCTGGGGGCGTCGGAACATACTGTGGCACAATGTTGTTCTGACGGGGCGGGTCCACTGCTCGTGGCTGAACCGGCGCTCCTGTCCCCGGTGCCTCCGTCCGGTTTACCATTGGCTGGTTACTGGTTCTAGCTCCTGGCGTGTTGAAGAGATTTCTTGGCTCATAACCCGACGGGAGGTGCGACTGGTATCTCCTTCTCATAACCTCATCTGAGGCGTTCTGATCCATCCTAAGCCGGTAGGCCTGAGCTTCCAACTCGGCCCGTTCTATAGCCATCCTGGCGTTCTCTGCTGCCATGTCCGCTTTAGCCTGAACTATCTGATCCTTTACCTTTGCAATCTCCGCATTGTGCTGATCTCGGGCTGCGGCATCCACTTCTGCTGCCATTAATGTTGCCAAAGCGTCGAACAAGTTAGGCAGTACTTGAGCCGGAGGCGGCGCTGAGCCCCCTGCTCCCGCCGGCGTTGCTGTTGCTGAACAGGAAAGCATTGCCGCGGCGGTGGACGAATGATGTGCTGATTGTGTACCGGCCATGAAAATAGTGACCCGGTTTGGCAGATCAAGGGGGTCCGGAATACTGTTGCCATCGGAACCTCCGCTAATCCGGCCGTCCTGCAACTGATACAGTGACTCAGTTTCTTCGGTTGAAGACTTGTCATCAGAACAGACGACGGTTTCTCCATGAGACGTCGGTCCATCCTCATATTCTGCCCCATGGATCGCACCTATGAAGACATGCCTCGTTGCGGGCTGAACCGGGGAAGGGCTTGCACGCTGAGCCGTCTCGATGATGTCGGTGCAGGTGTCCGGCTCAGGCCCCGGTTCGCCAATCTTGCTGATGAAGACGTGGATCCCACCAAAGGGGACCCGGTATCCGTATTCGATTGAACCGACCTCAGGACCCCATCCTGCGTCGTCGATGTAGAGTTTACCGGGATGACTCTTCGTCATCCGGCCCACGGCGTATCCCTTGAGTCCATCGAAGCCGCCCTTTAAGAAATCGAAACCATCATGCGATAGCCCCAAGGTGGGCGCCAACTGTCGTGGGTTTGTCACGGCAGATGTCCTCGTGAAAGGACTTAGTTGTGGAGCCATCGCTACGGGTTAGCTTAAAGGGGTTAAACCGGACAAGGGGCAAGAGGGATTTTATACTAGTTTGGCCCCTTCGATGAAGGTAAAAGCCTACGTCTAGTTGTTATTGGTATTGCTAGGCTTTCGATGACCAGGGAGCGAATCCGCTTTGCCTGGCTCTCGAGTTGTTGTCTGTTGTCCTCAAACTGCGGCCGGGTCGTCCCTTTATATACACAGGCTGACGCCCACCGGTTTATAGAGTCCCGAGGCCGGATCATAGATGTGTCCGGCTCGGTCTCTATTCCTCTAACTTACAATACAAGTTACATGACAGAGTCGGTTTACATCTACAGGCTTTAACCCGCCTTTGGGCCTTGGGACTTCGTAAAGCACCACCGTCTTCATGTCTTCATGGGCTTCTATCTTTATGGAGCTAACCCGGCCATACTGAGCCGGTTTATCTCCAGTACTCATATCCCCAACAATAAGCATCATGCATAGCAGAAGTGGCATCATCAATAACATGCGACATATCAGAATCAATAGCAGGAGTAGGTGTCACAAATTTACTCAAAACAGAAGGTGAATCAAGTGCAGAGCTAGACGGCAGTTCCTTACCTCCCCTCGTAGTTGAGGGAAAAATCTTGGTTCTTTCATCTTTCCAGTTCCTCATAGTGATCAACGGATATAAATCCCAAGTGACTCAAATAATAAAGCTATGCTCCCCGGCAATGGTGCTAGAAAATAGTCTTGATAACCCACAAGTACAGGGGATCGCAACAGTTTTCGAGGGTAGAGTATTCAACCCAAATTTATTGATTCGACACAAGGGGAGCCAAAGAATATTCTCAAGTATTAACAGTTGAGTTGTCAATTCAACCGCACCTGAAAGACTTAATATCTGCAGCAAAGTATTTAGTAGCAAAGTAGTATGGAGGTAACGGTAACGGTGGCAAAAGTAATTGTAGTCGTTTTTGTAGTGATTGTAACAGTGGCAATGTAAAAGTAACTAAGCAAAGATCAATATGTGAAAAGCTCGTAGGCAATGGATCAGTCATTGATAATTATGTCGGATGCGATTCCTCATGCAACAGTTATAACATAGGGTGACACAGAACTAGATCCAGTTCATCAATGTAATGTAGGCATGTATTCCAAATATAGTCATACGTGCTTATGGAAAAGAACTTCCATGACATATTTTGTCCTACCCTCCCATGGCAGTGGGGTCCTATTGGAAACTAAGGGATATTAAGGCCTCCTTTTAATAGAGTACCGGACCAAAGCATTAACACTTAGTGAATACATGAACTCCTCAAACTATGGTCATCACCGGGAGTGGTCCTGATTTTTGTCACTTCGGGGTTACCGGATCATAACACATAGTAGGTGACTATTGACTTGCAAAATAGGATCAAGAACTCACATATATTCATGAAAACATAATAGGTTCAGATCTGAAATCATGGCACTCGGGCCCTAGTGACAAGCATTAAGCAAAGCAAAGTCATATCAACATCAATCTTAGAACATAATGGATACTAGGGATCAAACCCTAACAAAACTAACTCGATTACATGGTAAATCTCATCCAACCCATCACCGTCCAGCAAGCCTATGATGGAATTACTCATGCACGGCGGTGAGCATCATGAAATTGATGATGGAGGAAGGTTGATGATGATGATGGCGACGGATTCCCCTCTTCGGAACCCCGAACGGACTCCAGATAAGCCATCCCGAGAGAGATTAGGGCTTGGTGGCAGATCCATATCGTAAAACGCGATGAATCCTTCTCTCCTATTTTTTTCTCCCCGAACGTGAATATATAGAGTTGGACTTGACGTTGGTGGAGCCTCAGGGGGCCACGAGGCAGGGGGCATGCCACAGGGGGGCGCCCTGCACCCTCGTGGACAGGGTGTGGGCCCCTTGGTGTTGATTCTTTCGCCAGTATTTTTATTTATTCCAGAATGTGTCTTTGTTGATTTTCAGGTCATTCCGAGAACTTTTATTTCTGCACAAAAATAACACCATGGCAATTCTGCTGAAAAATAGCGTCAGTCTAGGTTAGTTTCATTCAAATTATGCAAGTTAGAGTCCAAAACAAGGTCAAAAGTGTTTGGGAAAGTAGATACGATGGAGACGTATCAGTACGCTTCGACCAGGTGGGTCCCGACTATCAGGGAGGATAAGGAGGCACTTTCTTGCATACGAAGATGTAGCTGGTGGGTCCCAACAGTCAGGGGGGAAACATTTTTTCATGATATACAATGGCCCGTCTGGTGGGCCCCTGCTGTCAGGTGGAGGAATCATTATTTTACGCGTAATAAGGAGGCATTTACTTGTGTGCGGCCGTGGACCCAGATGTCAGCCTCTCCACGTACAGTACACTTCCGATTGATATTGTTCGTTGACCACGTTGACTACGCCGCGCCGAGAGCACCAGGGCAGTGGAAGACGGTGAGGCCTAGGAAGGGGACGACGCGGAGCCGGGGAAGACGCGGCAGTGGATGCCCATGCTGAGGGCAGTATGAGCGCTGACTGGTTGGCTGCGGGGTGAGGCTGACGTCGCTGAAAAATAACAGGATGTGCGGGTGGGTAGAGGGATGGCCTGGCGGCAGCACATTCGGCCACGGGAGGAGGGAGCAGGCAGTCCCGCCGGCGCTAGTTTGGGCGGCTGGAGCAGGAAGATCAGCGATTGAAGAAGGACGGTGGCCGTGGGATGGACATCCAACAGTCACTGCTCTGTGTTGACTAAGTTGACAAAGCCTTGCGTAGGCGTCAATTTTTTAGGACAACGTCATCATCAACCTTTTTTTAAGTAGAGCGTCATCATCAACCTAGTAGGCCCAAAAGTCAGCCTCCAAATCTGTGGAAAACAGCATACAACCCATTAGCCATTATTTTTAATAATTTACAGCCCATTTGCTAATTCTTAAGGATATTTTGAAGCCCATATTTCTTTTAGCATTACAGACCATATATTCTGGGCACTGCTAAAAAATTCAACGAAATTTTTCATATTTCGGTGGAGTCCGAACTCTTTTAATCACAAAATTTCGAGTCACGTTAAAAATAATTTTTTAAAATTATATCAAAAAAATTAAAAAAAAATCTCTGCAAAAAGATGAATGAAATTTAAAATAATTACTAGCAAGATGCCCGTGTGTTGCACGGAACATGAAGATGCATTTGTATGAGTAGTTTATCTTGTGGGAGCCTGTATCTGCAAACGGGGAGAGGGGTGCGGGTAAATTGTCATAGTTTCCTTCCTATCCGTTAGATATAGATTAGACGGCCTATATTGCAGGATGGTAGGCACACCATCATCACCGACTCTACTTTTTATAAGAGTAGAGAAATCCAGAAAAAATGATATTTTAATGTAATTGCCGGTTGGCTTTGGTTAAAAATTTACAGCCCATTTTCTGGGGAAGCCCATTTCTTACTACTTACTGATACGTCCATTTTGCATCATGTTTTTTTACGGTTATTTATGATGTTTTTATGCATAATAATGCTTTTTGGAGTAATTCCAATGCCTTTTCTCTCATAATTTGCAAGGTACACACAAAGAGGGAGAATTTTGACAGCTGGGAATCTGGACCTGGAAAACCTACGTCAGGCTACCCATTCTACACAACTCCAAACAAGCTGAAACTTCATGGAGAATTTTTATGGAATATATGATGAATATTGGAGCAAATAAGTACCATAGGAGGCCCACCAGGTGGGCACAACCCACC
Organism: Triticum urartu; assembly: GCF_056163025.1. Lineage (NCBI taxonomy): Eukaryota > Viridiplantae > Streptophyta > Magnoliopsida > Poales > Poaceae > Triticum > Triticum urartu. Next base: position 387,338,566 of record NC_141877.1, read on the forward strand.
TGGGCGCGCCAGGGAGCCCAGGCGCGCCCTGGTGGGTTGTGCTCACCCAGGCCCACCTCCGGTGCCCATCTTCTGGTATATAAGTCATTTTGACCTAGAAAAAAATAAGGAGAGGACTTTCGGGGCGGAGCGCCGCTCTCTCGAGGCAGAACTTGGGCAGGAGCACTTTTACCCTCGGGCGGAGCGATTCTGCCAGGGGAACTTCCCTCCCGGAGGGGGAAATCATCATCATCGTCATCATCATCACCAACAACTCTTCCATCTTGGGGAGGGCAATCTCCATCAACATCTTCAACAACACAATCTCATCCCAAACCCTAGTTCATCTCTTGTGTTCAATCTTGTTACCGGAACTATAGATTGGTGCTTGTGGGTGACTAGTAGTGTTGATTACATCTTGTAGTTGATTACTATATGGTTTATTTGGTGGAAGATTATATGTTCAGATCCAATATGCTATTTAATACCCCTCTAATCTTGAGCATGATTATCATTTCTGAGTAGTTACTTTTGTTCTTGAGGTCACGAGAGAAATCATGTTGCAAGTAATCATGTGAACTTGATATGTGTTCGATATTTTGATAGTATGTATGTTGTGATTTCCTTAGTGGTGTCATGTGAACTCCGACTACATGACACCTAACCATATTTGGGTCTAAAGGAATGCATTGTGGAGTAGCAATTAGATGATGGGTTGCGAGAGTGACAGAAGCTTAAACCCCAGTTTATGCACTATTCCGTAAGGGACCGATTGGATCCAAAAGTTTAATGCTATGGTTAGAATTTATTCTTAGTACTTTTCCCATAGTTGTGGATGCTTGCGGGAGGGTTAATCATAAGTAGGAGGTTTGCTCAAGTAAGAACAACACCTAATGTAACATCCCAAAATTCTAAATTTTGGAATGTTATAAACAAATAGATAGATTTGATTGATTGTTTGATTGATTGCGTGAAATTGAGTGAAATTCAAATTCTTTTGAAAGTTAAATGAGAGGGAATAAAAGGACTTTCCCAAACTTTCATATTTGCTTTCTAATCTCTATGAATTCAAATGCTTTTCAAACACTAAACCCCGGAGAGAAGATGACATGACTTCTTCCATTTATTTAAATGACAAGGGGTGTTGAAAATATTTGAATTTCATTTGAAAATATTCCAATTCTGAAACTTTATGCGACTCAATGATTTTCACGAGAGAAGATAAAATGACTTCTTCAAATTATATGAAATATGAGTTGGGAGTTTCAAAGAATTAAATTCAAAGTTCTTTGAATTTATTTTATTTTCAATTTGGAATATTAGATCATCATGCATATCTTATTTTCTTGCTTTTTGGTCGATCCTAGAAATTTCACGCAGCTCAAGGACCTTCGGAGAGAGTTGGAGATTTCATTATTTTCTTATTTGAGAGTTTTCTCGAATTGGAAAAGAGGATCATTTGATTTATTTATTTCATCTTCAATTATTTTTCCGTTATCAAAAAAAAATATGAGAGAGGGAATAATATGACTTTCCCAAATATAGGAAAAATGAAGATTTAATAAATAGATCAAATTTCGTTTTCCGGTGTTTGTTTGCATTTTTTTTTGAATAAGGAAAAATGCGTGTTTTCAAAAATTGCTTTTAGGCCCGGAGAAAAGTTCATTTTGTTCGGCTCATTTTTAGGAGTCGGGGAAAATTTACTTTTAGAATTTTGGAGCCCGTTTAGTTTTCTTTTCGTTTTCTTTTTTCTGCGCGCGAAATCTGTTTAAAAAAAACTGCAGCGCCTTGGGCCAAAGGCCCAAGCCACTAGCCGGCTGAGGCCAAGGCCATCGCTAGCGCCCCAGCCTCCCCGTGCGTAGGCGCCAGGCGCCAGGGAGCCGCCGCCTCTCCCTGATGCCGAATCCTTTTAGGATTCTAGGGTAGCCGCCGCCCCTTTTTGAGTCCTAGTAGGACTTTAGTCCTACTCCGTTTATTTTCTAGATCTTTCCTACTCCTATTCCAATTCCTTGATCCCTCCTCCAAGAAAACCCCCCCTCCCCAAAATAAATACCCCCACACCCCCCCTCTAAATCATCAAACCCAAAAGCTCCAAGCCTCCACCGCACCTCTCACCCGCGCCGCGCCACACCCGCCGCCGTCCTGCGTCACCGCCGCCGCTGCACCTTGCCGCGCCGCCGCCGCCCTGCGTCACCGCCACCGCCGCACCTTGCCGCGCCGCCGCCGCCCAACGCCGCCGTCGCCGCAGTTCGCCGGAGGTACCGCGCCGCGTCTCTTCTTTCCCTCGGTTCAGTTTTTCTTATAAACCGTTCCGATTCTTTTTTTCTCTACTGATTCGTTTCTTCGCTAAATCGTTCCGGTTTTCCAGATCGGTTTTCCGTTTCTTTCAGGTCTTTTTCTCCGAAAACCCTAGATTGGTTTTCGTTCTTCGTTCGGACCGTTCGTCTCAACGAACGTGATCACCGATTCTTTCCCGGTTAAAGACGTCCGTTCGTATAACCGTTCTTCTTTTTTTTCGTCGGATTTATTCCGCGATCGCGATCTCAGATCCGATCTTCGTTCTAGTTTTTCTTCTCGCTCGTTTATCGGAATCAGGTGATTCAAGCGCCTGGAGTTTCGTCTCGAAACCACCGTTCCGTCTAATCAACTTAAACAAGTTTTTGCTACTGTAAAATTTTGACCTAGTTCAACTTGCTAGAACCGAGTTGTTCTTCCGCCGTTTGTTTTCAGTTTCTTTGTTCGGTTCCTTCTTTCTTTGCAACCGGAGTTCTTAAGTTGAACTATCTGGTTCGTTCTCTCGTTCGAGTTTTACTTGTGCATTAGATGAGTACTTATTGTGTGGTTACTATTGTTTGCTTACGATAGATTGACCGGAGTGTGACGAGTAGATCTATCACGAGTTTTGAGTGCGAATCTTCTTCATCAACATTGCAGGCAAGTTCACACTTTGATCATACCTTTCTACAACCCAGTTTTATTGCATTAGATCAATCCTCACACATTGCATGATTAGGATCTAATTAAATTGTGGGATGGGAAGTAGATGAGGTAGTACCTATTACCTGTATTATTATCAAACCCTTGGGAGTTATTTCTACGTTTGCTTATTATGCCATGCTATGCTAGTATACGTGGATTGGGTGAGTGATATCCATGACAGATGTGAGTTGATAATTTTAATGGTTTATCTAAGGTGGCAACTTAAACACACATCTGGGTGGATTGAGGCACCTGATGTCTATCAGGACTTGCCTGTTTTTTTTTGGACCGCCACCCAGGCTCAAAGGGATCATAAGATCTTTCATGCTAGAAACTTCCGTGTGCAGCCACATGCTACTATGGGCTCTGGCATAGTTGACTAAGTTGTGCGAACTCTTACGGGGTGGACTAGCAGATGTAGGGGATGTAGGTGTACCGGTCTACCCCACATGTAAGGTGGTAGCGCTTCTGAAAGACTATGTCTCGGTCATCCGTTTCTCAAACACCATGTAGTGCGAGAAAACAAACGGAGGCGATCGAGTCATGTGGGGAAAAGTGCGCAAACCTCTGCAGAGTGTACAAACTAATCATGATTAGCCGTGTCCCCGGTTATGGACAACTTGAGTATCTAGTACTTGAATATCATTGTGAATCTCAACATGTTACTTCTAATTAATGTTGTTGGGTTTTAATTATTTTTAATTGGGATTGAGAATGCTGTCAACCATTCTCAATGTTCAACAACCACCATGATAGTAATTAAATTTATTCCTTTGCAGTAGGGAAAAATTGGCTTTACGCAAAAACCTTATAACCATAGAGCTTTTCCACCAGCCAAATATGCATATAGTGATAGCCATTGTTCATCATTCTCTATGGTGTGAATTTGCCAGTACATTCAATGTACTGACCCATTTCGGGCTGCAACGTCTTATGTTGCAGGTTTCTTACGACGAGTAAGTGATACGTTAGGGTTACGATTTCTACACTCAACTTTGCCGTTGGTGTTGATGGGAAACCACAACCTTGTTGCTTCCGCTATATTTGGATTTAGGTAATAGTATTTACGTTACTTTATACATGTGATTTACCTCTGTTATAAATCCTTCGAGTACTGTGTGTGTCAGCATACTGATCCAGGGATGACACATAAGCACAGAGACTTGATCCATTCGGGTCGGGTCGCTACAAGATGGTTTCAGAGCACATGTTGACTGTAGGACGTGACCCTAGAAACTGGCAAGCCCATAGCAAAGATTTTTCTCTACAACTTTCCCTTTCAAAAGAGATCTTTTACCTCTCTTCTCTTCTGAGCTTATTCAAAAAAAATTCCCTTTAGTGAGACCATACCCCTTTTCCCTTTTTGACCACACGAAGATTCGACTGATGAGACCACACCAAGAAGTACAGGTTATCAGACTAGTAAGACCATTCGGAATGAAGAGGATTTTACCATACATTATGATAATGGAAACTACAGCTGTTGAAGACTCTGAAGACTAGGAGAATTGGAGGCTCTGAAGAATCCCTAGATTTGTATGACCTAGGAAGGCTACCCTTATGGAACTTGGTAGACTATGGAAGTTGTCAATACCCGAGATCAAGGTGTATCGGAGAAAGACTGAAACAAGGAGTATGAGAACTCGAAGAAAATCCTAAGGCAGGGGATATCAACTATGGAAGATAGCTCATGGCAATGACAAGGGCACAAACACGGTTATCCGTGATGTCATCACCCGCTAATGCTATTGTCACCGTGCTGAGTTAAGGATGCAAGTCTTCAGAATGGATTTGATGGAAGAAGGCTGACGGAGCACCTATCATAAGATGAAGTTTTAACCTTAGCTGGTGTATCACTAGGATCTGGAGTATTACATCAAGAAGTTAAGATGGAGCCACAAGAAGTCGTATTAGACAAGGAAGCATTTCGTGAAGAACTTAAGACCAGAAGTTGAAAGTAGCCAAGCTGGAGGAGCTACAACCACGAGATACCGGAGAATTGTCAAGAACTAAAGGACAGTATGACCATGGTTCATGTGAAGGATGTTGAAACCAGAAGTTTGAAATGCAACTCCGGAATATTAAAGGATGTCACAAGAGATTTCACGTCAACAGAGATTGATCTGGCAAAGGAACTTGAGAAGGACAAGCATGATCGGAAGAAGCCATTGGAGGCATGAACAAGGCTTGAAGATTTTGGAGACGTTGAAGATTTATTGACCCTTAGAAGACCAAACCCCTATTATATACCTACGTTAGATGCAACGATTGTGAGCTGTCATTTGTTTGTTGTTTTCCCGACAGCCAAAATAAAATCTGTCTTTTCAAAACTTTGTTTGTACTGTGTGCATTCCTCTCTCTTGATCTCTCTTATCTCACCCCAAACCCATGGACCCAATAGATAATGATTGGAGATGAGCTTGTATTTTCTAGACCGATGAGTCAATTGGAGACAGACCGATGGATTCAGAACATGGAGGATCATATGGAGAACAACCCTATAGTCGGAAAGGATATGGCCCAGTATGCTCTTCAATGCTTTGAAAGAGGTGCTGCTACTTGGTGGAGGATGTACCAAACCATCAATGGATGGCAAGGAGTAACCACTTGGAAAGAATTTAAGTTGACTTTGCTAAAGTCACAGTTTGTGTCCCAGAAGTTGAAGCCTTATGGAAAAGACATGAAGAAACCTTGTGCACGCAAGATTTGTGGAGAAATCGGACACAACCATAAAGAACACAAGGATGAATGCCCTAATTGTGAAGGAAGTCACCCAGCTGAAGAATGCCCAACTAGGTAGATCACTTGTTTCTTGTGTGAAGGGACTACCCACTATCCTGCTAAGTGTCACATTTACCCCATGGTACAACGAACCATCCAGCAGAAGAAAGAAGTAATGAAAGGAGCCCTCATGGAAAGTTTCGAAGAACCTGTGATGAAGGAAGGTGTGGAGGACACACCCAAAGAAGAACTAAGTAAACCATGCACCAAGTCTTGCTATTCATGTGGAGAAGAAGGACACATCTCCCAAAATTGTATGAATGGGGATCTAGTAGAATTCCCGACAGAGGAAGTAGAATATGACCCACAGGAAATAGAAGCCATGATCGGCATGAAGAAGTCCAGGAAGAGAAGCAGATTGGATTCCAGGAAGGACCTGAGTCATCTCACCTGTTATAGGTGCAAGGAGTCAGGGCACTACCTCAACAATTGCCCAAAAGGGAAACCTCGATACTTGTCAGAAGGAATATGTTTCCGTTGTAATGAAGCAGGGCACTTTGCCAGAGATTGTCCGAAGGAGAAGGAGACTTGTGATAAGTAGTTGAGTTTGTAACAGAAGAAATATAGTCGTAGTAGTGAGGACATTTTCCTTTATATTGAGGTGTTGAGTTGAGACATGTAATGGAGAAGCGAGAGATTGTAAACATTTGAGAATGAATAAAGTAGCATCGTTGGTACTGATATGGATTTTATGAGCTGTTACTCTATGAGGAAAGATGTTGACCATTTTTGAGGATATGAGAAATATGGTATATAAAAATATTGGAGCTTTTTTAAGGGTGGTAGTACCCTGTAATGGATTTCGGACAAAATGAATACGAGTTTTGTCTCGATATGTGTGATGCCCCAAGAGTATGTGGGATGAAGTTGGAGACCGTCAGTTGTTTGGACCAACTGTGATCAAGGAGTCAAAAGAGAATGTTAAGTTTATTCGAAATTGACTGAAGGTAGCTCAGTCCAGGCAGAAGAGTTATGTAGACTTAGAAACGCAAGGAGGTAGTCTATGAAATTGGAGATAGAGCATGTCTTCATGTGTTCCCTCTGCGAGGAGTTAAACGGATTGGAGTTAAGGGACAGTTAGCCCCGAGATTTGTAGGACCATACCGAGTTTTGGAGTGTATGAGAGAAGTGGCCAACAAGTTGGAGTTACCCGAAGGACTGTCAGGAGTTCAAGATGTGTTTCACGGTTCCCAGTTGAAGAAGTGCCATGCAGAGATGGACAATATTCCCTTGTAAGGACGCTTGACCGCAGAAAGGATAATGATGTTCCACGAAGTGGGATATGGACTTCATAAGTATAAGTTTTATCCCGGTATGAGGGATATTCCACGAGGATGAAGAGATGAATTACTATTGGATATAAAGGAGGTATGATGTTGGAAATATGGATCAATGGAAACTCCATGATGAGTTTGAGTAAACACGTCCTAGTTTGGTGCCAATAGAAGGAAGGAAGACAGTACAATTGGATGGATTTAAGTATGCTAGGAAGCTGGAAGTTGGATGTTGGAATAATGAACAGTTGCCCGATGATAAGTTCAAGGACTACAAGTGATGAGATGGGCCATAACCCACAGGCCCAGGACCTGCGAAGAAGCAAGCACATTCTTGCTGAAGGAAAAACCCTGGAGGAAGTTACGACTTTATCGAAAGACGATTTTATAGGAGTTTACGCAAAACCTGAGAGTTGTGAAGGAACGATAGATGTTTGTCTGGCTTGCAGAATCCATGGATTATCCGCACTTAGTTCGTCGACAAGAGAAATTCTGCAATGCTTGTGAGGATGACCGAGTGTTAGAATGCGAGATTCGCTAAACTGTATACATGGTAATGATTTGGGTGCGGGATGGATTGATCACCATACCGACTTACTCTTATTATTCGCCTTGCTATATGGGATGGTAAATCTGAGTGACTTGCCTATAGTAGAGAGACGACTATATTAAACCTTGTTAAACCTTAGAATGGTATAAGAATTTCTCCCTTGTACATGGCAGCTTTTTTCCAACCGTAGGTTATACGGTGAGGATCAACCCAGACCCATTTCCTACAGGAGAAACCACAAATTGTTGACCACCATGAGATATCGATAGCTGTTTAGTTTTGGCGCCAGACCCTTCAGCTAAGAAGACCCAATCTCGAAATAACCCGACCAAGAGGAAAGGACAAAAGACTTGTGGTAAGGTTATGCCACTACCGGAAGAGCCCGGATAAGGAATTATCCTGAAGATCTAAGAAGACCGACGCTGTCAAGAATATGGATGAAGTATATGAGTTTTGATGGAACCGTAACCATGCTTCTAAGGGTGGTAGCACCCCAGACCCCGTGTGATGATCGATGGATTTTGAGGAGACCCCCAAACCCTAACCTTTTCTTGCTAGCCTCTCCGAATCTCGAGGACGAGATTCCTTTTAAGGGTGGTAGGTTTGTAACATCCCAAAATTCTAAATTTTGGAATGTTATAAACAAATAGATAGATTTGATTGATTGTTTGATTGATTGCGTGAAATTGAGTAAAATTCGAATTCTTTTGAAAGTTAAATGAGAGGGAATAAAAGGACTTTCATAAACTTTCATATTTGCTTTCTGATCTCCATGAATTCAAATGCTTTTCAAACACTAAACCCCGGAGAGAAGATGACATGCCTTATTCCATTTATTTAAATGACAAGGGGTGTTGAAAATATTTGAATTTCATTTGAAAATATTCCAATTCTGAAACTTTATGCGACTCAATGATTTTCACGAGAGAAGATAAAATGACTTCTTCAAATTATATGAAATATGAGTTGGGAGTTTCAAAGAATTAAATTCAAAGTTCTTTGAATTTATTTTATTTTCAATTTGGAATATTAGATCATCATGCATATCTTATTTTCTTGCTTTTTGGTCGATCCTAGAAATTTCACGCAGCTCAAGGACCTTCGGAGAGAGTTGGAGATTTCGTTATTTTCTTATTTGAGAGTTTTCTCGAATTGGAAAAGAGGATCATTTGATTTATTTATTTCATCTTCAATTATTTTTCCGTTATCAAAAAAAAATATGAGAGAGGGAATAATATGACTTTCCCAAATATAGGAAAAATGAAGATTTAATAAATAGATCAAATTTCGTTTTCCGGTGTTTGTTTGCATTTTTTTGAATAGGGAAAAATGCGCATTTTCAAAAATTGCTTTTAGGCCCGGAGAAAAGTTCATTTTGTTTGGCTCATTTTTAGGAGTCGGGGAAAATTTACTTTTAGAATTTTGGAGCCCGTTTAGTTTTCTTTTCGTTTTTTTTCTGCGCGCGAAATCTGTTTAAAAAAAACTGCAGCGCCTTGGGCCAAAGGCCCAAGCCACCAGCCGGCCGAGGCCAAGGCCATCGCTAGCGCCCCAGCCTCCCCGTGCGCAGGCGCCAGGCGCCAGGGAGCCGCCGCCTCTCCCTGATGCCGAATCCTTTTAGGATTCTAGGGTAGCCGCCGCCCCTTTTTGAGTCCTAGTAGGACTATTTATTTTCTAGATCTTTCCTACTCCTATTCCAATTCCTTGATCCCTCCTCCAAGCAAACCCCCCTCCCCAATATAAATACCCCCACACCCCCCCTCTAAATCATCAAACCCAAAAGCTCCAAGCCTCCACCGCGCCTCTCACCCGCGCCGCACCACACCCGCCGCCGTCCTGCGTCACCGCCGCCGCTGCACCTTGCCACCGCCGCCGCCGCACCTTGCCGCGCCGCCGCCGCCCTGCGTCACCGCCGCCGCCCTGCGTCACCGCCGCCGCCCTGCGTCACCGCCACCGCCGCACCTTGCCGCACCACCGCCGCCCTGCGTCGCCGCCGCCGCACCTTGTCGCGCTGCCGCCGCCCTGCGTCATCGCCGCCGCCGTCGCCTTATGCACCGCCGCCGCTGCCCAACGCCGCCGTTCGCCGGAGGTACCGCGCCGCGTCTCTTCTTTCCCTCGGTTCGGTTTTTCTTATAAACCGTTCCGATTCTTTTTTTCTCTACCGATTCGTTTCTTCGCTAAACCGTTCCGGTTTTCTAGATCGGTTTTCCGTTTCTTCCCGGTCTTTTTCTCCGAAAACCCTAGATTGGTTTTCGTTATTCATTTGGACCGTTCGTCTCAACGAACGTGATCACCGATTCTTTCCCGGTTAAAGACGTCCGTTCGTATAACCGTTCTTCTTTTTTTTCGTCGGATTTATTCCGCGATCGCGATCTCAGATCCGATCTTCGTTCTAGTTTTTCTTCTCACTCGTTTATCGGAATCAGGTGATTCAAGCGCCTAGAGTTTCTTCTCGAAACCGCCGTTCCGTCTAATCAACTTAAACAGGTTTTTGCTACTGTAAAATTTTGACCTAGTTCAACTTGCTAGAACCGAGTTGTTCTTCCGCCGTTTGTTTTCGGTTTCTTTGTTCGGTTCCTTCTTTCTTTGCAACCGGAGTTCTTAAGTTGAACTATCTGGTTCGTTCTCTCGTTCGAGTTTTACTTGTGCATTAAATGAGTACTTATTGTGTGGTTACTATTGTTTGCTTACGATAGATTGACCGGAGTGTGACGAGTAGATCTATCACGAGTTTTGAGTGCGAATCTTCTTCATCAACATTGCAGGCAAGTTCACACTTTGATCATACCTTTCTACAACCCAGTTTTATTGCATTAGATCAATCCTCACACATTGCATGATTAGGATCTAATTAAATTGTGGGATGGGAAGTAGATGAGGTAGTACCTATTACCTGTATTATTATCAAACCCTTGGGAGTTATTTCTACGTTTGCTTATTATGCCATGCTATGCTAGTATACGTGGATTGGGTGAGTGATATCCATGACAGATGTGAGTTGATAATTTTAATGGTTTATCTAAGGTGGCAACTTAAACACACATCTGGGTGGATTGAGGCACCTGATGTCTATCAGGACTTGCCTGTTTTTTTTTGGACCGCCACCCAGGCTCAAAGGGATCATAAGATCTTTCATGCTAGAAACTTCCGTGTGCAGCCACATGCTACTATGGGCTCTGGCATAGTTGACTAAGTTGTGCGAACTCTTACGGGGTGGACTAGCAGATGTAGGGGATGTAGGTGTACCGGTCTACCCCACATGTAAGGTGGTAGCGCTTCTGAAAGACTATGTCTCGGTCATCCGTTTCTCAAACACCATGTAGTGCGAGAAAACAAACGGAGGCGATCGAGTCATGTGGGGAAAAGTGCGCAAACCTCTGCAGAGTGTACAAACTAATCATGATTAGCCGTGTCCCCGGTTATGGACAACTTGAGTATCTAGTACTTGAATATCATTGTGAATCTCAACATGTTACTTCTAATTAATGTTGTTGGGTTTTAATTATTTTTAATTGGGATTGAGAATGCTGTCAACCATTCTCAATGTTCAACAACCACCATGATAGTAATTAAATTTATTCCTTTGCAGTAGGGAAAAATTGGCTTTACGAAAAAACCTTATAACCATAGAGCTTTTCCACCAGCCAAATATGCATATAGTGATAGCCATTGTTCATCATTCTCTATGGTGTGAATTTGCCAGTACATTCAATGTACTGACCCATTTCGGGCTGCAACGTCTTATGTTGCAGGTTTCTTACGACGAGTAAGTGATACGTTAGGGTTACGATTTCTACACTCAACTTTGCCGTTGGTGTTGATGGGAAACCACAACCTTGTTGCTTCCGCTATATTTGGATTGAGGTAATAGTATTTACGTTACTTTATACATGTGATTTACCTCTGTTATAAATCCTTCGAGTACTGTGTGTGTCAGCATACTGATCCAGGGATGACACATAAGCACAGAGACTTGATCCATTCGGGTCGGGTCGCTACACCTAAGCACCGTTCCACCCACATACCAAATTATCAAAGTAGCGAACACAAATCGAACCAACATGGTGAAAGTGACTAGATGAAATTCCCGTGTACCCTCAAGAACACTTTTCTTATTATAAGAGACCGTTTTGGCGTCCTTTGCCTCAAAGGATTGGGCTACCTTGCTGCACTTTTTCTACTATCATCGTTACTTGCTCGTTACAAATTATCTTGCTATCAAACTACTCTGTTACTTACAATTTCAGCACTTGCAGACATTATCTTGCTGAAAACCATTTGTCATTTCCTTCTGCTCCTCGTTGGGTTCGACACTCTTACTTATCGAAAAGAGCTACAATTGATCCCCTATACTTGTGGGTCATCACTTACATCCCTCCTTGTCTTGAAAGATTTGCATCCCACCAGGGCTGAGAAAAGCAAGTAGGCCTCGGTTGGGTATTCTCCAAAAAAAAAGAACTGGGCTAGCTATTTTCAGAAAGAAAAAAGATATCAAGTGGGATCGTCATGTGCTTAAATAAAAGCGTAAGCGTGGGCTCGACGGGCCACAGCCCCCGCACAGCGTGTGCAGTTGAGCTCCGTATCTAAAACTAAAAAACAACTTGGCGAGTTGCTGCGTCCCTTGTGTTATCCGCTCGTTGTGTAATTTCTTGTTTATTGACTACATTGACAATGGAGTGGGACCTAGTTGTCAAACAATTAGGAGGAAGTATTTTTTGGCTTATGATAATGAGGCACCTGCTTGCGTAATGCAATGACCCTGGTAGGTCCCTACTGTCAGCCTCTCCACGTACAGTCATCTCATGAGTCCTCTCAGTTGTTGACTGATACGTCTCCAACATATGTATAGTTCTTTATTGTTCCATGCTATTATATTATCCATCTAGGATGTTTATATGCATTTATATGCTAATTTATATGATTTTTGGGACTAACCTATTAACCTAGAGCCCAGTGCTAGTTTTTGTTTTTTCCTTGTTTTTTAGTTTTACAAAAAAGGAATACCAAACGGAGTCCAATTGACGTTCCAATTTTTGATGATTTTTTATGGACCAAAAGAAGCCCCTGAAGTAAAAGAGTTGGGCCAGAACAGTCCCGAGCCATCCACGAGGGTGGGGCATGCCCTACCCCCTAGGCGCGTCCCCCTATCTCATGGATGACTCGGAGACCCCTTTGACGTGAGACCTACGCCAAAAATTCATATAAATACAGAAACCTCCAGAAAATAACCTAGATCGGGAGTTTCGCCGTCGCAAGCCTCTGTAGCCACCAAAAACCAATCGGGACCCTGTTCCGCCACCCTGCCGGAGGGGGGATCCCTCACCGGTGGCCATCTTCATCATCCCGACGCTCTGCCTAACGAGGAGGGAGGAGTTCACCCTCGGGGATGAGGGTATGTACCAGTAGCTATGTGTTTGATCTCTCTCTCTCTCTCATGTTCTTGATTCGGCACGATCTTGACATATCGCGAGCTTTGCTATTATAGTTGGATCTTATGATGCTTCTCCCCCTCTACTCTCTTGTAATGGATTGAGTTTTCCCTTTGAAGTTATCTTATCAGATTGAGTCTTTAAGGATTTGAAAACACTTGATGTATGTCTTGCGCATGCTTATCTATGGTGACAATGGGATATTCACGTTATCTACTTGATGTATGTTTTGGTGATCAACTTGCGGGTTCCGTGACCTTGTGAACTTATGCATAGGGGTTGGCACACGTTTTTGTCTTGACTCTCTGGTAGAAACTTTGGGGCACTCTTTGAAGTTCTTTGTGTTGGTTGAATATATGAATCTGAGATTATGTGATGCATATCGTATAATCATACCCACGGATACTTGAGGTGACATTGGAGTATCTAGGTGACCTTAGGGTTTTGGTTGATTTGTATCTTAAGGTGTTATTCTAGTACGAACTCTAGGATAGATTGAACGGAAAGAATAGCTTCGTGTTATTTTACTATAGACTCTTGAATAGATCGATCAGAAAGGATAACTTTGAGGTGGTTTCGTTCCCTACAATAATCTCTTCGTTTGTTCTCCGCTATTAGTGACTTTGGAGTGACTCTTTGTTGCATGTTGAGGGATAGTTATATGATCCAATTATGTTATTATTGTTGAGAGAACTTGCACTAGTGAAAGTATGAACCCTAGGCCTTGTTTCAACGCATTGCAATACCGTTTTCGCTCTCTTTTATCATTAGCTACCTTGCTATTTTTATATTTTAAGATTACAAAAACCTATATCTACCATCCATATTGCACTTGTATCACCATCTCTTCGCCAAACTAGTGCACCTATACAATTTACCATTGTATTGGGTGTGTTGGGGACACAAGAGACTCTTTGTTATTTGGTTGCAGGGTTGTTTGAGAGAGACCATCTTCATCCTACGCCTCCCACGGATTGATAAACCTTAGGTCATCCACTTGAGGGAAATTTTCTATTGTCCTACAAACCTCTGCACTTGGAGGCCCAACAACATCTACAAGATGAAGGTTGCATAGTAGACATCAAGCTCTTTTCTGGCGCCGTTGCCGGGGAGGTTAGAGCTTGAAGGTATATCTTTAGATCTTGTAATTGAATCATTGTGTTTCTTGTTTTATCACTAGTTTAGTCTATAAAAGAAAACTACAAAAAATGGAATTAATGTTACCGCCTATGCTTCATCTTTTTAATGTCTTTTGTGAAAATAAGGATTCTGATTATTGTACCAAAGTGTTAGAAGAAGAATGTATTAAAATGTTTGGCACTAACTCTTTGGATGATGAGCATGATTGCAATGTTGTTAGTATGAATTCTTTGAATATCCATGATGGTAATGATATGAAAAGCCACAAGCTTGGGGATGCTATGTTTGATGAAGATGATATTTTTTGTCCCCCAAGTTTTGATGAGCAAATTTATTATGATGAAAGCATCCCTCCTATCTATGATGATTATTGTGATGACATGTGTGCTATAAATAATAATGATATCCATGAAACTTGTCATCATGATTTTAACTTTCAATTGTATTATGCTTCACATGATAGTTATTTTGTTGAGTTTGCTCCCACTACTATTCATGAGAAGAAATTTGCTTATGTGGAGAGTAATAAAAATTCTATGCTTGTGGCTCATGAAAAGAATGCTTTATGTGATAGTTATATTATTGAATTCATTCATGATGCTACTGAAAATTATTATGAGGGAGGAATATATGCTTGTAGGAATTGTAATAATACAAAGTTTCCTCTCTATGTGCTTAAAGTTTTGAAGTCATGCTTGTTTTGCTTTCCTATGCTAGTTGATTCTTGTTCCCATAAATTGTTTGCTCACAAAATCCCTATGCATAGGAAGTGGGTTAGACTTAAATGTGCTAGTCATATTCTTCATGATCCTCTCTTTATGTTTCAATTCTTATCTTTTATGTGAGCATCATTGAAATCATCATGCCTAGCTAGGGGCGTTAAACAATAGCGCTTGTTGGGAGGCAACCCAATTCTATTTTTACTCTTTGATTTTTGTTCCTGTTTAGTAATAAATAATTCATCTAGCTTCTGTTATGATTGTGTTTCTTATATTTTAATTAGTGTTCATGCCAAGTAAAGCCTTTAGGATCTTCTTGGGTGATTGTTGTTTGATCTTGCTGATAAAACAGAAAGTATGCGATCACGAAAATAATTATCATTTTTTACCAGAGAGGGATAAAATACCAACTCCAAATACAGTAGATCAATATACTTTTTATCCTAGTCTTCCTAATTTTTCAGAATTTTTGGAGTTACAGAAGTATTCGAAATCTCCAAATTACTACAGACTGTTCTGTTTTTGACAGATTATGTTTTCATTGTGTTGTTTGCTTATTTTGATGAATCTATGAGTAGTATTGGAGGGTATGAACCATAGAGAAGTTGGAATACAGTAGATATTACGCCAATATGAATTTAGAATGAGTTCAAAACAGTACCTAAGTGGTGATTTATTTTCTTATACTAACGGAGCTTACAAGTTTTCTGTTAAGTTTTGTGTTGTGAAGTTTTCAAGTTTTGGGTAAAGATTCGATGGAATATGGAATAAGGAGTGGCAAGAGCCTAAGCTTGGGGATGCCCAAGGAACCCCAAGGTAATATTCAAGGACAACCAAGAGCCTAAGCTTGGGGATGCCCTGGATGGCATCCCCTCTTTCGTCTTCGTTCATCGTTAACTTTACTTGGAGCAATATTTTTATTCACCACATGATATGTGTTTTTCTTGGAGTGTAATTTTATTTTGTTTTGTTTTGCTTGGTATTTGAATAATATCCCAAGATCTTAAATTCTTAAATGTTAGAGAGTCTTCACATAGTTACATAATTATTCAACTACTCATTTATCTTCACTTATATCTTTCGGAGTAGTTTGTTGTTTGCTCTAGTGCTTCACTTATATATTTTTAGAGCATGGTGGTGGTTTTATTTTATAGAAATTATTGATCTCTCATGCTTCACTTATATTATTTTTAGAGTCTTTTATAACAGCATGGTAATTTGCTTTGGTTATAAAATTAGTCCTAATATGATGGGCATTCAAGATGGGTATAATAAAAACTTTCATATAGAGTGCATTGAATACTATGAGAAATTTGATACTTGATGATTGTTTTGAGATATTAAGATGGTGATATTAGAGTCGTGCTAGTTGAGTAATTGTGAAATTGAGAAATACTTGTGTTGAGGTTTGCAAGTCCCGTAGCATGCACGTATGGTAACCGTTGTGTTACAAATTTGAAGCATGAGGTGTTTCGTTAATTGTCTTCCTTATGAGTGGTGGTCGGGGACGAGCGATGGTATTTTCCTACCAATCTATTCCCCTAGGAGCATGCGCGTAGTGCTTGATTTTGATGCTTGTAGATTTTTGCAATACGTATGTGAGTTCTTTATGACTAATGTTGAGTCCATGGATTATACGCACTCTCACCCTTCCACCATTGCTAGCCTCTCTTGTGCCGCGCAACTTTCCCCGGTACCATAAACCCATCATTTACCTTCCTCAAAACAGCCACCATACCTACCTATTATGGCATTTCCATAGCCATTCTGAGATATATTGCCATGCAACTTTCCACCATTCCGTTTATTATGACACGCTTCATCATAGTAATATTGCTTTGCATGATCATGTAGTTGACATCGTATTTGTGGCATGGCCACCATTCATAATTTTTCATACATGTCACTCTTGATTCATTGCACATCCCGGTACACCGCCGGAGGCATCTATAGAGTCATATTTTGTTCTAAGTATCAAGTTGTAATTCTTGAGTTGTAAGTAAATAAAAGTGTGATGATCTTCATTATTAGAGCATTGTCCCATGTGAGGAAAGGATGATGGAGACTATGATTCCCCCACAAGTCAGGATGAGACTCCGGACGAAATAAAAAAAGTGGCCATAAAAAAGGAGAAGGCCCAAAAAAATGAGAGAAAAAGAGAGAAGGGCCAATGTTACTATCCTTTTTCCACACTTGTGCTTCAAAGTAGCACCATGATCTTCATGATATAGAGTCTATTATGTTGCCACTTCCATATACTAGTGGGAATTCTTCATTATAAAACTTGGCTTGTATATTCCAATGACGGGCTTCCTCAAATTGCCCTAGGTTTTCGTGAGGAAGCAAGTTGGATGCACACCCACTTAGTTACTTTTGTTGAGATTTCATACACTTGTAGCTCTAGTGCATCTGTTGCATCGCAATCCCTACTCACTCACATTGATATCTATTGATGGGAATCTCCATAGCCCATTGATATGCCTAGTTGATGTGAGACTATCTTCCTCTTTTTTGTCTTCCCCACAACCACCATTCTATTCCACCTATAGTGCTATGTCCATGGCTCGCGCTCATATATTGCGTGAAAGTTGAAAAAGTTTGAGAATACTAAAGTATGAAACAATTGCTTGGCTTGTCATCGGGGTTGTGCATGATTGGAGCATTTTGTGTGACGAAAATGAAGCATAGCCAAACTATATGATTTTGTAGGGATGAGCTTTCTTTGGCTATGTTATTTTGAGAGGACATAATTGCTTGGTTAGTATGCTTGAAGTATTATTATTTTTATGTCAATATTAAACTTTTGTCTTGAGTCTTTCGGATCTGAACATTCATGCCACAATAAAGAAAATTACATTGATAAATATGTTAGGTAGCATTCCACATCAAAAATTCGGTTTCTATCATTTACCTACTCGAGGACGAGCAGGAATTAAGCTTGGGGATGCTTGATACGTCTCCAACATATCTATAATTTTTGATTGTTCCATGCTATTATTTTATCCATCTAGGATGTTTTATATGCATTTATATGCTATTTTATATGATTTTTGGGACTAACCTATTAACTTAGAGCCCAGTGCGAGTTTCTATTTTTTCCTTGTTTTTCGAGTTTTATAGAAAAGGAATAACAAACGGAGTCCAATTGAAATGCCAATTTGTGATGATTTTTTATGGACCAAAAGAAGCCCCCGAAGTAAAAGAGTTGGGCCAGAAGAGTCCCGAGCCATCCATGATGGTGGGGGGCGCGCCCTACCCCCTGGGCGCGTTCTCCTATCTCGTGGACAACTCGGAGACCCCCCTGACGTGAGACCTACGCCAAAAATTCCTAAAAATACATAAACCTCCAGAAAATAACCTAGATCAGGAGTTCCGTCGCTGCAAGCCTCTATAGCCACCAAAAACCAATCGGGACCCTGTTCCGGCACCCTGCCGGAGGGGGGACCCCTCACCGGTGGCCATCTTCATCATCCCGGCGCTCTCCATGACAAGGAGGGAGTAGTTCACCCTCAGGGCTGAGGGTATGTACCAGTAGCTATGTGTTTGATCTCTCTCTCTATCTCTCCTATTCTTGATTCGGCATGATCTTGATGTATCGCGAGCTTTGCTATTATAGTTGGACCTTATGATGCTTCACCCCCTCTACTCTCTTGTAATGGATTGAGTTTTCCGTTTGAACTTATGTTATCGGATTGAGTCTTTAAGGATTTGAGAACACTTGATGTATGTCTTGCTTGTGCTTATATGTGGTGATAGTGGGATATTCACGTGATCTACTTGATGTATGTTTTGGTGATCAACTTGCGGGTTCTGTGGCCTTGTGAACTTATGCATAGGGGTTGGCACACGTTTTCATCTTGACTCTCCGATAGAAACTTTGGGACACTCTTTGAAGTTCTTTGTGTTGGTTGAATAGATGAATTTGAGATTGTGTGATGCATATCGTATAATCATACCCACGGATACTTGAGCTGACATTGGAGTATCTAGGTGACACTAGGGTTTTGGTTGATTTGTGCCGTAAAGTGTTATTCTAGTACGAACTCTAGGATAGATTGAATGGAAATAATAGCTTCGTTTTATTTTACTACGGACTCTTGAATAGATCGATCAGAAAGGATAACTTTGAGGTGGTTTCATACCCTACAATAATCTCTTCGTTCGTTCTCCGCTATTAGTGACTTTGGAGTGACTCTTTGTTGCATGTTGAGGGATAGTTATATGATCCAATTATGTTATTATTGTTGAGAGAATTTGCACTAGTGAAAGTATGAACCCTATGCCTTGTTTCAACGCATTGCAATACCATTTTCGCTCTCTTTTATCATTAGTTACCTTGCTGTTTTTATATTTTCAGATTACAAAAACCTATATCTACCATCCATATTGCACTTGTATCACCATCTCTTCGCCGAACTAGTGCACCTATACAATTTACCATTGTATTGGGTGTGTTGGGGACACAAGAGACTCTTTGTTATTTGGTTGCAGGGTTGTTTGAGAGAGACCATCTTCATCCTATGCCTCCCACGGATTGATAAACCTTAGGTCATCCACTTGAGGGAAATTTGTTACTGTCCTACAAACCTCTGCACTTGGAGACCCAACAACGTCTACAAGAAGAAGGTTATGTAGTAGACATCATTGACCATGTTGACAACGCCAGACAGCGGCAGGCACAACGAGCGAACCAAGGCGGAGAACGACCGCGAGGCCTCGGACGGGAACAAACAGGAGTCGTGGAAGATGCGGCAGTGTAGTGGCAGGTGGAGGGGAGTATGAGGGCAACAAAATGCAACTCAAGCTTACAAACGGTACAAAAAGCCCAAGGATTAATTGTTCATCAAATTTAGACAAAACCCATATTGAACATGGCAATAACATCTAACCCAACCACTCTTTTTCACAGTCACAAATAAATGGATCGGTCTAATCCATAAAATCAACATCCCGTGCAAAAAAAATATTGTAGGATGACTACAATTTGTTGTAAATAGAAGCCGAGCACGTTTAGAAGCCCATTTGTCCACCTAAAACTTCTTTTTTTTGCTGTTCAACATGTCTGTCCATGAGAAATCTCTTGTTGTAAAACTTAAGCCTCATGGACAATAGTAACCTCGCATTCAACAGGAAGAATGTGACAAAGCTTCTGTTTGCCTAGTCGGATGCATATCCTTCCATCGTTATTGTCCTTAAACGAATGTCATGAGAACTGAGAAAATCTTGGTGCTTATTACGCCACCGTTTGGTTATACATTTTTCTCCATGTGGTAGCAGTGCCTAAGTAGACATGAATATTAAAAGCAGTTAAGGTCTGAAAAAAGAGTATGTCACAAGAGCGACAGCTGAACTGTTAATTCTAGTACAATATATACGGGCTTTCAATGTTCATAAAATCATCACCTTTATATATAAATTCTCCAGAGATCGAAAGCATCGCAACAAGCCAATAATTATGTTCAGATCAAAACAAAACAATCTGATATATAAGATCTTGACAGAATCCAGCAGCATTGATAGGCTATCCATAGACGAACTCTTCATTGAGCATATAACATAATATTAGTACCCAAAGTGTACTCCAAGATGATATACAACTTATGCGCACAAATGAAAAATGCAGCTTATGATTACAAATGTGTAGATGATAATATACGGTACCTAAAAAAGTGAGGAGCCAAACACCAACCTCCTGTGATCATTAAATGGATCACGAATTACACCCAAGGTCTCCAGTTTGGGCGCAGAGACAACAGTTATTTGCGAAGGTTTATAACAACCATCAAGGAGCAACCTTTGAAGTGAAGGGGCATCTTCGATGATGAGCTGTTGTCCTTCAAAACAAATTCCAATGATTTTAAGGTGAGGCGACTTTATTTGGAGACAACTTATAGGGATGTCTATTCCCAAAACAACCAGCAAGTGCTCCATGGTAGGGCAACTGGAGTGGATGATGTTGTGTAGTGAGGCCTCCGACAGATAAACCACCACAAGCGAATGTTTTTTAGTAGTGGGAGTCGAAGCATTTGTACCAGATTGTCTGGTAGATGGCACCAAGCGAAGGTGGCGGTGTGGAGAGAGGAGGAAAACCGCAAGATGGACAACGGTGGGTGGGCACAAATTCTTGGTTTGTTTGTGGTATGAAACTTTCGTGGTAATGGTAGAACTCAAACTGCTGGAGTTTTCCAAATTCCGAGATGTTAGCCAAGCATCCACTGTGCAGGGTGTGGACAGCAGGTAGCATGTAGGGATATAGAGGCATTGAACAGGGCCCTGCTAGTGAGAGGATACGATGGCTCTGAGGAGATCAAATTCAGGAAGGATGGAAATCTGACTACAGTCGAGATTGAGGGACGCGGTGTGCCATATCGGGCACCACCAAGTGGAGAGGACTTGTTGATACGTCTCCAACGTATCTATAATTTTGATTGTTCCATGTTGTTATATTATCAATCTTGGATGTTTTATAATCATTTTATAGTCATTTTATATCATTTTTTGGTACTAACCTATTGACATAGTGTGAAGTGCCAGTTGCTATTTTTTCCATGTTTTTTACATCACAGAAAATCAATATCAAACGGAGTCCAAATGCCACGAAACTTTACTAAGATTTTTTATGGGCCAGATGGAATACACGGGCCCTGGCTCCACCTAGGGGTGCCCCAAGGGAGGCGCAACCCACCTGGTCATGCCAGGAGGCCCAGGCGCGCCTTGTGGGTTGTGCCCACCTCGGGTGCCCTCCGGACCGCCTCTTTGCTCTATAAATACCCCAATATTCCCAAAACCCTAGGGGTGTCGACCAAGTATTGATCTAGTCGCCGCAAAGTCCAGAACCACCAAATCCAAT
Organism: Triticum urartu; assembly: GCF_056163025.1. Classification (NCBI taxonomy): domain Eukaryota; kingdom Viridiplantae; phylum Streptophyta; class Magnoliopsida; order Poales; family Poaceae; genus Triticum; species Triticum urartu. The sequence continues at coordinate 387,360,264 of NC_141877.1, forward strand.
ATAGACACCATCTCGGATGGGGTTCACCACCTCCATTGGTGCCTCTCCGATGATGCGTGAGTAGTTCTTTGTAGACCTATGGGTCCGTAGTTAGTAGCTAGATGGCTTCATCTCTCTCTCTTGATTCTCAATACAATGGTCTCTTGGAGATCCATATGGGTGTAACTCTTTTTGCGGTGTGTTTGTTGGGATCGATGAACTTTGAGTTTATGATCAGATCTATCTTTTTATATCCATGAAAGTATTTGAGTTTCTTTGATCTCTTTTATGCATGATTTCTTATAGCCTCGTATTTCTTCTCCGATATTTGGGTTTTGTTTGCCCAACTTGATCTATTTATCTTACAATGGGAAGAGGTGCTTTGTAGTGGGTTCGATCTTACGGTGCTTGATCCCAGCGACAGAAAGGGAACCGACACGTATGTACCGTTGCTACTAAGGATAAAACGATGGGGTCTATCTCTACATAGATAGATCCTATCTACATCATGTCATCATTCTTATTGCATTACTCCGTTTCTCCTTGAACTTAATACACTAGATGTATGCTAGATAGCGGTCGATGTGTGGAGTAATTGTAGTAGATGCAGGCAAGAGTCGGTCTACTAATCTTGGATGTGATGCCTATGTAATGATCATTTCCTAGATATCGTCATGAGTATTTGAAGTTCTATCAATTTCCCAACAGTAATTTTTTCACCCACCGTTTGCTATTTTTCTAGAGAGAAGCCACTAGTGAAATCTATGGTCCCCGGGTCTCTTTATCATATTAATTGCCTTTGCGATCTATTTTTATTTGCTTTTATTTTCGGATCTATTAATCCCAAAAACCAAAAATACTTTGCTGCACTTTATTTTATTTGCGATCTATTTATTCAATCTATTACAACTTTTTCTCGTCACGCACCAATTTCTGGCACCGTTACCAGAAAGGGATTGACAACCCCTTTAACACGTCGGGTTGCGAGGATTTGTTATCTGTGTGCAGGGGCTGTTTACGTTGTGTTGCTTGGTTCTCCTACCGGTTCGATAACCTTGGTTTCATATCTAAGGGAAATACCTACTGCCGATGTGTTGCATCATCCCTTCCTCTTTGGGGGAAATACCGACGTAGCTTCAAGCGACATCAAAAGGAATTTCTGGCGCCGTTGCCGGGGAGGATCTTGAACATATACTAGGTTCCTAATCACAAATCTCATCTCCTCGCAATTTACATTATTTGCCATTTGCCTCTTGTTTTCCTCTCCACCACTTCATAGAAATTTGCCGTTTTATTCGCCCTCTTTTTTGTTTGCCTTTTTCTCGTTCGATCTTATGTTTGCTTGTGTTACTATGTGCATTCTATTTGCTTGCATCTTTCCTTGCTAAAAATCTATTGATATGGATCCTCATCCACTTGCTAATCTTTTCAAAAGATCCAATTATGATGAACCAATTGCTAGTGATTTGAGTGCACTAGATTATCTCTATGAAGTTTTGCTTGAGATTCGAGAATCTGAAAATTGTGATGAAGAAATTTTTTAAGTGATTCATGATAGCTCCTTCAATGAAAAGCATGATTTCAATGATTTTACTATAAAATCTATTAATGTCAATTGTGCCAATAATATGCAAAACCCCAAGCTTGGGGATGCTAATTTTGCTATGTCCACTACTTATTGTAATGATCATGATTGGGGTGATTCTTCTTATGATCTTGAAAATTTATTTAAATCTCATGATGAATATGCTTGTGATAATATTAAAAGTGGGTTTGGAAGAGTGTCAACTTTAGCTAAAAATAATCCCACATATTTGGAGAGTGTTAAATCTTATGAATTTTTTGATAAAAGTGGGCTTGGAGAGGTCATGACATTATTTGATGATAATCCCACTATTTTGGAAGAGTGTCAACTTTGCATGCATGTGGATCATGAAGAGAATATTTTATGCGATAGTTGTATTATTGAATTTGATTATGATCCTACATATAATTATTATGAGAGAGGAAAATATGGTTGTAGAAATTTTCATGTTATTAAATTTCCTCTCGTTATGTTGAGATTGTCAATGTTTGACTCCTCTCCTTTGTGTATGCTAGATATTTCTTGTCTTGACAATTTATTTTCCTATAAAATTCCTATGCATAGGAAGTATGTTAGACTTAAATGTGTTTGTCACATGTTTCATGATGCTCTCCTTGTGTTTCAAATACTATCTTTCGTGTGAGCATCTTTGAAATCTTATGCCTAGCTAAGGGCGTAAAACTATAGCGCTTGTTGGGAGGCAACCCAATGAATAAAATTTATTTTTTCTTTTTGCTTCCTGTTTTTGAGTGTTAGCACAATTATGCTACTGTTATGATTTTTTTATTTATGTTTAATTAGTTTTTGTGGCAAGTAAAGCCGTTAGGATCTTCTTGGGTGATAGTTGTTTGATCTTGCTAAAAAACAAAAACTTTTGCGCTCACAAAAATAATTTTCATTTTTTAACAGAGAGCAATAAAATACCCATTCCACTTTAGGTAGATCAATTTACAAATTGCTAAGGTCGTCCTATTTTTTTAGAATTTTTGGAGTTACAGAAGTATTCAAAATAGTCAGATTGCTACAGACTGTTATGTTTTGACAGATTCTATTTTCTTTGTGTTGTGTGCTTATTTTGATGGCTCTATGGTTTTCTTTGATGAGTTTTTGTCATAGGAAATTTGGAATATAGTAGATATAATACAAGAATAAAATATGAATTGGTTTGATATAGCACTTATAGTAGTGATTTATTATTCTTATACTAACAGATCTCACAAAGGTTTTGTTGAGTTTTGTGTGATTGAAGTTTTCAAGTTTTGGGTTATCTTACGATGGATGAAGGAATAAGGAGTAGAAAAGCCTAAGCTTGGGGATGCCACAGCATCCCAAGCTATTATCCAAAAATGAGCAACCAACTAAGCTCGGGGATGCCCCCCGAGTGGCATCCCCTCTTTCTTCTAACAACCATCGGTATTTTACTCGAAACTATATTTTTATTCGTCACATACTATGTGTTTTTCTTGAAGCGTCTTTTATGGTATGAGTCTTTGCTTGTTTTATTTTGTGTTTTAAGTCTTGATCCTTTGCTGGACACACCTATTTGAGAGAAAGAAAAATTATGCTCATGATCTTCACTTATATTTGTTTGAGCTTATGAAAAGCAACACATGAAAATTAGTCCCAAAGTGATAGATATCCAAGAAGGATATAATAAAAACTTTCATGAAGATCATTGGACAAAATAAACTTGATTCTTAGTAATAGTTTTGAGATATGATGATGTGATATGTGAGTCATCTTGATGAGTAATTGTGCTTTAGTAAGAATATTGGTGTTAAGGTTTGTGATTCCCTATGCAAGCACGAAAGTCAATAGTTATGCAATGAAATTATATCCTACTTATGGTGCATTATTCGGTGTTACTTATGCTTAATTCTCGCTTATGAGATTATTCGTTTCTTGGTTGGTCACTTCCCAATCTTTTGCTAGCCTTCATTTTGCACTAAGTATGATCACTACTTGTGCATCCAAAAACCATTAACCTAGTTTTGCCATATGAGTCCACTATATCTACCTATATGCGGTATTCTTTTGCCATTCTAAGCAAATTTGCATGTGCCATCTCTAATTTTCAAAAATAAACTTCTCTTTTGTGTGTTTGTTTCGCTCGCGGAGCGGTGAGGGGTGGCTAATATTTTCCATGGTAGATGTGTTATTCTCAAGATGAGTGTTTATTCACTTGTCATTGCACGAGAGTAAGGCAAAGGTATTAGGGATGCCCAGTCCCGAAATGAAAAAAAAATGAATTTACTTTATGTTGTCAACTAATAAATTCCTTGGAAAGTGTTGCTATGTTGGGCAACCGTGGATACGGCTAGCCATGGAAAGTGAAAGTATGGTGGAAAAAGTAATAAACTTTATTTTTTGTTTGGGAACTGCCTATGATATATCTAAGCATGGAAATTATTGGGAACTCTAAGTGGTTTTCGTTGGTGGGATGGATACACCTCCCAAAATGTTTTTATCTCTAACTTTTTTTCTTTGGGCTCTGGCACCTCTAAAAATCCCTACTTCCCTCTATGAAGGGCCTATCTTTTACTTTATGCATTTTTTATTTTGAATTTGAGCCTCCATCTTCTCTTATAAAAGCACCAACTAGGAGGCAATATGATCGGACTTGAGTATTCGACATAGCTAATATGCGAGTGTGTTTCATGAATGGATCAATGGTTGAGCATGATGGGCTAGGGATAGCTTATTTTAGCGTTGATATTTTGAAAGACATGGTTGCTTGTTGATATGCTTGAGTATTTAAATTATCATGTCAAAACTAAACTATTGCTTTGAACAATATAAAAGTCCAAATGTCCATGCTATAAAGAAAGAAATATGATATGACATGTTAGGCAGCATTCCACATCAAAATTTATGTTTTTATCACTTCCCTACTCGAGGACGAGTAAGAGTTAAGCTTGGGGATGTTGATACGTCTCCAATGTATCTATAATTTGTGATTGTTCCATGTTGTTATATTATCAATCGTTGATGTTTTAGAATCATTTTATAGTCATTTTATATCATTTTTTGGTACTAACCTATTGACATAGTGCCAAGTTCCAGTTGATGTTTTTCCATGTTTTTTTACATCACAGAAAATCAATATCAAACGAAGTCCAAATGCCACGAAACTTTACGGAGAATTTTTATGGGCCAGAAGGAACACAACGGGCCCTGGGGGTACCCTAGGTGGGCACAACCCACCAGGGTGCACTAGGGCCTCCTGGCGCGCCCTGGTGGGTTGTCCCCTCCTCGGGACTCCCCCCAGGTGCAACCAGGGTCCATCAGCTTCCTTTTGGCCCATAAAAATCATCGTAAAGTTTCATGCCATTTGGACTCAGTTTGATATTGATTTCCTGCGATGTAAAAAACATGGAAAAAACAGGAACTGGCACTTGGCACTATGTCAATAGGTTAGTACCAAAAAATGATATAACATGATTATAAAACATCCAAGATTGATAATAAAACAAGATGGAACAATCAAAAATTATAGATACAATGGAAACATATCAGCATCCCCAAGCTTAACTCCTACCCATCCTTGAGTAGGTAAGTGATAAAAACATAATTTTTGATGTGGAGTGTTGTTCATCAAGTCATATCATATTATTTTCTTTATAGCATGGACATTTGGACTTTTATGTGATTCAAAGCAATAGTCTAGTTTTGACATAATAATTTAGATACTCAAGCATATCAACAAGCAACCATGTCTTTCAAAATATCAATGCTAAAATAAGTTATCCCTAGCCCATCATGCTCAAACATTGATCCATTCATGAAACACACTCGAATATTAACTACACCCAATACTTGAGCACGATCATATTGCCTCCTAGTTGGTGCTTTTTATAAGAGAAGATGGAGACTCAAATTTCAAAATAAAAATTGCGTAAAGTAAAAGAAAGTCCCTTCGCAGAGGGAAGTAGGGATTTGTAGAGGTGCCGGAGCTCAAAGCAAAAATTTTGGGATAAAAACATTTTGGGAGGTGTATCCATCCCACGAACGAAAACGACTTAGAGTTCCCAATACTTTCCATGCATAGATATATCATAGGCGGTTCCCAAACAGAAAATAAAGTTTATTCCTTTTTCCACCATAATTTTAACTTTCCATCGCTAACCGTATCCACGGGTGCCCTCCATACCAACACTTTCCAAGGAATTTATTATTTGATAACATAAAGTAAATTCATTTCTTTTTGCATTTCGGGACTGGGCATCCCTAATACCTTTGCCTTACTCTCGTGCAATGACAAGTGAATAAACACTCATCTTGAGAATAACACATCTAGCATGGAAAATATTAGCCACCCCTCACTGTTCCGCGAGCGAAACAAACACACAAAAGAGAAGTTTATTTTGAAAATTAGAGATGGCACATGCAAATTTGCTTAGACCGGCAAAATAATACCGTATATAGGTAGATATAGTGGACTCATGTGGCAAAACTGGTTTAAAGGATTTGGGGTGCACAAGTAGAGGTCATACTTAGTGCAAAATGAAGGCTAGCCAAAGATTGGGAAGCGACCAACCAAGAAACGAATAATCTCATAAGCAAGCATTAAACATAATTAACACCGAATAATGCACCACAAGTAGGATATAATTTTCATTGCATGACTATTGACTTTCGTACTTGCATAGGGAATCACAAACCTTAACACCCATATTCTTACTAGAGCACAATTACTCATCAACATAACTCACATATCCCATCATCATATCTCAAAACTATTACTAAGAATCAAGTTTATTTTTTCCAATGATCTTCATGACATTTTCTTTACTTTAACCTTCTTGGATATCTATCACTTTGGGACTAATTTTCATGAGTTGCTTTTCATAAGCTCAACCAAATTAAGTGAAGATCATGAGCATAACAAATTTTCTTTCTCTCAAAATAACTTAAGTGAAGCAAGAAAGAATTTCTTCAAAATTTTACTAACTCTCAAACAAATCTAAGTGAAGCAAGAGAGTATTTCTGCAAAAATACTAAGCACATCGTGCTCAAAAAGATATAAGTGAAGCACTAGAGCAAGTCCTAGCCCATAAAAGATTTAAGTGAAGCATAGAGAGCAATTCTAACAAGTCATGACATAATTTTGGCTCTCTCAAATAGGTGTGTCCAACAAGGATTGATGAATTAAAACACAAAATAAAACAAACAAATACACATATCATACAAGATGCTCCAAGCAAAACACATATCATGTGACGAATAAAAATATAGTCTCGAGTAAAAAATATCGATAGTTGTTGGAAGAAAGCGGGGATGCCACTCGGGGGCATCCCCAAGCTTAGTTGGTTGCTCAGTCTTGAATAATATCTTGGGATGCCGTGGCATCCCCAAGCTTAGGCTCTTACATTCTTCCTTCATCCATCGTAAGATAACCCAAAACTTGAAAACCTCAATCACACAATACTCAACAAAGCCTTCGTGAGATCCGTTAGTATAAGAATAATAAATCACTACTATAAGTGTTGTATCAAACCAATTCATATTTTGTTTTTATATTATATCTATTGTATTCCAACTTTTCTATGGCAAAAACTCATCAAAGAAACCATAGAGCCGTCAAAATAAGCACACAACACAAAGAAAACAGAATCTGTCAAAACAAAACAGTCTGTAGCAATCTGACTATTTTGAATACTTATGTAACTCCAAAAACTCTGAAAAATTATGATGACCTGATAAATTTCTATATTGATCTACTGCAATTGGAATGGGTATTTTATCGCTCTCTGGTAAAAGATGAAAATTAATTTCGTGAGCGCAAACTTTCTGTTTTTTCAACAAGATCAAACAACTATTGCCCAAGAAGATTCTAAAGGCTTTACTTGGCACAAACACTAATCAAAACATAAAAACACAATCATAAAAGTAGCATAATTGTGTAAACACACAAGAACAGCAAGCAAAAAGAAAAAATAAATTTATTCATTGGGTTGCCTCCCAACAAGTGCTATAGTTTTACGCCCTTAGGTTGGCATAAAGCAAGGATCTAAGTTTTGTCTTCCGAAGTTTTGGCAACTTTTGTAAGTGTTTTATCAAACTTGGGAGGCTCTTTACGCTTCCCCAAATTCTCTGGAAAATAAACCATCTTAAGATCCAAAATATCCAATCGCTTGTTGCAAAGAGTAATCAGAGTATTCATGCAGTTGATACTACCATTGAGGTGTTTAAGGGGTTCACTATATTTCTGTATTTCAACCATATGTTTATGCAAATCACCAAGTTTGTCTAGCATTTGGGCTCCCATGGGGGTAAAATGAAACCCCTTCTTTTGAGGTGGAATTCCCAGGATTCCCTCTAAGAGTTCATAGGCAGCATTGGCATCAAGTTCAATAAAATTTCCTTTAGTGGAAAAATCAAGAAGTTGTCTATGGTGCAAAGCCAATCCTATGTAAAAATTATGAAGCAAAACCTTGGCGTCCCCCTTTAGGTTAGAAATACGATATGATTCCATAGGCCTATACCAGACATCTTTCAGTTTTTCTCCTTGTGTTTGCTTGAAGTATAATACTTCAAAATCTGGTGACAAAGGAGGAGTAGGGACGCTAGCCATCGGGACTAGAAAGCAAGAGAACGGCGAATGGAAAAAAGAGAGGTGAATAAAATGGCAAATTTTGTGAAGTGGGGGAGAGGAAAACGAGAGGCAAATGGCGAATAATGTAAATTGCAAGGAGATGAGATTTGTGATTAGGAACCTGGTTATGTTGAAGATCCTCCCCGGCAACGGCGCCAGAAATTCTCCTTGATGGCAGCTGTAAATACGTCGGTATTTCCTCGGAGAGGGAGGGATGATGCAGCACAGCGGTGGTAGGTATTTCCCTCAGTTATGAAACCAAGGTTATAGAACTAGTAGAGGAACCAAGCAACACAACGTAAACAGCCCCTTCACACAAATAACAACACCTCGCAACCCGACGTGTTAAAGGGGTTGTCAATCCCTTTCGGGTAACGGCTCCAGAAATTGGTGCGTCATGGTAAAAAGGTTGTACTAGATTGGATAATTAGATTGCAAACACAATAAAGTGCAGCAAAGTATTTTGTATTTTTGGTTTAATAGATCTGAAAATAAAAGCAAGGAAAAAGTAGATTGCAAAGGCAAATATATGAGAAATAAGTCTCGGGGGCCGTAGGTTTCACTAGTGGCTTCTCTCAAGAAAAATATCAAACGGCGGGTAAACAAATTACTGTTGGGCAATTGATAGAACTTCAAATAATTATGACGATATCCAGGCAATGATCATTACATAGGCATCACGTCCAAGATTAGTAGACCGACTCCTGCCTGCATCTACTACTATTACTCCACACATCGACTGCTATCCAGCATGCATCTAGTGTATTAAGTTCATGGAAAAACAAAGTAATGCAATAAGAACGATGTCATGATGTAGACAAGATCCGTTTATCTATATGGTGGTAGATATACTTTTTATCCTTAGTAGCAACGATACATATGTGTCGGTTCCCTTTCTGTCACTGGGATCAAGCACCGTAAGATCGAACCCACTACCGGGCACCTCTTCCCATTGCAAGATAAATAGATCGAGTTGGCCAAACAAAACCCAAATATCGGAGAAGAAATACAAGGCTACAAGAGATCATGCATAAAAGAGATCAAAGAAACTCAAATACTTTCATGGATATAAAAACATAGATCTGATCATAAACTCGAAGTTCATCGATTCCAACAAACACACCGCAAAAGAGTTACATCAAATGGATCTCCAAGAGACCATTGTATTGATGATCAGGAGAGAGAGATGAAGCCATCTAGCTACTTACTATGGACCCGAAGGTCTACAAAGAACTACTCACGCATCATCGGAGAGGCACCAATGGAAGTGGTGAACCTCTCTGTGATGGTGTCTAGATTGGATCTGGTGTTTCTGGACTCTGCGGTGGCTGGATGAATATTTCGTCGACTCCCCTAGGGTTATGGGATTTTGGGGTATTTATAGAGAAAAGAGGTGGTCCGGGGGGTACCCGAGGTGGGCACAACCCACCAAGGCGTGCTAGGGCCTCCTGGCGTGCCCTGGTGGGTTGTCCCCTCCTCGGGACTCCTCCCAGGTGCAACCAGGGCCCATCTGCTTCCTTTTGGCCCATAGAAAATCATCATAAAGTTTCGTGCCATTTGGACTCCGTTTGATATTGATTTCCTGTGATGTAAAAAACATGGGAAAAAACAGGAACTAGCACTGGGTGATGTCTACTACACAACCTTCTTCTTGTAGACGTTGTTGGGCCTCCAAGTGTAGAGGTTTGTAGGACAGTAGCAAATTTCCCTCAATTGGATGACCTAAGGTTTATCAATCCGTAGGAGGCGTAGGATGAAGATGGTCTCTCTCAAGCAACCCTGCAACCAAATGACAAAGAGTCTCTTGTGTCCCCAACACACCCAATACAATGGTAAATTGTATAGGTGCACTAGTTCGACGAAGAGATGGTGAAACAAGTGGCATATGGATAGTAGATAAAGGTATTTGTAATCTGAAATAACAAAAACAGCAAGGTAGCAAGTGATAAAAGTGAGCGTAAACGGTATTGCAATGATAGGAAATAAGGCCTAGGGTTCATACTTTCGCTAGTGTAAGTCCCCTCAACAGTACTAACATAATTGGATCACATAACTATCCCTCAACATGCAACAAAGAGTCACTCCAAATTCACTAATAGCGGAGAACGAACGAAGAGATTATGGTAGGGTACGAAACCACCTCAAAGTTATTCTTTCCAACCAATCCGTTGGGCTATTCCTATAAGTGTCACAAACAGCCCTAGAGTTCGTACTAGAATAACACCTTAAGATACAAATCAACCAAAACCCTAATGTCACCTAGATACTCCAATGTCACCTCAAGTATCCATGGGCATGATTATACGATATGCATCACACAATCTCAGATTCATCTATTCAGCCAACACAAAGGACCTCAAAGAGTGCCCCAAAGTTCTACGGGAGAATCACGATGAAAACGTGTGCCAACCCCTATGCATAGGTTCATGGGCGGAACCCGCAAGTTGATCACCAAAACATACATCAAGTGAATCATGTGATATCCCATTGTCACCACAGATATCCACGGCAAGACATACATCAAGTGTTCTCAAATCTTTAAAGACTCAATCCGATAAGATTACTTCAAAGGGGAAACTCAATTCATTACAAGAGAGAAGAGGGGGAGGAGAAACATAAGATCCAACTATAATAGGAAAGCTCGCGATACATCAAGATCGTATCATCTCAAGAACACGAGAGAGAGAGAGAGAGAGAGAGAGAGAGAGATCAAACACATAGATACTGATACATACCCTCAGCCCCGAGGGAGAACTACTCCCTCCTCGTCATGGAGAGCACCGGGATAATGAAGATGGACACCGGGGGAGGATTGCCCCCTCCGGCAGGGTGCCGGAATGGGTCTAGATTGGTTTTTGGTGGCTACAGAGGCTTCTGGCGGCGGAACTCCCAATCTAATCTCTGTTCTGGAAGTTTTAGGGTATATGGAGTTATATAGGCAGAAGAAGCACGTCAGGGGAGCCATGAGGGCCCCACGAGGCAGGGGGGCACGCCCTAGGGGGGTGGGCGTGCCCCTACCCTCGTGAGCTCCTCCTTCCTTCCTTGACGTGGGGTCCAAGTCTATCGGGTGGCTTTCGTTCCAAAAATAACTTCTCTAGTTGATTTCGTTCCGTTTCGACTCCGTCTGATATTCCTTTTCTTCAAAACACTGAAATAGGCATAAAACAGCAAATCTGGGCTAGGTCTCCGGTTAATAGGTTAGTCCCGAAAGTTATATAAAAGTGGATAATAAAGCCCAATATTGCCCAAAACAATAGATAATATAGCATGGAGCAATCAAAAATTATAGATACGTTGGAGACGTATCACTGGGCACTATGTCAATAGATTAGTACCAAAAAATGATATAAAATGACTATAAAATGATTATAAAACATCCAAGATTGATAATAAAACAACATGGAACAATGAAAAATTATTGATACGTTGGAGATGTATCAGTGACCACGCGTGTGCACCTTGCCAACCTGCTTGTCGATGCGCTCTGGACACCGCCGACGCACCTGTTTCGCGCGTGCTCGCTTCCCAGCTTGTCGTGCCTTCCCAAACCTCGCCACCATCATCGTCTTGATGCACTTAACTCCGCCCTGGAGCTCGCCGCAGCGAGCACGGGCACGACGCGGCCAAGCGTGTAGTGCGCCTGTGCCCCTGCTCTCATCGCCATCCGCCTCCTGTGCTCGTTCTCTCTTGCCCATAGTGGCTGCACGAGCCATGGATGCTTCTCCCCCTCTCTAGAGAACTTCGGTGGAGCCCGAGCCCCTCTCCCCCTCGCCTACAAATAGGACCCCTCCACAGCCTCTCTGGGCATCGCCTCTCACTCCCACACTTGCCACGACCTCGTAGATAGCTGTAGCCCTGTCGGGCTGGCCTCTGGCCGCCGTTCCCGACCGGAGTTCACCGGCAATCCCCTCCGCTGTTCTCCGCCTCTCCAGAGCCTCTCGAGCTTAACCAGCTTCTCCGACATGTCCTTGGTGATCCTCTGGTGCGTGCAGGTGCAGTTGGAGCCCCTGGACTCGCCACTTCACGCCATCTTCTTCCTCTTCGGTGAACCCCGATGATACGTCTCCGTCGTATCTATAATTTTTATTTGTTCCATGCCAATATTATACAACTTCCATATACTTTTGGCAACTTTTTATACTATTTTTGGGACTAACATATTGATCCAGTGCCCGGTGCCAGTTCCTGTTTGTTGCATGTTTTTTGTTTCGCAGAAAATCTGTAGGGGAACGCGGCAGAAAACAAAAAATTCCGACCTACGCACCAGCCCAGGACCACTATGGAGACTGCATACATGGTTTGATCTTTTTCGTTACCGACTCGTAGCGCAGCGGGAAGTAGAGTCGATGATGATCGGCGGTGCAGATCCCCGCAGCTAGGATTTACAGCCTCCCAACCGCGAGGATGTATACCCTCATCTGCTCCTCAGACAGCCCTCTGGGAGGCGGTCGAACAGCCCCCCAGACGGTGTCGCGGATAGCCCTTCGGGAGGACCTTCGAAACTCGAACGGTCACTCGGACAGCCCTTCGGGAGGACCTTCAAAACTCGGACGGTCACACGGACAGCCCTTCGGGAGGCACTCACGAACTAAGACCGAAACTACGATCTCTCTACAGAGTTGCACACATACGGTGTCATCTATCCGGCAGGGCTTCACCGTCCAGAACTAGTTCCTGCCGGAACCCAGACAGCCTTACGGCTCTACGAAACTCTTTTCGTGGGAGGGAGAGAAGAAGCCAGATCATTGCATGGCACTTGTATGTGAGAAGGGATGAGGTTTGGGCAGCCCCCTCACCTCCTATTTATAGGGAAACCAAGGGGTAGGATGGGTATTCTGAAATACCAAAAGTGCCCCCACTTTATGTCACACACAAAGGGTATAAAAGGCATAAAGGGATGACAAGTGGAGCCCCATGGAGGAGCTGCACCCTCCAACGTCCCACCTTCATGGGGGCCCCCCAAAGGGGGTTCCTTGATCCCCAAGTCCTTCTAGAAGCTTTTTAGGAAAAGCCCCAAAAGGTGGCTTTCCATAAATATCCCAAAAGTACTTTCACTATTCACGATGACATTTTTCAGCGTCCGTTTGAACTGAAAATATTTATGTGGGCTTAGAACATTTCTAGTACCCACCAAAATGATTTTCAACGTGTTCCGAAACAATTCCGGTTTAGTGATTTTCATCTGCGAAAAGCATCTGAAGTGGTTCCGGCAGCTCCGGAGCATATCCGGTTATTATCCCGGAAAATTCCAGAAAGCTTCCAGAATGATTCTGGCACCCTCCAAGAATTATCAGGCATGTGCCGAAACCAATTTGACTTAATCGTATCCCCTGAAACAACTTTTCAGTTTCATTGAAACTCATCCGATGACCTCTCTCTGCGGAACCTTTTCCGCTGTCCGAAACTTTTCCGGTGTCCGAAACTTTTTCGGTGATTTTCTCTCAGACTCCTTGTCTAGTATTCAGTAGATAGATGACCCTTAAGCGTGTGACCCTATAGGTTCGGTGAAGTATAAACATGACCCGGAACCCCTTCCGATCAATGATCAACATCGGAGCCGTGGACACCCATATTGACCCCTATACCCACACGAATAAATATTTGAGTGAACCTCCAGTTGAAGTGAGCTATTCCTGTTGCTTCGCGATATGTCACAAACACCCGAGGTGAGATTTATTGCATCCCCATGGACAAACAATTTGTCCACCATGCAAGTTACCTCGTTACCGGTTTTGTTCTCTTTTCTTGTTTCCGTGTTCCGGCATCCCAGTGATCAAACCACACTGTGTCTGGCCAGACTATGATGGATACCGTAATACCGAGAGGGCCCGAGAATATCTCTCCATCGTCGGAGGAGCAAATCCCAATCTTGAGCTATCAAGTTACTTGACACACTTTTCCATGAACCCGTAAGCCGCCGTAATAGCCACCCATTTACGGATGATGTTTAACAAACCCCAAAGTTCATGAAGCAAGCATGAAGAAACTCGATACTCTCATGGTCTAAGGAATCATGCAAACGTTAACCATCTCTGTGTTATGTACCATTAACTTGTGACGAATGAATCTCTTAGCATAACATCAATCCGGGTCGATTCAACACAAATGTTCTCTTAACATTGTGCCCTCAAGGTTGCTGGCATAGACATGCCCATGATTAGGAAAACAGAACCATCATGCAACACTTGAGCTAGTCTTAGAGGCCAGACTAGGAATACATTTTACCGTTTATTATTCCACACGTGCATATGAGTCTTCCTCCGAGCCTCGTGGTTATTGCAGACTCGAGAACCATAGCAGTTATAGCATAGAACATAAACATAATTATGAACTCGGAGATAAATAATATCATTTATTATTGCCTCTAGGGCATATCTCCTACAGACTCCCACTTGCACTAGAGTCAATAATCTAGTTAATGCAAATGCACTTTACACCTATGGCATACCGGTGTAAAAAATGCTTCGCATGTGGTATAGCCTGATGTCCATTGGATCTGACAACTTCAGCTCCATGTGTATCTCTGCATATCCTCGCATTTTCACGCTTTCACAAAATTCATATTTTGTGTGGACTTGGCTTTGTATATATGTGAATCATTGGTCGAAACCTGATTCCTCAGACTGAGTTATGGAGCAACTATCTGCAATAGTGTCCCATTAACCAAAGCCTTCTTGGAACCATACTAAGTTCATGAATGAACTATATGATTCAACATCTTTGTCTTTGTCACTTCTAAAGCGGCAACATACTCCGCCTCTATTATAGAATTCGCCACAGTAACTTGTTTGGAACAATTTCCAACTAACTGCACCACCATATTGTGTTACACAAAACCCTCAATTTAAATCGAAAATCGCATGGAGAAAAGATGAAGACTATTTCGATGTAACATTTTACAACGAACTCTTCATGATCTCCGCTTGCGAGAAAACATATCATCAGTACTTACTCTAGTACTCAATGACATCTTTCACTATTGTCCAACGATCAGTACTTTGATCACTTTAGTATCCATACTCACAACACCTTGGGAGTATCGGACACATCTGGTTGTTTTACATACCATGGAATACATGATTAATCCAAACACAAAAGTGTGTGGAATCTGCATCATGTATTTTGCTCATTAGTGTTTTGGGACACCGAGTCTTGCAAAAAACTCTTCCATGTGACTCCGGCAAGAATCACTCCTTGGCGGTTTTAAATGCTAAAAGGTTTTAGCACCTTGTCAATATGTCTTCATTGCTTAGCCCTATTAGGTAAATCTATCTCCATAGATCATTATGCCTAATATTGAGGCTATTTAGCGTAAGCACTTCATCAAAAAACTATTTTCAAATGAAGTCCTAATTCCTGTCAAGAAATATATTTCCAATTAACAATGTGTCAAGCACACAAAGTTTTTAGAAAAATTATTATGCTCCCACTTACTTTCTTGAATTACAAGCATCTTCGTTACCCATTGATGAAGTCAAACCCCTTTGACCATTTCATCAAAGCATGAAGATTCCAACTCCATTTTGCTCTCTTCTGTCCATCGCTGGAACTCTGAAGTTTGCACCCTTACTAGCATCCTCTGGATAGACAAAATGCCTTGTACTGTAAAAAATGCAAGTCCTTGGTTTCATTTCCATCAGATGGAAATCCTATTGTAATCCATGTTTCATATCTCATGATTGAAATATGTATTAATTGCTAGTTCAACCCGAACCGACTTTAAGCATCGCTACGATGAAAACAACCTCATCGTAGTCAACTCTTGAACTTGTTATTTCAACAAGTCGAGCTTTATGGATAAAACATTTTTATCCGTATCAGTTTTAAGTTTCATAAATATTCGTTAGACTCTAAGTCTTCTGAAAGGTGTACCAAGGTTTTAATCTTGAATCACTTATATGGAAACTAACTCAGGTTGTATTGGCATTTAGCCAATTTCGGAGTCAGGGCCCATCAACGCTTCCTTGTGTATCGTAGGTATAATGTTGTCTAACAACAATATCTCGTTTGCGCACCTGAGAGGTTTGCACGAGTCTTGCCTACGTGGTTCAGCTGCAAGTTCGACCGAAGTTCATACATTTTATTGTAGAGACTTCCGTATCAGTCGCAGTAGGAAACTCTGGAAGTACTTGCAATGTCTCTTTCCTTTGATATGATGACGAAGATACTGTTTATCTCGTCGAGTTGCACTATTCTCCCACTCACCTTTTTGAAAGAACCATTCTCTTTAAAACTACACCATTTCGCGGCAAAACTATTTGCCTCGGTATAGTGAGGGAGGAATACCCAACATTTTGGTATAACCTACAAAGTAGCACTTGTCTGATTTGGAATAGGTTTGTAACCTTTTACCAAGCCCCATATTCCAAATGTTAAGAAAAGATATAACATGGTTGGGCGTACCATACCATGGCTTCATTTCAACAGACCCGATGTAGCTCTTTTCAGTGTAAAAGTCGCAGTCTCTAAAGCATCACTCTAAAAGGGATAATGGCAAATTTATTTATGTCATCTTTGACCTTACCATGTCATAAATGGTTTGATTACATCTTCACAGACATTCCACTCATAGTGGTGTTCCGTAAGGTGTAAGTTATGAAACTCTTTTCACAACTCATCAGACATTCGCTAAACTTGTAACTCAGATATTCATTTCTGCAATCAAATTGTAGAAACATAATTTCCTTGTTACAATAACTTCTACTTCATTTTTGAAAACCTTTCGAATGATTTCAAAAGATCCAGACTTACGTCTCATCAAGCAAATATCCATATATCTACTTGAGTCATGTCTGAAGATATATAAATCCACTACTTGCAACAACATTTATTGAACTACACACATCAAAATGTATGATCACCAATAAGTTTGTTGCTCATTCCTTATGGCCTGTGAACGGTATTTCAGTCACTTCACTTTTCGGAGGAAAGTTGCAAGTGTCAGATGATTCAAAATCAAAAATACTTCAAAATCCATCATAATGGAATTTTCCATGTGGGTTTCTCCAATGTGACCAAATGTAGTGCCACACTTGTGTGGTATTCTTTTAGTCTTGCGGCATTTAGCGTCAGTGTTACGGATGTATCATATTACCATCAATATTCATAACATACATCCCATCTTGGATGGAAGCATGGCCCTTCATGTTATTCATAATACTTAACAACAATTGTTGTTTTTATGAACAACTCTTTTGCAATAAACATTATGCAATGGGCTAGATTGTAAGAAACTCTAAAATGAATTATGAAAGTAAACCTAGAGGTATTGTATTATTATCAATATTCATAACATACATCTCATTCATAATGAAAGTATGGCCCTTGTGTTATTCATAACATCAAACATAAAAGGTTCTCTTATGAACAACCTTCTTGCAAGATACCTTATGCAATGGGCTAGAGTTTGTAAAACTCTAAATGAATTATGAAAATAAATACAGACATCAATACACCGATGGAAGGTATAGTAACATTTACTATGTTCCCTGTGTATACCTTAACCTCATTTCTGGCTAGTCTTTAGGCCATAGTAGCTCTTACATTGATTCGCAACAGAATGCAATCGAGTGGGTATCTTTGTGATTAACTCACAATACCCAAGAATTAGTGATTAACATGTTTAACCATAATTCCCAAGAACTATATCTTTGACCAGCCTACTACACATCAAAAACTTGTGTGACATTCATACATGAGCTGGATATTCCAGTCATCTCTCTTTCTGCCTTTATACTTCTAACTGTTTAACTTTTAGTATTTCTCCTACTCGCAAAAGAAGCACCCAACTTAAGAGTGGCGTTAGCCCCGGACTTCCTAGGCGTGTAAGTCATACTAACACCCTTTGGACACATCCTTTCTCTTTAAGTTGTTGTTTTATTCACCTTTCATTATATGACAGGCGTTCTTCTGGATCCCTTTCCCAACAGTCGAATGCATAGTAAACACTTTTACTAATACTTGCAAACAAACATTGCTTTGTTTGTATCTGAAAATAATTTTCAGTTCCATGAATATCATATAACTATCCCAACTTTCGAAGTTTGGGTTTCATGGAAGCAAACATATTCCACTTGACCGTAACACAATTCTAGCTTTTGGATCGAAGGACGAGAGTCACATGATCCATAGCATTAGCGGGAGGATATGGAAAGCATGTGATAAGACAAAATCCTTCTCGGCACTTTTGAGGACAATCCTCACATTACGTTACCAAACATAAAGTTTTAACCAGATATTTAACAGCTATTCAATTTTAACAGGGAAGGTGGAAACGCGAGCCATTATTCTACAACTATTTTGCAAGAAACACTTAGATAGTGTTCATAATTAATTGCACTGAGAATTAAACATGTTAATTCAACAGTGCGCTCCCACTCAAATCAATATCTCTCATAATTGATTTAGAGTGATTCAAGATCCATATTTCTATTCGATGCCATTGACGGGTTCATCACTGATGACACGAATTTCAATCGGTAGGCCAACTTGCCGATCACATCTCTATGTGATTCTTGTTCATCTTTCGATGGGCGTGTTCCGAGCTCATGACTCTCCTGCCTGAACGTCAAAGACAACCAAGTGATCTTGCTGCGAGGTCTAACCTCACCCGCCTCATTCCTCTCGATTCGTTCGTGCTCATGTGTACATGGCGCACCCCGAAAAGATACGAATTTTAGACGGTGCTACACTTGGGTGAACACTAACTACTTTGATATTTTAAGTGAGAGATCACCCTAATAAAAAGCGACTACCGCGCAATCAAGAAGGGTGCATCATAAGGGATAAACATCTCAGGCAATTCATAATAGCATGATATGGTATAGCCCTTTCTGACGGAGAAGTATTTCATTTCTTCGTCTTTGGCATTCGCGTCGGTGTTCACCTTCACGAAGATTGCCACCACCTGTTGATGCACCAGATAATATTGCTATCTATATAGCTAATAAAATAAGTGCATTACTTAAGGTTGACACGCAGGTCATTAAAGTGACAATCATATGGCTCCAGCCATCATGCCGAATCATGACACGCAGGTCATGTTAATTACATCATATAGTCATCTCATACATAATCAAATTGAATATGAGCATTGCTATACCACATCACATGCACATCCTGCAAAACCAAGTTAGACGCCTGACGGTGTCCTGGACTAGGGGGTACTCACCACGTCGTCTCCCGATCTATTAGATTGGGCCGAGGACCCCCGTGGCCGTATACTCATGGGCCAGTTCGGATGGCTACCGCATACAACGAAGATTCCACAAGACTTGGCGATCAAGACAAGGACTTCTCCCCACTGGCGTATTCGGCTAGGACTCTTGTTATCCTAGGCCTCCGGTGCATTATATAAACCGAGGCCAGGCTAGTCGATAGATAATCAACTCCATACACAACAATCATACCATAGGCTAGCTTCTAGGGTTTAGCCTCCTTGATCTCGTGGTAGACCTACTCTTGCACTACCCATATCATCAATATTAATCAAGCAAGAGTAGGGTATTACCTCCATCGAGAGGGCCCGAACCTGGGTAAAAAACATCGTGTCCCTTGTCTCCTGTTACCATCCGGCCTTGACGCACAGTTCGGGACCCCCTACCCGAGATTCGCCGGTTTTGACACCGACATTGGTGCTTTTATTGAGAGTTCCACTGTGTGATCGACAAAAAGATCGATGGCTCGCCTGCAGATCAACTGCGACTTCGGCATCTTCGTCACCAGCTCGACTGGTCACCTTGGTTTGACCAAGAATTGCGCCCCGTGTTCGGATCACCATGTCCGGACGAGGGCCTTCATAAAACATCAACTCCGATCTCTATCAAGATCACGGAGGAATCATCTCTGGAGCTCAGGGGCTCAACGTCAACATTGCCCTCAAGCGACCATGCTGTTTTTCTGGACAGCGAACTCGTATCTGCCACCACCACCTCCTCGAGTATCGCTTTGACGATCGCTTTGATGGAATTGTGCAGAATTGAGTCTACAACAACCCTGGAAAATTTCGTCGAGTTCCGATGGAGGAATCTCTGGCAATCCACGATATACCGGAGCCCTGTCAAATCTGGACGGGAATTTGGATGAGTTTAGGGCGTGGTGTCCAGCTTCTAGCCCGGATGTCCTTTAGAAGATCCAACCGTTGGTTGGCTGCGGAATTCCTATATATACCACCTCTCAAAATTTCGGCTCGATCCGACCGTCCAAACTCCGGGAACCTTTCGATTAGTGCATCACTTTTCGGATCTGTTTTCTGCGCGAAAACCAATCCGACCAGAGTTCATCTTTTTTATGAACTGGATTTCGGACATCCCTTTTGAAGAAAGTTTTGTATGGGGTATTGTGTTTTGTTCCCGAACACATCCCACTAACTGTAAGATCTTTTGAACATGATCTTCAACATCATGCTGGTGTCAAACTAGTCCGGCAATATTACTCCACGGCTGCCGACCTGCGCTAGACACGATGTCACTTTGTTGAGCCGACCTCAACTTCTTCGGATCATCATCTCGGCAAGCCGAACAAGAGCCCGGCATCGTGAAGGATAAATCATCACCAATATCGCCTCCCCACGGATTACACGGAGCGGGCATACCGGCATCGCCGCACGGTCGCTTTATCAAGCCGGCATCGACCACGTCACGACCTGCATCGATAGGGCCGCACTATTGCTTCTTCAAGCTAGTGTCCATCACGCCGACCTACTTCGACTCATCGGCTGACATCGAGGCTTCGACATCTCGGCTGGACCGGGGGCTTCGCCATCTCTTCATCAACCTACTCCGGACACTTCGGCGTCACTAGCCGACCAGCTCCGTCACGTTAGCTGGGCCGAGGGCTTTGCCTCGGCGAGTCAACCTTTACCAGCATTGCCATGCCGTCGTTTTATCGCCCATCAGGCAATGGGTGTGCGGAGAGGGTACCAATTTTAGGAATCACCTTCCTTCGGATTGCTACAACAAATAAACCATGTGCTATTAATCCCAGTATTTTTTGCTTGTTTGGGTTCATTTTTCCCAAGGAATTATTACTCTGGTTTGTCCGTCATATGTACACAGGTCTATCAAATGGTGGCTGCATTAACGACAGTCGCATGGTGGTTCGGTCAGTTTCCGTACATAGTCCAGCGAACGCCGCACTCGGAGCTCGGACCGACCTACGAATTCAGGCTTTGCCACGCCTTTACCGCATCACGCCAACGCCCTGCATCGACTTGACTTTGGCGCCAGGCCATATTTCTTTTATTACTCACTTTGCATAAATTATTTATTACGCAACGATTTTTTTTAAATTATCATTATTACTATTATCTCCGGTTTGCACTTTTTTTTGTGCACAGGAAAATGATCCGGGGACTTCGGCGTCACTCTACCGGTCTGCATTGATCGTGCTATGTCACCACTTCGGCGTGTCAAGCTCTCCGCTCCGCCACCTCGGGACCAGCTTGAGGGATGGAACCTTGCCCCGCATCAAGCTCGGACTGCGTCATCAATACCGAACACATTAACCAGCTAAGTCGCTTTCATGCTCAAAGCTTTAATTTCTAACTTGCGTTCAGTTCGACCAAGCATTATACTTTTTTGGAAAAAAGTTGCTTCTAAAAAATTTCCTTGTCCAAACTTTGTTTGTGACGCATAAATTCAAATACCCCATTTACTTGGGGGCTTCCTTTATGAAGCTTTTCTTGTTGCATATGATTATACTTGTACGGCTTCGTTCCTTGTTCGTGTATTACGCCACAATACGCACCACATTGACTTAAGCGATTTGCAAGCTGGGTTGCCTCGCTCCTGTGTTTACCCCTACGTTCCCGATTGTTCGGCTAGGGAGTAAAGGGAGCACCTCTGCGATTGTCACGATCGGGTCACCCGAGCCGGACCTCAGACTGGGTGAAGCCGAAAGCTAGCGCTCTTATAGTTATTCAATGATGGTCGGCACACAACGGAACTCATGAGTACAAAAAATCTATTGCACAAGTCTCATAATAACAATGAGCACCGAAGAAAGGTATCGCTGGGGGTACTATTTTCTTCGAAAGATGCTTCTTACTCTTCGCAGTAATATAACATAAGTTCCCTGAGCGCGCTTTGTCTGTTACAGCCTTATGGCCTGATTGCCTGGTTATTGGAAACACCGTCGATATTCTTGACCGATGGAGTACATAACACTTTTCAGTCCTTAACCGAAGAGGGAGAAGCCGACGGTCGGTTAAGAAGCGTTTAAAGTTCGGTTGAACATAGATATGATATAAGTACTTCAGTACATGCAATCATTCTTCTACCCAAGTCACTTGGGGGCTCTTAAGTTTATTTGAGCCGTTTTATAATAAGTGTTCTTCTTCCCAGTCGTTGCAAAGTTCTATTATTATTATTTATCACTCCTTTTTTCGACGCGAGTGTGCGGTCACTAGCCGGGGAGCCTAATTTCTCTCTCAAAGCCGCTAGAGTTTAGTTTGCTAAACTGGCCTAATGAGAAGTACTCCGCCCTCGGGATAGGAGGTTGAAGCCGTAGGCTGACCCGCTCGAAGTCTTGAGATAGGATGTGCCATGTTAAAGGACGACAGAAGCAATTCTTTTTTCTAAGACCAATTTTCGGATTGGCACCGAACATTTGATCTTGTTCGGACGTCATTTTTTTACCGACGTTTCTTGGTTTTCCAAGCTTTTTGGCACTTTTAAACTATTTGTGCTTTTCCAGCATTAGTCTAGCAGTGCAACGCCGTACACCTTTAGGGATTCGGCAAAAACATTCTCAGATATTGCTATATATGCATCGGTTTCGAATTGTGTCTTCGGTCAATAGTTGGGTTGCCCGGCTCCTGTGCTTTCCTCCTACGTTCCGCTTTGTTCGGCTAGGTGTGCAAAGGGAGAACCACTGCGATTGTGCTTCCAGCTCGCATGGTCAAGCACCTCAGTGGAGAAAGCCAAAAACTGACTGTCACAATAAGCGTAAACTGGTCAGCGATCCGATGACTATGTTAAATGATGGGCCGTTCATAACATTGGCCGAAGTGTTTACGGCTTGACCTCGACTGTCGCCGAACACTACCGGGGGCTATTAACTGGCCTCCCAAATTAAATCCTTGATATTTTGCTCTTACATTCGAGCTGAGGTTTCATGATCATGCTTAGCATGACAACCCAAAGAAAGGAACCGATAGCGGGACTATTTTCTTTGGAATAAATTTCTTCTGTTAAACAGTAATATAACATATCTCTCTGCGTACCTTTGTTTATAAAACCGTGTGGCCAGATTGCCTTGTTTGTCATAAATCTTTGCCCTCATAAAGGCTTTATAAAGTAGGACAAACACTCCTCGGCTACTGGCCAAGGAGGTGGAAGCCGATGGTCGGTCAACAAAGTTTTGTACAATGCGGATCCAAGCATTAATGACGTAAAGTACATGGATACATAGAGTTATTACACATAATTTGTGATTTTACTATGGATATTGATCCTTAATTCGGCCACCCGTGCCCGCATTAAGGCTCGGGGGCTACTGGGCTTCGGGCTTATTATTTACAAATATTAAAGGGGCACATCGATCCCCTGATCTGGTGTTGCCACCCGACCAGTGTCTCGGGGGCTACTGCATTGCTTGTCCAATGCAGAAAATTTTAGGTGCAATATAGTTTCCGAGGAGATTTTGATCCTTAGGTTGGTCTGCCGCACCCAACCTGAGTCTTGAGGACTGAGCACGCCGCTTTTGTGTCCCGAAGTATTCTGCCGAGCTAGGACTTGATCCTCATGCCGATTTTGCAAATCAACCTGAGTCTCAGCGGCTACTGGGATCAGCGGTCTTATGTCATCCTTCATGTGCATCTCGGGTTTTAGACCGATACACACCTTGAGGGCTACTGGCTATATATCTCGGCAGAGAATAAATTGCACCAATAAAAAATATTGACAAAAAATCGGCCCATAGTCGGGGTGGTGCACCACCTCGGAAGCAGTCCGGCATAAAGCTCGGGCGCTAGTGGTTGGCTCCATAGAGGGCATTTCCAGCATTAAGCTCGGCTAAACTCCTTCAACTTTTTTGAACCAAGGTGATATGACACCTCGGATATAGTCCGGCATTGGAGCCTGGACACAGTCCGGCGTTGGAGCTCGGATATATTCCGGCATTGGAGCTCGGATACATTCTGGCGCTAGAGCTGGGAAGCGGTCCGGTGTTGGTGCTCGGCTGCAAAAGATACCTCGAATGCAGTCCGGCGTTGGAGCTCAGACGCGAGAGGACCCTGCCTCCCGGGAACAACTTCAAACCCGAGGTGTGGCATAAAAATAAACAAGGCATTGATAAATGCCGGAAACTTAAAGGGGCTCCTCGGATACCCGACGTGTAAACTCGTCGAATGCATTTCGGCGATCCTCAAGATCGAAGATAAAGAAGATTTGTTGAACCAGTTTTCAAGACCGGCAACCGAAGATGAAGATCAGTTCAGAACAATCGAGGAGCGTCCCTAACTTGAAGACCGGTACAGGGGGCTACTGACGGTGTCCTGGACTAGGGGGTACTCACCACGTCGTCTCCCGATCTATTAGATTGGGCCGAGGACCCCCTTGGTCGTATACTCATGGGCCAGTTCGGACGGCTACCGCATACAAGGAAGATTCCACAAGACTTGGCGATCAAGACAAGGACTTCTCCCCACCGGCGTATTCGGCTAGGACTCTTGTTATCCTAGGCCTCTGGTGCATTATATAAACCGAGGCCAGGCTAGTCGATAGATAATCAACTCCATACACAACAATCATACCATAGGCTAGCTTCTAGGGTTTAGCCTCCTTGATCTCATGGTAGATCTACTCTTGTACTACCCATATCATCAATATTAATCAAGCAGGAGTAGGGTATTACCTCCATCGAGAGGGCCCGATCTGGGTAGAAAACATTGTGTCCCTTGTCTCCTGTTACCATCCGGCCTTGATGCACAGTTCGGGACCCCCTACCCGAGATTCGCCGGTTTTGACACCGACATTGGTGCTTTTATTGGGAGTTCCGCTGTGTGATCGACAAAAGGATCGATGGCTCGCCTGAAGATCAACTGCGACTTCGGCATCTTCGTCACCAGCTCGACTGGTCACCCTGGTTCGACCAAGAATTGCGCCCCGTGTTCGGATCACCATGTCCGGACGAGGGCCTTCATCAAACATCAACTCCGATCTCTATCAAGATCACGGAGGAATCATCTATGGAGCTCGGGGGCTCAACGTCAACATTGCCCTCAAGCGACCGTGCTGTTTTTCTGGAGAGCGAACTCGTATCTGCCACCACCACCTCCTCGAGTATCGCTTTGACGATCGCTTTGATTGAATTGTGCAGAATTGAGTCTACAACAACCCTGGAAAATTTCGTCGAGTTCCGATGGAGGAATCTCTGGCAATCCACGATATACCGGAGCCCTGTCAAATCTGGATGGGAATTTGGATGAGTTTAGGGCGTGGTGTCCAGCTTCTAGCTCGGACGTCCTTTAGAAGATCCAACCGTTGATCGGCTGCGGAATTCCTATGTCTACCACCTCTCAAAATTTCGGCTCGATCCGACCGTCCAAACTCCGGGAACCTTTCGATTAGTGTATCACTTTTTGGATCTGTTTTCTGCGCGAAAACGAATCCGACCCGAGTTCATCTTTTTTATGAACAGGATTTCGGACATCCCTTTTGAAGAAAGTTTTGTATGGGGTATTGTGTTTTGTTCCCGAACACATCCCACTAACTGTAAGATCTTTTGAACATGATCTTCAACATCATGCTGGTGTCAAACCAGTCCGGCAATATTACTCCACGGCTGCCGACCTGCGCTAGACACAGCGTCACTTTGTTGAGCCGAGCTCAACTTCTTCGGATCATCATCTCGGCAAGCCGAACAAGAGCCCGGCATCGTGAAGTATAAATCATCACCAACATCGCCGCCCCACGGATTACACGGAGCGGGTATACCGGCATTGCCACACGGTCGCTTCATCAAGTCGGCATCGACCACGTCACGACCTGCATCGACAGGGCCGCACTATTGCTTCTTCAAGCTAGTGTCCATCTCGCCGACCTACTTCGACTCATCGGCTGACATCGAGGCTTCGACATCGAGGCTGGACCGGGGGCTTCGCCATCTCTTCATCAACCTACTCCGGACACTTCGGCGTCACTAGCCGACCAGCTCCGTCACGTTAGCTGGGCCGAGGGCTTTTCCTCGGCGAGTCAACCTTTACCAGCATTGCCATGCCATCGTTTTATCGCCCATCAGGCAATGGGTGTGCGGAGGGTACCAATTTTAGGAATCACCTTCCTTCGGATTGCTACAACAAATAAATCAGGTGCTATTAATCCCAGTATTTTTTGCTTGTTTGGGTTCATTTTTCCCAAGGAATTATTACTCTGGTTTGTCCGTCATATGTACACAGGTCTATCAAATGGTGGCTGCATTAACGACAGTCGCATGGTGGTTCGGTCAGTTTCCGTACATAGTCCAGCGAACGCCGCACTCGGAGCTCGGACCGACCTGCGAATTCAGGCTTTGCCACGCCTTTACCGCATCACGCCAACGCCCTGCATCGACTTGACTTTGGCGCCAGGCCATATTTCTTTTATTACTCACTTTGCATAAATTATTTATTATGCAACGATTTTTTTAAATTATCATTACTACTATTATCTCTGGTTTGCACTATTTTTTGTGCACAGGAAAATGATCCGGGGACTTCGGCGTCACTCTGTCGGTCTGCATTGATTGTGCTATGTCACCACTTCGGCGTGTCAAGCTCTCCGCTCCGCCACCTCGGGACCAGCTTGAGGGATGGAACCTTGCCTCGCATCAAGCTCGGACCGCGTCATCAATACCGAACACATTAACCAGCTAAGTCGCTTTCATGCTCAAAGCTTTAATTTCTAACTTGCGTTCGGTTCGACCAAGCATTATACTTTTTTGGAAAAAAGTTGCTTCTAAAAAATTTCCTTGTCCAAACTTTGTTTGTGACACATAAATTCAAATACCCCGTTTACTTGGGGGCTTCCTTTATGAAGCTTTTCCTGTTGCATATGATTATACTTGTACGGCTTCGTTCCTTGTTCGTGTATTACGCCACAATATGCACCACATTGACTTAAGCGATTTGCAAGCTGGGTTGCCTCGCTCCTGTGTTTACCCCTACGTTCCCGATTGTTCGGCTAGGGAGTAAAGGGAGCACCTCTGCGATTGTCACGATCGGGTCACCCGAGCCGGACCTCAGACTGGGTGAAGCCGAAAGCTAGCGCTCTTATAGTTATTCAATGATGGTCGGCACACAACGGAACTCATGAGTACAAAAAATCTATTGCACAAGTCTCATAATAATAATGAGCACCGAAGAAAGGTATCGGTGGGGGTACTATTTTCTTCGAAAGATGCTTCTTACTCTTCGCAGTAATATAGCATAAGTTCCCTGAGCGCGCTTTGTCTGTTACAGCATTATGGCCTGATTGCCTAGTTATTGGAAACACCATCGATATTCTCGATCGATGGAGTACATAACACTTTTCGGTCCTTAACCGAAGAGGGAGAAGCCGACGGTTGGTTAAGACGCGTTTAAAGTTCGGTTGAACATAGATATGATATAAGTATTCGGTACATGCAATCATTCTTCTACCCAAGTCACTTGGGGGCTCTTAAGTTTATTTGAGCCGTTTTATAATAAGTGTTCTTCTTCTCAGTCGTTGCAAAGTTCTATTATTATTATTTATCAATCCTATTTTTGACGCGAGTGTGCGGTCACTAGCCGGGGAGCCTAATTTCTCTCTCAAAGCCGCTAGAGTTTAGTTTGCTAAACTGGCCTAATGAGAAGTACTCCGCCCTCGGGATAGGAGGTTGAAGCCGTAGGCTGACCCGCTCGAAGTCTTGAGATAGGATGTGCCATGTTAATGGACGACAGAAGCACTTCTTTTTTCTAAGACCAATTTTCGGATTGGCACCGAACACTTGATCTTGTTCGGACGTCATGTTTTTACCGACGTTTCTTGGTTTTCCAAGCTTTTTGGCACTTTTAAACTATTTGTGCTTTTCCAGCATTCGTCTCGCAGTGCAACGCCGGACACCTTTAGGGATTCGGCAAAAACATTCTCAGATATTGCTATATATGCATCGGTTTCGAATTGTGTCTTCGTTCAATAGTTGGGTTGCCCGGCTCCTGTGCTTTCCTCCTACGTTCCGCTTTCTTCGGCTAGGTGTGCAAAGGGAGAACCACTACGATTGTGCTTCCAGCTCGCATGGTCAAGCACCTCAGTGGAGAAAGCCAAAAACTGACTGTCACAATAAGCGTAAACTGGTCAGCAATCTGATGACTATGTTAAATGATGGGCCGTTCATAACATTGGCCGAAGTGTTTACGGCTAGACCTCGACTGTCGCCGAACACTACCGGGGGCTATTAACTGGCCTCCCAAACTAAATCCTTGATATTTTGCTCTTACATTCGAGCTGAGGTTTCATGATCATGCTTAGCATGACAACCCAAAGAAAGGAACCGATAGCGGGACTATTTTCTTTGGAATACATTTCTTTTGTTAAACAGTAATATAACATATCTCTCTACGTACCTTTGTTTATAAAACCGTGTGGCCAGATTGCCTTGTTTGTCGTAAATCTTTGCCCTCATAAAGGCTTTATAAAGTAGGACAAACACTCCTCGGCTACTGGCCAAGGAGTTGGAAGCCGATGGTCGGTCAACAAAGTTTTGTACAATGCGGATCCGAGCATTAATGACGTAAAGTACTTGGATACATAGAGTTATTACACATAATTTGATTTTACTATGGATATTGATCCTTAATTCGGCCACCCGTGCCCGCATTAAGGCTCGGGGGCTACTGGGCTTCGGGCTTATTATTTACAAATATTAAAGGGGCACACCGATCCCCTGATCTGGTGTTGCCACCCGACCAGTGTCTTGGGGGCTACTGCATTGCTTGTCCATTGCAGAAAATTTTATGTGCAATATAGTTTCCGAGGAGATTTTAATCCTTAGGTTGGTCGGCCGCACCCAACCTGAGTCTTGAGGACTGAGCACGCCGCTTTTGTGTCCCGAAGTATTCTGCCGAGCTAGGACTTGATCCTCAGGCTGATTTTGCAAATCAACCTGAGTCTCAGCGGCTACTGGGATCAGCGGTCTTATGTCATCCTTCATGTGCATCTCGGGTTTTAGACCGATACACACCTTGAGGGCTACTGGCTATATATCTCGGCAGAGAATAAATTGCACCAATAAAAAATATTGACAAAAAATCGGCCCATAGTCGGGGTGGTGCACCACCTCGGAAGCAGTCCGGCATAAAGCTCGGGCGCTAGTGGCTGGCTCCATAGAGGGCATTTCCAGCATTAAGCTCGGCTAAACTCCTTCAACTTTTTTGAACCAAAGTGATATGACACCTCGGATATAGTCCGGCATTGGAGCCTGGACATAGTCCGGCATTGGAGCTCGGATATATTCTGGCGTTGGAGCTCGGATACATTCTGGCGCTAGAGCTGGGAAGCGGTCCGGTGTTGGTGCTCGGCTGCAAAAGATACCTCGAATGCAGTCCGGCGTTGGAGCTCGGACGCAAGAGGACCCTGCCTCCCGGGAACAACTTCAAACCCGAGGTGTGGCATAAAAATAAACAAGGCATTGATAAATGCCGGAAACTTAAAGGGGCTCCTCGGATACCCTACGTGTAAACTCGTCGAATGCATTTCGGCGATCCTCAAGATCGAAGATAAAGAAGATTTGTTGAACCAGTTTTCAAGACCAGCAACCAAAGATGAAGAACAGTTCAGAAGAATCGAGGAGCGTCCCTAACTTGAAGACCGGTTCAGGGGGCTACTGACGGTGTCCTAGACTAGGGGGTACTCACCACGTCGTCTCCCGATCTATTAGATTGGGCCGAGGGCCCCCGTGGCCGTATACTCATGGGCCAGTTCGGACGGCTACCGCATACAAGGAAGATTCCACAAGACTTGGCGATCAAGACAAGGACTTCTCCCCACCGGCGTATTCGGCTAGGACTCTTGTTATCCTAGGCCTCCGGTGCATTATATAAACCGAGGCCAGGCTAGTCGATAGATAATCAACTCCATACACAACAATCATACCATAGGCTAGCTTCTAGGGTTTAGCCTCCTTGATCTCGTGGTAGATCTACTCTTGTACTACCCATATCATCAATATTAATCAAGCAAGAGTAGGGTATTACCTCCATTGAGAGGGCCCGAACCTAGGTAAAAAACATCGTGTCCCTTGTCTCCTGTTACCATCCGGCCTTGACGCACAGTTCGGGACCCCCTACCCGAGATCCGCCGGTTTTGACACCGACAACGCCTCTAATCGGTTTATGCAAAATTTTATTTTACGTGGCTTCTAAGGTTTGACTTAAACCATAGCTACCAACGTTTTATCATCAAGTATGATTATTAAAGTTGCTAGATTAACATCTCGGGGTGTATGAAACACGAGATAATTAAATCTCGAGCCCCATACTAAACTTCGTCATATGCATGACCCCTGTGCAGATCATATATGCAATGCCCTTTCATCTGCGAATTTCATCTTTCTTTTGACTACGGCTGAACCCAAAGAACTGATAGCACTTCCATGATCAATCAGGATCATGGATTGCCAGAACTTTGTCAAATTCCACCATGCTGTCTCGAGATTGAGCAAACGTAAATTCTAGGGAAGCAACAAGAACGTCGGGTAACAGATTTCATCTGTCACCAGCATAAATAATTTTCAGCAATAGATCTCATCTACTACCTAATTATATTATGCAATACCCATACATCTCCATGTATTCTAGATCGAAACCGGCATCTACGCATAGCACGGCTCATGATGCCACTATAGGCGAACGCGGCAAAAAACAAAAATTTCCGACCTACGCACCAGCCCAGGACCACTATGGAGACTGCATACATGGTTTGATCTTTTTCGTTACCGACTTGTAGCGCAGCGGGAAGTAGAGTCGATGACGATCGGCGGTGCAGATCCCCGCAGCTAGGATTTACCACCTCCCAACCGCGAGGATGTATACCCTCATCTGCTCCTCAGACAGCCCTCCGGGAGGCGGTCGAACAGCCCCCCAGACGGTGTCGTGGACAACCCTTCAGGAGGACCTTCGAAACTCGAACGGTCACTCGAATAGCCCTTCGGGAGGACCTTCAAAACTCGGACGGTCACACGGACAGCCCTTCGGGAGGCACTCACGAACTAAGACCGAAACTACGATCTCTCTACAGAGTTGCACACATACGGTATCATCTATCCGGCAGGGCTACACCGTCCAGAACTAGTTCCTGCCGGAACCCAGACAGCCTTACGGCTCTACGAAACTCTTTTTGTGGGAGGGAGAGAAGAAGCCAGATCATTGCATGGCACTTGTATGTGAGAAGGGATGAGGTTTGGGCAGCCCCCTCACCTCCTATTTATAGGGAAACCAAGGGGTAGGATGGGTATTCTGAAATACCAAAAGTGCCCCCACTTTATGTCACACACAAAGGGTATAAAAGGCATAAAGGGATGACAAGTGGAGCCCCATGGAGGAGCTGCACCCTCCAACGTCCCACCTTCATGGGGGCCCCCCAAAGGGGGTTCCTTGATCCCCAAGTCCTTCTAGAAGCTTTTTGGGAAAAGCCCCAAAAGGTGGCTTTCCATAAATATCCCAAAAAGTACTTTCACTATTCACGATGACATTTTTCAGCGTCCGTTTGAACTGAAAATATTTGTGTGGGCTTAGAACATTTCCAGTACCCACCAAAATGATTTTCAACGCGTTCTGAAACAATTCCGGTTTAGTGATTTTCATCTGCGAAAAGCATCTGAAGTGGTTCCGGCAGCTCCGGGGCATATCCGGTTATTATCCCGGAAAATTCCAGAAAGCTTCCAGAATGATTCTGGCACCCTCCAAGAATTATCAGGCATGTGCAAAAACCAATTTGACTTAATCGTATCCCCTGAAACAACTTTTCAGTTTCATCGAAACTCATCTGATGACCTCTCTCTGCGGAACCTTTTCCGCTGTCCGAAACTTTTCCGGTGTCCGAAACTTTTTCGGTGATTTTCTCTCAGACTCCTTGTCTAGTATTCAGCAGATAGATGACCCTTAAGCGTGTGACCCTATAGGTTCGGTGAAGTATAGACATGACCCGGAACCCCTTCCGATCAATGATCAACATCGGACCCGTGGACACCCATATTGACCCCTATACCCACACGAATAAATATTCGAGTGAACCTCCAGTTGCAGTGAGCTATTCCTGTTGCTTCGCGATATGTCACAAACACCCGAGGTGAGATTTATTGCATCCCCATGGACAAACAATTTGTCCACCATGCAAGTTACCTCGTTACCGGTTTTGTTCTCTTTTCTCGTTTCCGTGTTCCGGCATCCCAGTGATCAAATCACACTGTGTCTAGCCAGACGATGATGGATACCGTAATACCGAGAGGGCCCGAGAATATCTCTCCATCGTTGGAGGAGCAAATCCCAATCTTGAGCTATCAAGTTACTTGACACACTTTTCCATGAACCCGTAAGCCGCCGTAATAGCCACCCATTTATGGATGACGTTTAACAAACCCCAAAGTTCATGAAGCAAGCATGAAGAAACTCGATACTCTCATGGTGTAAGGAATCATGCAAACGTTAACCATCTCTATGTTATGTACCATTAACTTGTGACGAATGAATCTCTTAGCATAACATCAATCCAGGTCGATTCAACACAAATGTTCTCTTAACATTGTGCCCTCAAGGTTGCTGGCATAGACATGCCCATGATCAGGAAAACAGAACCATCATGCAACACTTGAGATAGTCTTAGAGGCCAGACTAGGAATACATTTTACCGTTTATTATTCCACACGTGCATATGAGTCTTCCTCCGAGCCTCGTGGTTATTGCAGACTCGAGAACCATAGCAGTTATAGCATAGAACATAAACATAATTATGAACTTGGAGATAAATAATATCATTTATTATTGCCTCTAGGGCATATCTCCTACAAAATCCATATCAAACGGCGTCCAAATGGGATAAAAACTTACGGAGATTTTTTTGGAATATATGTGATTTTTGGGAAGAAGAATCAACGCGAGACGATGCCCGAGGGGGCCACGAGGTAGGGGGGGCGCTCCAGGGGGTGGGCGCGCCCCTGACCCTCATGGCCACCCCTAAGGCGGTTGGTGCCCTTATTTCGCCGCAAGAAAGCCAATATCTGGATACAAATTGTGTTAAAATTTCAGCCAAATCGGAGTTACAGATCTTCGGGAATATAAGAAATGGTGAAAGGCCAGAATCTGGAATACATAAACAGAGAGAGATTGAGAGACAAATCCAATCTCGGAGGGGCTCTTGCCCCTCCGCCGCCATGGAGGCCATGGACCAGAGGGGAAACCCTTCTCCCATCTAGAGAGAAGGTCAAGGAATAAGAAGAAGAAGGGGGGCCCTCTCCCCCCCTCTCGCGGTGGCGTCGGAATGTTGCCGGGGCCATCATCGTGCGACTGCGATCTACACCAACACCTACGTCATCTTCACCAACATCTTCATCACCTTCCCTCATCTATCTAGAGCGGTTCACTCTCCCGCAACCCGTTGTACCCTCTACTTGAAAATGGTGCTTTATGCTTCATATTATTATCCAATGATGTGTTGCCATCGTATGATGTCTGAGTAGATTTTCATTGTCCTTTCGGTAATTGGTGAATTGCTATGATTGGTTTAATTTTCTTGAGGTTATGTTGCTTTTCTTTGGTGCCCATCATATGAGAGCGCGCGTGGATCACACCATAGGATTAGTTGTATGTTGATAGGACTATGCATTGGAGGGCAAGAGTGACAGAAGCTTCAATCTAGCATAGAAATTGATGCATACGAGATTGAAGGGGGACCAATATATCTTAATGCTATGGTTGGGTTTTACCTTAATGAACGTTAGTATTTGCGAATGCTTGCTAATAGTTCCAATCATAACTGCATAGAATTCCAGGTCAGGGATGACATGCTAGCAGTGGCCTCTCCCACATAAAACTTGCTATCGGTCTAGTAAAGTAGCCAATTGCATAGGGACAATTTCGCAACTCCTACCACCACTTTTCCACACTCGCTATACTAACTTTATTGCTTCTTTACCTAAAACAGCCCCTAGTTTTTATTTACATGCTCTTTATATTCTTTCAAACCTATCCCGTTACACCTACAAAGTACTTCTAGCTTTATACTTGTTCTAGGTAAAGCGAACGTCAAGCATGCGTAGAGTTGTATCAGTGGTCAATAAAACTTGAGGGAATATTTGTTCTACCTTTAGCTCCTCGTTGGGTTCGACACTCTTACTTAACGAAAGAGGCTACAATTGATCCCCTATACTTGTGGGTTATCAAGACCTTTTTCTGGCACCGTTGCCGGGGAGTTATAGCATGGGGTGAATATTCTCGTGTGTACTTGTTTGCTTTATCACTAAGTAATTTTTATTTTTTGTTCTAAGTTGTTCCCTATCTTTAGTTATGGATATGGAACACGAAATACCAAAAATATAGGTTTACTTGCTACTCATGGAGATGGGGAACCTCCTAAAACCCTCGATGCTCATTATGTGAAAGATATTGTGCACTACTTTAATAATCCTGAGAAAACCCCATTCAATTATGTAATGGGAGACACGTTGGATCAATGTGAATACTTTAGGGATTATCGCTTCACTCAAAAAGGGAAATTATTATGGTATCAAATTTATATGTTGCATTGGTCTACTCGGCAACTATGCTTGAGATATGATTATGCTTGTTGCTCTAGGATGAAGGCTCCACACCTTCCCTTTTCATGCAATTTTAATGATAATGAAACCTTAGCTTCTTATGCTAATGGTATATATGATTACTATGATGTGAAACGAATAGAAGAATTTGTTGCTTTTAAGGGTGCTTGTGAAATTGAATCTTTGTTTAAAGAGTTTGAAGATTTTGATGATTCAGTTTATAGACCTGAAAATTTAGCTATCCTTAAATATTGCTATGAGAATTATAAATACAATTATGATATTCATGAATTTATTGAGAAATTATCCACTGTCCGAGAAGAGAATAATATTTTGCAGGAGTCTATGGAAGAAGAAATTGATGAAACCGTGAGCTCATTGGATGAAAAAGATGACGAGGAGAGCGAAGAACAAAAGGAGGAAGATTGGATTAGCTACCTATGCCCACCTTCTAATGAAAGTAACTCTACAACTCATACATTATTTAATGTCCCTTCGTGCTTACCGAAGGATGATTGTTATGATCCCGTTGATTCTTTTGAAATATCCCTTTTTGATGATGCTTGCTATGCTTATGGCCAAGATGCCAATATGAATTACGCTTATGGAGATGAACTTGCTATAGTTCCTTATGTTAAACATGAAATTGTTGCTATTGCACCCACGCATGATACTCCTATTATCTTTTTGAATTCTCCCGACTACACTATTTCGGAGAAGTTTGCCCTTATTAAGGATTATATTGATGGGTTGCGTTTTACTACTACACATGATGATTTTGATGAATATAATATGCATGTGCTTGCTGCTCCTACTTGCAATTATTATGAGAGAGGAACTACATCTCCGCCTCTCCATGTTTCCAACATGATAAAATTACAAGAAACTGTTTATACTATGCACTGGCCTTTACTATGTGTGCATGAATTGTTCTTTTATGACATGCCGATGCATAGGAAGAAAGTTAGACTTCGTTGTTGCATGATATATGTTACTTTGTGCTCACTACTAAATCACAAATCATTGATAATTAAAATTGGCTTTGATATACCTTGGGATCCGGGTGGATCCATTACTTGAGCACTATATGCCTAGCTTAATGGCTTTAAAGAAAGCGCTGCCAGGGAGACAAACCGGAAGTTTTCGAGAGTAATTTATTTCTGTTGTGTGCTTTTATAAAGTTTAAGAACAAGAATAATGTGCCAAGATTTTCCTTTAGGACGTTTACATTGCTTGTTAGTTTGTGCGGTGCAAGACAGAAACTTTGGCTGTAGTGCGCGTTTTTACATTTTTTACTGGAACGTCAAACGGTTCTGGAACTTTTTGCACTGTCTTTATATACAAATTTTTTATTTTTTCTATTTTTTAAAGAATTTTTGGAGTAATAGAAGTATGGTGAATGTTCGGATTACCACAGACTGTCCTGTTTAAGACAGATTCTGTTTTTGATGCATAGTTTGCTTGTTTTGATGAAACTATCGATTTCTATCAGTGGATTAGGCCGTGGAGAAGTTATATTACAGTAGCTACAATGCAAAA